>NW_028232871.1:31221254-31830631 GCF_057557595.1 Rhyacophila brunnea | reverse complement strand
AAAAATCTCTAATATTATATTTTTTTACTTTTTTAAATTCAATCCTTTATAATATTAAGCGATATTAAGCGCCGGGTGTTACTGCTAGTATTATTATAAAGCAGTTACAATGTTCGAGTCCTGTATCGCACATAATAATAATTTTATAGGTACAGTGCGACTTTCTCATTGAGTTTTGTACGTGACCACGGTCGTTTCTGGAACTAAAACCCTCCCCCTGTATTTACTTTCACCACTACTACAGTCCCCTTGCCCATAATTCAGTGTTCGATGTCACGTGGAGTTTCATGAACATTTAAATGCCTAAACCTTTGCGGAAGCAGACGACTAGCATTATTTAAAATGTATATTATATTGTGAAAAGAAGAAACAGAAAAGAAAGGTTTTAATCCCTCTCAATAGTGTCAGACGCCAGAGATAAAGTATTTGCCATAACAAGTCAACACGCAAAGAGCACGTGACGTAGAAGACTTGATATAGAAATTGGTATAAATGGTGATGTGAAAACAGCTCCTAACTCTTCTGACTTTAAATTTTTAAAGTCACTAATTGTACTCGTTTAATCCTCAGCCCCTCAATCATGTTATTCGAGTTATTACTAAAACCATAAATATAATTAAAATATAAAACTAAGTGGGTATGTATTTCAAAAATATAATTTTTTATACATTTTCAGAGTGTTTTGTTTAGTGATAAGTCGCTATACAAGGTAAACAATGAATAATAAAACCCGTTGGATTGACGGAGTGATCAAGTCCAACAGAGAGAGGCCTTCGTCTAGGTGTCAGTCGATCTCGGCTGATGATGATGATTAAAATATTTCGATGACGAATCCACAAAACAGTGAACAAAATAATTATAATAATGTTGATCAACGAAGAACGTGGTGGACAATCCCCCATCCTTCATCGTTTCATTCCATTTCAATCTTATGTTTTTTTCACTTTTGATTTTATATTCGCTTTATTGTTTTTTACGTATTCTATAATCTTCAATGCAATATCCTTGTCATATTTTTTGTCTAGTATGGGAAAATTTCTGTCGATTTCAATGACAACTTCATTGCAAATATTATGTACCCCAATCCATTTAGGCAAATTTTCAGGAAATATAAAATCATCGAACATACTCAATAGTTGCATCCGCTCCAAAAGTATTTGAATTTTCCATTTGTTTTCTGGTCCGTTGGCGTCCACTATTGCGAGTGACAAAATAAAATGCATGCTCACTACGGAGACGTATAGCATGAAGAGTAACAATAAAACCATCGCGATGTTCAAAATTGAATCCACTGTCATCATAATACTGAGAGCTAGAATGAATCCTTCGGCCCAAATGTAGCTGATGAAAATGACCTAAAAAGTAAATAATTTCAAATCACCCTCAACTTTATATATTTTGTTTTCATACTAGGTTATAATATGTAGGTACTTATTTATGTAAATTTAGGATTGAAATCCCGGGCAGGATTATTAGAAATCTAACACTATTGTCCAGTGGCGACGGGTGGAGATAGGCTGTTAAGATTCGATATAAATAGTGTACACTAAACTTTATCAGTCAGACTTATTTGTTTTCACTGAACTAAGAATATAGATTATTGCAGACGGTGGTGGTTAGTTTTTTAAATTCAATTTAACCCTGTCACCAGAATTCAGGCGCTTAAATGCACTGCACGCCAGTTTGTTTCTGCATGCAATCTCAGCATACACACGCATAGAGTTGGGTTTCGGGAATTTCCCGACGGGAATTCTCGAGAAATTTTCGGAATTTTCCATCTCGAATCTAGAGAATGGAAATTTTTAACATTTCGGGAAATTCCGGATCTCGAGAATCTTTTCTCGGGATTCGGGATTTCTTTATTATCAAATATTAATTGAAAAAACGATTTTCTATATGGAAAAAGTGGACAGAAAACACAAAAGTCAAGGACTGATCGGGGCATTTAACACAATTAAGCCAACGTCGAATCAAAATGAGCGCCATTTTTGCAACATCAGGGAATTTTGTGTCTCAAAAGCGTACGCGATTGACAGTCTGTGTTTTTTGAAATCCTATATTAATAAGTAATGTTTTAAATTGTTTTTGTTTTCCTACTTATATTTTGTTTGTCTTTGAACATAAATAAAAAAAATCATATTTTTTTGGAATTTGTCTGTTATTACACAGATTTTATGAGGTTTACAAGTATTTTTGAAATTTCCCGATATCTCGAGAATACCCGAGAATTCTTTTCTGGAAATCCCGAATCTCGAGATAGAGATTTTCTCGGGAAATACCAAACTCTACACACGCATAACATACATATGCTGACTGAGATAGACTTAGTTATTACACTCGATAATAATGCCATTCATGATTCTAGGTATATAAGTAAGCAAAATATATAATAAAATTGGTAAGTATGTACCTAACGAATTTGCAGACAATTTGAAACTAAAAATGAAAGGGGACGACATCCTAAGTCTGCTTTTAAGGGCGAGACTTTGCCTAGGGACGTCACTGGGTATATACCTAGAGATATATTAGAATAATTGTATTGTTGCCTCCTTAGCGGGCATAACTTATGTACATACCTTTATTAGCATGGCTATGGTGATGTAAACATCTTGGATGGAGAATCGATCCGTCCATATTGAAAGTATGGGGGATTGGAACATCGGAGAAATAGTGATGATTATGATGATAACATACATTCTGGTATTCGTTTCTATGTAATGGTCTGACAACACACACATTCCCAATACCATTGATGAGATTTTCGCAAGCCTTTCCATTTCAATCAAACCATTGTACGTTTTCCAACATATAGTCTTTATCGGTATGACATATTCCTGTAATCATAGTAATGCATGTATTTATTTAAAAAAAACCATATTGAGTACATACTAATTATTAATTCAAAACGTTCACAATATGACATTTCGATTGAAAAGAACAGGTAAATAAAGTTATTAGAAAAACAAGCAAAAAAAATAATCTTATAAAAATGTCTACGTCTCTAGGGACTAGGGAGTGCATTGATCAGCCGCATAGCCCTCGCTATTTCTACCTGATATGTCTGACACGAGTAAACGGTTTTCGTCATGACTGGCTGCGATCACACATGTATACATTCTTGGGTTTTCACCGTGCGTACTTCTTCCTTCTTTCTTCGACGTTTAGGGATCATTGCAGAGGCCATTATTAAGAGATATGTGTTATGATGAAGTGTAAGTACTGTAGGTGTATGAATGCAAACGTTGCTCTAAAGGGGCCCATCCACGGTCAGTTTTATCTTCAGTTTCGCCTGACCGGATGGAAATCCGTACCGTGTGTGGGTATTTTGGCCTCAAGGTCTATGCGCATCCGGCAACCGGAACGACTGAAGTGATTCAATTAGATCCGCCTGACCGATGGACTGACCGGATCGTGTGTGGCCAATCCCTTCAGTCGGTGCTGGACCAGCAGCCGTCTGGGACTTGTGCCGTTGCGTGATACTATCAATCGTGTGTTTGTATGTGAGTTAAGCAAAATGGCGTCGTGGTCCAAAGACTTTTTGTTAGAATTCATTGAATTATTTAAAACCCTAGATAGAGTATATAAAAAGATGTTTTGTTTGTACCTTATTTCAAGTGATTTTTTCTAATAAATGTTAGACAATAATTAATATATTTACATTTCGACGGGCTCTAGAAAAAGCGTCTATCCATATAATATATCCAATATAAAACGTTATGTAGGTATATATCATTATAATAATTCACTGTTTCAATTAGCTACATAAGTAAAAATATGTTTGTGATTATAAATAAACTTAATTTAAATATAATTAAAAGATAAAAAGAACTTTTTATATACTTGTAACGTTTTTAAATTTTCTAAAAAGAATTCTTTTTTAAAAAGGATTATTATGCTCAAACTTGTACTTGATATGAAGTTAATAAAAAACAAACAAACAAACAAATAAAGAATACTGAAATGTCATTTTGACATTTCATTTTGATTTCCATAGTATCGCACGTATATATTAATAATTTAGTTGCTAGGACCACCCTCTTAGCAACCAATTTTCTTTTACTTTTTATGGATTTTTCTGAAATAACTTTCCATACAAAACAGAATTAACTGAAAATGAATTCAATTCTGCTTAAAGATGGCTAAAAGTATTAAAAGAATGCATTGGCATTGTGTTCTCATATATTCTAAACGTTTCAAATGTTTAGCTAGTCAGGAAGTTAGTTAAAAATCGATTGCAAAATTTGAACTGGACAAACAAGAATACAAGCTAATAAAAACGTTGTAATAAAATACCCAGTAGAAAACGACATATTTTAATTAAATATTACTATCGACTAACAAATTGAAAAACAATGTGGGTATCCCTAATATAATGTATTTTAACTTCAAAACATTTCAGTAGAACATGACATATTTTGATTAAATTAGTCTTGCATATAGGTAATAACAAATAGGCAGTATTGTCATGTTTAAGTTTTAAAATATTTTATTATTTAAAAGAAAACACCTAGGTACCTAGCTGGCAAAATACAAGACAGTTTATATTGTTTGTATTATTTCTGTAGGCTTACTAATTGATTGGGACAATGCTGACTTAAATCCATTGAAAAAATAATATAACGTCCTACGTGTTGATAGTGTTTTTGAAATAATATAAAAGGGTAAATATTATGTATTACTTTGTACATTGAATATTTCTTGAAGACGAGCTCTGTGGATAATAAATTATTATTGCATGCCGTATCAGTGCTTAGGCAGCGTAGTTCACTTTCATATATATTCGCGTTCACTACTTGCGATAGATCAATCTGAACTGACACGATTTGATCGTGTATGTCCACGCATCCGTTCAGGCCAAACTGAAGCAGTTTCGCCTGTTCAGTTTGGCCTTTCCGTGTATGGGGCCCTTTAGGATGCCAAAATGAATCCGATTAGCTAAGAGCAAACGTAGCTAAGAGTAATGTCACATGTGTCAATAGTTACGACCAGAGAAAATAGGAAAGAAGTACACCTTGTGAAAACCCAAGAATCTATTGCGACAAAAAAACAGCCGTGAAAGTTTTAAACATTATACCACATATGTAATTGACGGGTGCATATAAATTCAAATTTTTCAGAATATCAGGACTGGAAGTTATACCAAGTGAGAATAAGGAAAAATGCTTTAAGATTAGAAGTGACGTAGGTACGAACTTCAGGAGAATGAAAGGCTAGCATGGGTGGCCAACCCGCGGCCCACTGGGTGTCAACTTGTGGCCCGTGGAGCAGTGAGAAAATAAAAATAATATCAAACGCTGCCGCTAAATGTGCTAATTTCGCAAATTGAGATTCGATATTAGCTCAAAATTTTAAAAAGAACCGTGTGTTTTTTGCTGCATTTGCTACGCCATTCTCCGTAGACGTTAATTTATTACCGGGAAATTTACAAATGGAACATTGTGAAATATGTTGCGATGAACAGTTGAAGGAGAAATTCCATCAGGTTGGTTTGGAAGAGTTTTACAAAACATAATATTTGGATAAGGAGAAATGTCCTGCACTTTACAAACATGTTCTAATGATGACTTCGCTATTTAGTCAGATGAAGCATATCAAATCCCGAGTGAGAACACGAATCACTGATGTGCATTTGGAAAACTGTTTGCGTGTAGGAACAACCTCACTCGATATCGATTAGTATTATATTATTGTGTTTATTTTTTATTATTTAAAAAAAGTCTAATCTAATAAATATGTTGGATTCTAATTTATTTTTTATTTTATTAATATATAGGTATATAATATATATTTATTTTTTGTTTTGTATAATAAAAAAAATCGGTTGTACGGCCCGGTAGGAAATCTCATTTTTAGAATCTGGCCCGGCTGCTGAAAAGATTGGCCACCCATGCCTTAAAGAAAGCTAGTCGGAAAATAGTCGTTTGAGAATTTATCAAAAGGAAAATAGTTACATTGAAATAAAGATGTCGAAGAAATTTCTCCTGGATCCGCTCTAAAACAAGCTTATAGAAAACCTCATAAGGATAATGTACCCATATTGAAAAAAAATCTGTACTAACGAATAATGTGAATTGGTGACTATATCCCTGAATAAATGATGGATTTACAAAAAAAAAAATATATATTTCGGTCTTTTAGAGACGATTTTGTCTCCTTAATAATTTAGGCTCTAAAAGAACAAAGAAATATATTAGAAAAATAAGTAGATTAGAATTAGAAAACTAGTAAATATGTACAAAATTATAAAGAAGATACATGGAAGTACACTGAATGAGCTGGACCCTATTTTAAGGATTTATAATATAACAACGAATAACGAAGCCCAATCAATGTAGCGCCTTTTTACAAATGATAGCCATATAGCCTAAACTAAATGCCAATTTACTGTTTAATGTAATGCCAAAACCCTTTACAGATGGTATTCATGAAAGAACCCTGCTATGCATCGAATATTCGAAAAATAATACTTGTGAGGCACGATAAAATATTGTATTTTTCAATATTGAAGTCCGGTTTGTTATGCCTACCCCAATCTAACATGCGTAAGTAATATATTATTTTATTGTCTATATTCTATATCAAGTTGGAGTTTACGACAATCGTCCAAGGTGTTGGGGGACCACCTCCATGACAAGTTTCAAGTAATCAGCGAACAACAAAAACATAGCACTTTTAATGACCATTGCTGTCATTTTTATAAAAATCGTAAACAGCAAATGTGAATACAAAGATAATTTAATACTCGTACGTCTAACTCCTCGATGACATTAATGACTAGTGAATTTTAGTTTGTTGAAGAACATAGCTAGAGTTGGGTATTTCTCGAGAAAATCTCAATCTCGAGATTCGGGATTTCCAGAAAAGAATTCTCGGGAATTCTAGAGATATCGAGAAATTAAAAAAAAACTCTAAAAATCCTAATATCAGTGTAAAAACAGACAAATTCAAAAAGAATATGATTTTTTTTATTCATGTAAGAAGACAGACAAAATAAGTAGGAAAACAAAAATAATTCAAAACATTACTTATTAAAATGGAATTTCAAAAAACACAGACTGTCAATCGCTGCGTCTGACAATTGCGTACGTTTTTGAGACACAAAATTCCCTGATGTTGCAAAAATTGCGCTCATTTTGAGTCAACGTTGGCTTAATTGTGTTAAATCCCCCGATCTGTCCACTTTTTTCATATAGAAAATCGTTTTTTCAATTAATATTTGATAATAAAGAAATCCCAAATCCGAAAGATTCTCGAGATCCGGGATTTCCCGAAATGTTAAAAAATTAAATGCTCGAGATTCGGGATGGAAAATCTCGAAAAATTCTCGAGAATTCCTGTCGGGAAATTCCGGAAACCCAACTCTATACATAGCTACCATACATTTTTATAGTACAATGAACCAAATGTTTATTTATAATCATTTATCACGTATTTGATGCTTAGTTGGCCTTGTTGAATCTTGCAAACATTATGCCAAATAATTTGACTTTTGTAAATGTTATCTAAATTTTCAACTCTGCAAACATAATTTTGTCAGAATTCAGAAAGTATCAAAATATTTATAAAAAATCTTCTCAACATCATATAAAATTATAAATACACCAGTCAGTGATGTACAGAAAGCTATGTAACGATTTGGGATTATTTCACATGATTTATTTAATAAACAATCGTTTTTTAATAGATAATAATCTAGTAGGTTATCTAATTACAATTCGATTGTTAAGTTGTAATACGACAAACATTTTTATTAAATTTATTACCTACCTCATCAATTAATTATAAATTACATAATATAATAAACATAAATTAAAGAATGTCAAATAAATCAATGTAATATTAAATTTATTGATTGCAAACCCGATCACATTAATTGATTGGCAGACTCTGAAGTACCTCAGATAAGCGTACCTAGCTATTAGAAATAATTTACATAAAACATATATGAATCTATAGCTTAAATGATAGAGCACTCGCCCGGAAATTAAATGATGTGAGTTAAAATCCCACTCGGTCCAACTTTTTTTCTAGATTTTTTAAAGAGGTTTTTCAAAATTATGTACCTATTATCTATTCTATAATAGATAATCTATAATTACATTCTTAAACCTTGTGTGTATTCAGTATTGAATTTAAAAAAATGTAAATATTTACCTGAATGGTTTTGTAAACATCTTGAGTAAATATTTTCGTCATTCTTGAAAGTAGAATAGGTAATTGGAATATCACACAATTAGCGATGACTGCGATGGACACATGGCTCCTGCTATCCACCATTAAATAATTGTGCATGATCATCCAGCCCACCGTTATCAGCGTTGAGAGTATAGCAAACTTTTCCTGATGACGAAATTCTTTTCTTCTATTTTTAAACTTTGACGATATGAAATATTCCTAGAATTACAATAATGACAATTTACGATTATACCCCCTCACCCCCCTTGAATATTGGATTTACAAGAATTAAGAACAATATTTTGTATGGTATTTTATAGACGAATCCAGGACATATCTAAAATAGTTTAATTAGGAAATAATAATATTATATTATGTATATTCAAATAAATTCTCGATATTGTTAAGTGAGATAAGTAGCGTTTACTTCGTAGAATTTATTTATTGTTTTAGTCGACCGCTATTTCGGTAGCAACAGCATTATAGAAAATAATTACAAGATAAAAAGAACTTTTTATATACAACGTTTTTACATTTTCTGTTGAATCATATAAACTTGATATAAACATGTCATGTGATTTCCATAGTAACGCACGTATATATTAATAATTTAGTTGCTAGGACCCCAGACCCCTAGCAACCAATAATGGTGTCGAAATAACTTTTCATACAAAACAGAATTAACTGAAAATGAGTTCAATTATACTTAAAGATGGCTAAAAGTATTAAAAAAATGCATTTGCTCCGTGTTCTGACATATTCTAAAAGTTTCAAATGTCTAGCTAGCCGGGAAGTTAGTTAAAAATCGATTGCAAAATTTGTATCAGACAAAGAACCACCGGACAAATAAGAATACGAGCTAAGAAAAACGTTGCAAAATGAGAATATCTTAAAGGAGAAATCTTT
Source organism: Rhyacophila brunnea (assembly GCF_057557595.1). Taxonomy (NCBI): domain Eukaryota; kingdom Metazoa; phylum Arthropoda; class Insecta; order Trichoptera; family Rhyacophilidae; genus Rhyacophila; species Rhyacophila brunnea. Next base: position 31,821,550 of record NW_028232871.1, on the reverse strand, counting down.
ATATATTTCAATAAAATTATTTGCAATCCATAAAATGCACGTAAAAATAATAAAATTATTAATATAAATGTTTTGCGGTTCAGTATAAACATATTATATTATGTTGTTATTGTTATTCTCATAGTCTTAATAATTATATATTAATCGAGCGTTATAGGTAGCTATCGACCAAAAACTAATTTTGAATGAAACTTCATATTTTTAATACTATAGGTATTGGGTAACTACTGTTGGAGAAATCATAATAATATTGTTTTATGGCGGTAAAATAATAATATATTAATAATGTTAACAAATAAGCTGCCATGTGTACTATCATTGAGCGGAGTTTTGTATGCGTAGTATGAAATATGTAGTTTTTTTTATTATTCATCAACCTGAGACGATATATGAAAAGTCATTGTACCATCCCAGGAGGTAGCTGTGGCTCCCACTCCTCATCTCCGTAGCACGGTGCTTGATGAGTACCGCAGGTGCGTCTCGAATTCGTATGCATAATGATAGACGAAGATTTTTTAAAAATCTATCTCAGATGATCGTTTACACGAAAAGTCATGGTACCAGTCACAGAAATTGTCGTGGATCCCAATTCCCGTCTACTAATTTGGTGTGTCAAGGGCACCGCGTGCTCCCCTCAATTTCGTATATATAATACGCACTTTGACTTCTGATTAATATATATTATATTATTAAATTTGTTGGCATCATTCTTCTTATTTCTTGTCGGGATTTCAGAACTCGTATTTACCCCCTTCGGCATTCAGCGGTACTCAAAGCCCGTTGCAGTGAAAACCGCGTGGCACTTTTGATCTGATCTGGCTCTTCCTCGTCCTAGTCAACTTCACCACCCAGGGTTTTCGAGATTGCTATCCTTCATGTATAGTATGTGACCAAAAAAACTGGCGAGTCTAGTGTAAACAAACTAGACTGACGATCTTTGGCTTCGAGAACATGCAGACGAATACAAGGCGCGCGCGCAGTGCCCATCAAATACCAAACTACGGAAGTAAGAAATATGATTCACGATCACTTCAGGCCTGTCATAATGATTTTTCGTGTATAGTATCGTCTCAGGCAGACGAATCACAAAAGAAGCTGTATTTTATATTATGCATACGAAATAACACTCAGCACTCAGTCTGTTACTCACCATGCTTAAAACGATGATCATATTTATCACCATGAAAGTATTTTGAAAAATCAATGGCTTATTGTCATTGTAAATGTATATTATGTAGCAAGTTAAAGAAATCAGCCACAAAAGGTGAATGAAGATCATTCCGATGAAAAATGTCCTCAGTCTTTTCCATTCCAAGCGCAAAAAACTCTCAGCGACTGGATGCAATAACAGCTCATCACATTCTAAATTTTTCCCAAATATTGCTTTCATGTTTTCCATTCTACCCAACGTTGGGCTCTGTCGGCCATCTTTTTGTGTAAATACTGAATGCGATATGTTCATTGAGTATTTTTCGTTCTTCTTGATTTCTTTCTCGTCGTGTTCATCTTGGTCGATCGATGTCAATTGAATTTGCGAGTCTAACAGGCTCTTCACATAAGCGATCGGGTTTTCCAAGTCACGGAGATAACATGTTACTAGGTCGTTTGATAGATTATTATATTTCGAAAGTAAAATTTTTATCAACTCCCTGTTTGATTCCCGTATCGCAATTTCGATAGGTTGATCATTGCCAATATTTGAGTATAATATCTTTTTGTACTGTGAATGATTAAGAATATGTGAAACCACTTTGTTAGATTCGATATTTTGAACCGAAAAAATGCATACGAAACCTTTTGCTGATATCGGTAAGTGCTCTTTACCACTTGCTTTCTCTAGAAACTTAAAGCATGTCATGCAACCATTTTCAATTACTATCCGAAGACATGTATTCTCTACATTGACAATGTTAATTTCTTTTAAGTAGTCTTTCATCAAAGTTTCCAAAAAACTGTGTCTGCAATTCAGTAGACCTTTGATCAGAGCATTAAAAACACTAAACTTCCCTGGAGACATTAACTCTTGCACACTGTCATCAGCGGCAGTAGCTGTGATGGCAATGTCTATAGGAGTTATGCCTTTATGATTTTGCCAATTACATGTCATCAGGACTGGCTCACTGACGGAACATATGCGCATTAATAGATTCAAAGAAGCTGCACCACAGCGGGCTACATGGTGAAGTAAAGTATTCCCGTTTGCGTCAGGTTTGAGAATATTAAAATGTTTTTTAATAATGAAACACTTAAGAATCACAGAAACACCAGACCGCCAATTTTTATCTATTGCCGACATCAGAGCCGCAAGCAGCGTGTCTTCATTTATATCATGAGTTTTGACCAGGAGTTTGAGGGTATCGATTGATCTAAATTCTATAGAGCAGTCAATCGGAGTCTTTCCTAATGCATCCTGTTGTGTTGATTGAAATCTTGCATCCAATAGAAGATTGACTAATAGTTTATCATCGATCATAGCGGCGACGTGTAACGCGAAAGTTTGCGAATTAAAATTGTTGGTCCTACGATCAGTTATTTGAAGTTCATCTGCTGTCAATGACCTGAAACGTTACAAAATACATTATATTTCAGATACATACCGTCACTTATAAATATATTATATATTTGGAAGTGTTTTCAAGAGACAAAACAGGCGATGGGTAAATTTCTTTCTTTCAATAAAAAGAATTAAAAACCATGTTCAGATAATTGTTTTCTCAGCGAACATTGGTATATCAGTACATAAAGTTTTTATCAATTCAAACCAAATCAGATATGCATTCGAAGTCGAAGTATTGCTTGATGGCATCTTACGAGCTGTTGAGGGCAGTGACGTCATCATCTGTGCGGACGCCGAAGCGCAGTCGCTACTTTGGGCGCCAGTGGAACACCTCTGTGCGACGCGGATGTCATCGAGGAGTTAGTGCACCAGCACAACCTGGTCATCCTCAACGACCCGGATAGCATGTCCACTTTTGTGTCGCATGCTAACTACGGAAGCACTCACATTGATATTGCTCTGGCCACTGAGTCCGTCGTGAGACGAATCAGTGGATGTAGAATCCATGAGCGTGCTTCCATTAGTGATCAACTGTTGATCACTTTTGAGCTGAACGTTGACTCCGCACATGATGGCGTTACCGACGTTTCCTTATCCCACTTGCGCATTTCAGAAAGTGTGACGGGCTATGGGCAAAATTTGAAGGAACGCTTTCCAAAAAGCTTGACAGGACGGCAAGATTATATGCATAATCATAATATATGGCGATAGTAAAAAAATATTTGGTTTAAAAAAACAACGACATAAGAAAACAAAATCACAGAACTAGTCACATAGCAAATCACAGTGGAACTAATAAGTCACCAATCCACGCAACAGCCTACGGTTCAGCCTGGTGTTTGGTTAAAACTCCTTTGGGTAAGGCATACATGTTGCATTAGGTAGTTTAGGTACTCCACGACGTGCTTTGTGGTCTGAATCTAACCACACTCGCAAAGAAGGGACGCTTTCCATGAGTCTGGGAGACGCTTGTAATAGCCGTATTGGTTACTTAGAAAACAAATACGCACCTGTCATCAAAATCCTTCGAATTGTCACGTGCGCCATAGTATTCCGTTGTTGAAAAATCGTAGTCACATTGAGGGTCTTCCTCATAATTGTTGTATGTGAAGACTGTTGCCCGTACTGCTATAAAATACCTGGGGGACTTTACGTTCATCGACGAAAGGAATTCGTTTAGTATCTGTTTTGTAGTTGTCTCTCTATACGTTTGTTGTGGATCAAATGCCTGAAACATCCAAAATAGTCTTTGTACCAAATATGTTGGAAACCTCCTTCTATAGAGATAGACTCTAAAATTTATGAATTTAAAGCAAAATAATTACAAAATAAAAAAAACTTTTTATATACCTACGTTTTTAATTTTTCTGTTGAATAATTATGCTCAATATGCTCAAACATGTACTTGATATGAAGTAAATAAAAAACAAACGAACAAATATAGAATACTGAAATATCATTTTGATTTCCACAGTAACGCACGCATATATTAATAATTTAGTTGCTAGGACCACCCCCTTAGCAACCAATAATAGTCTTTAACTTTTTACGGATTTTTCTGAAATAACTTTCCATACAAATCAGAATTAGCTGAAAATGAATTCAACTCTGCTTAAAGATGGCTAAAAGTATTAAAAAAATGCATTGGCATCGTGTTCTGATATAATCTAAAAGTTTAAAATGTCTAGCCAGTCGGGAAGTTAGTTAACAATCGATTGCAAGATGTGTACAGGATGAACAACCACCGGACAAACAAGAATACGAGCTAATAAAAACGTTATAAAATGAACCACCGGTTCATGTATCAAATTAGCTAGAAGTGACTTTGCATTGCATGCTTTTTGAAGCTTCACACCTACTATTATGACATTTATTTTACAATTTACAGGGCGTATAAAAACACAATTTGTCATGATAATTATGTGGGTAAGCAGCCAGTAATAATACCCTTCGGCATTGTTATTTAGCTGAAAAATCCTATAAAACCATAACTGCAATAATCACAATGAACATAAAAATGGCCGCCATATTGCGAAAATCAGAATAGCAACTGAGCGATGTTCGCGTTGCTAAAAATAATATATAAAATTAAAAATATTTTCCACAAATTATCGCTTCGGTTCGTAAAATTTTCCATTTTGAGGGGTGCGGTCAGGCCGGGTCTAGGACGATTTAGCACCGGGACAACTGGCCGCCACGGAATTCAAAAATAAATAGACGTTAGGTACTTATAGATACTTAAAAAAAATTATTATTTATATTTAAATGATTATATTATGATTTAATAGTTGGTGAGAATGTAAATATGCAGACGTAAATAATGATTTAATCGTGCATATGTTTAAGTTACAACGAAAAAAGAGTTTTTTATTTTATATAAAGCCTTAGGCATGGTAATTCTCAATCATCAATAAAGAATACATTATGTTAAGAGTAAAATGAATTAAAACTACTAAGTAGTAGATGGAAACTGATTAAAATACCTCGTCTACGTTCTGTATACGTGTCTACGACAGTGTGGCGTCCAATTGTCCGGAGCCTAGTCGTCCCATTCCCGGTCAGGCCATAAGCCCCCTTGAATGTTCTCAAATATTATTAATATTTACTGCGCGGTTCGTTTACGTGACAAACTTTAATGGATTATGAGGCAGGCGTAACTATTGAAAATAACATGACGTGCTGAAGTTTCGCATATTTCTCCACACTTGAAAATTAAACCTTGTTCCCACATTATTGTTGTGCTCCCTAGGCATAGGCGCAGAAAATGGATTTTGAATCTTATACGCATTCTGAATTAGGGATTTTGAAACAGTTCAATTTTAAATTCTACGCAACCCCAAGAACAAAATGGATGCTCACGTTTGAAGTATGTTGCTTTGTTATTTACCACGTATGTATGCATTTCTTAGTGTTTCCCGTGATTATTTATTGAGGACGAGAACGAATCCATTTACTTCCACAGGTATTTATTTTAATTTATTATAATGCATGTGATATGTATCAAATGTCCAATTAATGTCGAATTTAAGTAGAGATTATCCAGTTGTTTGAATTTGAGTATTCAAGAATTATTTTGGAAAGATCTGCACATATAATCATATTGTATGCGAGTTCAGTGTAATATTATGGTCAAGTGTAAATATAAATGAAGCTGCAATGCGAAGTAACTTTTGTTACTTCGCAATTTCTTCATATAAGAAGGTTTCCAACATGTTTGAGTAGAAGCAGGAAAATTACATAATTTCTAAAAATTGTTGTTAGTCTACTTACGGGCTACACTGGCGGCCAATGTGTGACTAGTTTGATTCTCAAGTTAATATGAGAAACTGCGTGGGGAGTCCAAGTAATTGGTATTTTAGGCGCCATGTTAGCCTTTTAGGTAGTCAGGGTACGAATAAGTTTAACACCACTGCCACAAATCATCAACCATGAAGTTTTAGTTATTATATTATCAATAAGAAAAATCTGTGTCGAGCAACGAGCTGGTAGATATTATATTTGAGAAATTTTTATTTCAGATTTTAGATAGTGGGGTAATCTAACTGAAATTATTTGGCGGGTTTTTGTCTATCATTTCATGGCCGATTTTCTTATACCGGCTCGTCAGAGCGTCATCTCGGAATATCGAAATCCCATTAGCTTGACTTCGCACTACTGCGAGCTTTCTGTATTTTTCTGCTCTCAGCAGGTATCAATTCGCTTTAATCAAAGCGTGGAAGATAAATTATGTTGGCAACGAAGTGAACAAATGAGAGCAATCACCTTACATTTTATTACGTTGAAAACAGGAAACACAAAAATAATAGGTGGTGGGTTGCCTTCTGGGCGAGGTTGTCGCAAGATTTAAATATTGAGTGTAGAGAAATATGGGATAAAGAATGTGTTATGTTCAATAGTTACATAATATGTATCATAGCAGTGGCGAAGGGTGGAGGCAGGCTATTAAGATCTGCCATAAAAAGTGCACACTATACTTTGTCAGTCATATGTATTTTTTTTCATTAAAATAAGACTACAATTCACAGAGGGTGTAGGTTAGATTTTAAAATTCAATTAACTCATTGGGTGCTGATCCCGCGACTGGCGCGTTTGAGTTACCTGGGCAATCGATGTAATTAACGTGTTATTTAAATGTGCTAATTAAAAATTAATTATCAGCTCAGCAGTCAATGTATTAAACCCTGCGAAAACCAAGCCATAATAGATAATAGTAAAAAAATACTCGTCTATCTATAAGATATCTAAGATTATACAATTACATCATACATAACTTAAGATATTTTATAGATATGATAATATTTTTTACCTATTATAGTTTGGTTTAGGCAGGGCTTAATGAATTTAAAAAAATGAACCAACAATATGTGGAATGTGTATTTGTAATCCAAGGAAAACAGACAAGGATGAATAAAAAAGTATGCACAATTTTGTCGTATCGCCCAAAGTATATCAAAACTATTATGGTTTGGTTTATGCAGGGTTTATATGTTTTTTAAAACTAATCAACACCATCTGTAAATTTTAGCTTAGTGCAATAAAAACAAATACGTATGACTAACAAAGTTTAATGAGCACTATTTATGGTGGATCTTAACAGCCTACCTCCACCCTTCGTAACTGTATCATAGTAATATGCATTAAAGTCTGTCACGTAAATGTAACGCATATTAAATATTGTTTTTTTTTGTTAAACTATTGGGATATTTGAATCCACTCGGTACACTTTTTTGTATTTCTCGAGTTTTATGGCCTGACCGTCATAAAGTACCCGACTTTAAAACCTTGGTTCGTGGCCACTAGCTATCCCATTTCTATCTTATTAATCTGTTCTGTCGTAAAAAATATGGCCTACGGCGCTGTTGCTGTTGTGGCCTTAGGTACCTACTTCATTTTTCAATGTTTAAATGCTTTCACGAGTGTATTGCGATGGAAAACCGTAGACGCACTGTACTAGGTTAAAGCATACTTACACTAAGCTTTGGGACACACTCGCCGGTATCCAGCCATGATGGATCAGGTGTATCATTACCACCACGTGCAGCAATGAAGGCCTCTCTTTTGGTTTTATCGTTAAAAATTTTAATTAATATTTGCATTCTGCCGACGCTATCCATCTCATTAGAAAATTTATCATGACGTCTACTATTGTGCTCTAAAATCATTCTGATGGTGTAGAGGAATTCTAGTTCCACAGACAGATGATCTTCAGAAGTGCCTAAGTAGCTGCATGACATGGTATTCGAGAATTTCCTGGAAAACGAACTAAATACTTGTTTATGTAACAAAATAATGTAATGTGCACCTACATAAAAAAATATTGTTTTGAGATTTAAGACGTTTACAACATGATGTTTACATTATAAAATAACTGTTTAGAATAAAGCAATTTATAATTGAAAAAAAAACACAAAGTATAGGTCTCAGAAGACATTTTAAAAAAAGTAACGAAGACTGAAGATTTTGGGGTATTTAGTCTGAGCCCACGGTGGCCGCGTGGCTTAAGTATTGGACTATAAAGCCGTGGGTCCCAGGTTCGAATCCTGGGTCTGGCAAGTACACATATTGTTTTTCAATTTGTGTGTGTGTCAGGGTATGGACCTAATAGGTTGAGCAAGTGGCTGACATCCATTTCTCGTAAAAAACAAAATCTGTCAATACAAACCTCCACTCTGTGGAGGCCCATATGATCCTATCAAGATCGGACATGGTCGAAAAAAAAAAGTCTGAGCAATAGATAGACTGTAAGGAAATATGTAGATATAGATATATGCCAATATTAATTTGTCACTGTTCTGGCAGAAAAGACTAATTCGAAAAAATGACATATTGAGTTAGTACCAAAATGTTCCTTATTTCAAACTTTACCGTCTGGAAACCTTCTTAATAAATAAAAGGGGGGACATGCTCGGCGAAGGTCAACATGGAGCTTTTATTGCATTTTCAAACCATGATCCTGGACATTCCTTAAACGTTGTAGATAATCTATTTATATAATTTTGAAGCCTTATTATCCTTTATATTTATTTGAAACATTTGATGACTGCATAAAGTATTTTTATTACATAAAATAGTATTATTTTAAACCTCTCGCTCAATTAAAAAAATCGGCAAGATTAACAAATTTGAAGATAATTCTAAAGCTACTAATTATAAGCTATGTTTTTGAGCATTCAAGTTTGATAAACATCCTACGAATATTGATTGGTTTTTAATATTTATTGACCTAAGAATAAGGTAGTGTTTTTTTAAAATACGCCAATTCTTTTGGCATTCCCCAGTGGTTAAGCTACAATATACGGCCGTAGCCATAAATTGACAAACTATAATTAAAGTAGGGAGTAAAATTATGTTAACGCGCGTGTTTGAACATAATAATAAAATGCCTAATTCTTGTCAAATTTGGGATCACAGAGATTAACAATGTAATTTTTATCGTGAATATTTTTCTAAAATTATCTCGTCATAAATTATACTAATGGTTTTATAAATGCGTTTAAAAGTTAATAAACGTAAAAAATCTTAACACCACTGCACATTCATGTACCGAAATATGACTATATTCTAAAACATTAGAGCGAGAGGTTTAAAAGAATACTATTTTATGTAATAAAAATACTTTATGCAGTCATCAAATGTTTCAAATAAATATAAAGGATAATAAAGCTTCAAAATTATATAAATAGATTATCTACAACGTTTAATACTTTGGACGCGGAAGACGCACACGGCGCGTAATGACCAGGCGGCCGATCGATGTAATTAACGTGCATTTTAAAGGGGGCAATTAAAATCTCATTATCTATTCAGCAGCGAATGCGTTAAGGAATGTCTAGGATCATGGTTTGAAAATACAATAAAAACTCAATTTTGACCTACGCTGAGCATGTGGACCGTTAATAAACTCACATGATAGACCATTATGTCAAACATTTTAACAACTTCAAAGTGAAATTACTCAAAACTAGCATTTTCCAGTTAGTGTGTTCTGCCAGAACAGAGACGTTATGTCCTATCGATTCTCATCTTAGAAATCAATATTTCATAATTATGTAAAACATAATATTCATACCGTTTATGGTTTTAGCTGTAAATTCTTGGTGGACATGCATTGTATTAATTAAAATAAAACACAATATAATATTATTACCTATGTACCTAGTTCTAGTTCCACTTATTTATTATTGTAATTTTATAAATATAATATCAGTTTGTTCAAAAATGGTCCTACAAAGAGGACAAAACTAATCTTGACTAATGTTAAAATAAGTAGAACCAGTGCTACAATTTGTGTTTTATTTTAATTATTATTAATTATATAATTTGAAGAATATATTTGGATGTTTGTGTCCTTTGGATTTTCTTTATACAAATCCACACGCGCAGTTTTTGCAGATTTCGACAAAGTTTGGACAGTAGATGGAAGCCGACGAGCCGGAGTGCGTGGTCGGGGTCTCGAATGTCAGATTTAACCAGTTGCACCCCGGAGAAAGTTTTATGGTTTTTGCGGAAAAGGCCGCCGCGTACAAGGGCCTTGAAACATGGAAGTTAGTGCTGCAGCCCCCATTTTTATTGAAAATATCGCTAGAACGTGCACATTTAAAAAATATTGGCGTTTATTTTAGCTCGATCGGAGGTCAACTGGCAAAGTTAGATGGAAATAATTGTGTTATTAGAATCGCTAATCGGCAGGTTGGCGCGGAAGCTCGCAGTGCTCCTACATTAGATTAGAATGCTTCACTCACGGACAATAATTGTGTGTAGCGGCATCAAGAGTGGGGAGTAGTAAAAATTTATATATTTTGGCACCAAATAGAAAAGCCACAAATATTTTATATCGAAAAGCCCTGGAATGATGGATTGGATATTTATATTATGGATGGATATTTATATTATATAGAAAAGCCTTAAAATAATAAATTGAAAATGTACTACTTTTTAAGATATTTAAATAAAAATAAAAATCTCTAATATTATATTTTTTACCTTTTTAAATTCAATCCTATGCACTCTACGTATTAAATTTAGAATTTTTATTTTCAAATATTAAGGGCGAACATGCTCAGCGTAGGTCAAAATGGAGTTTTTATTGCATTTTCAAAGCATGATCCTGGACATTCCTTAAACGTTGTAGATAATCTATTTATATAATTTTGAAGCCTTATCATCTTTTATATTTATTTTAAACATTTGCTGACTGCATAAAGTATTTTTATTACATAAAATAGTATTCTTTTAAACATCTCGCTCTAATGTTTTAGAATATAGTCGTATTTCAGTACAACCATGCGCAGTGGTGTTAAGATTTTTTACATTTATTAATTTTTAAACGCATTTATAAAACCATTAGTATAATTTATGTCGACATTATTATAGTGAAACATTTACGATAAAAAATTATATTGATATAATCTCTGTGATCCCAAATTTGACAAGAATTAGGCATTTTATTATTCAAAAAATGGGCAAGATTAACACATTTGAAGATAATTCTAAAGATACTTATTATAAGCTAGATCTTTGACCATTCAAGTATGATAAACATCCTATGAATAATGATTGCTTTATAATAATTATTGACCTAAGAATAAGATAGTGTTTTTTTTAAATACGCCATTTCTTTTGGCATTCCCCAGTGGTTAAGCTACAACATACGGCCGTAGCCATAAATTGACAAATTAAAACTAAAGTTCCCTACCATCAGATCATGTTAACGTGCGTGTTTGAACATGTACCTAACCGAAAAAATAATCTTTTTTTTAAAACAATAAGGCTTCAAAATTATATAATTAGATTATCTACAACGTTTAAGGAGTGTCCAGGATCATGCTTTGAAAATGCAATAAAAGCTCAATTTTGACCTACGCTGAGCATGTCCCCCCTTAAACCATTCCATTCCCGGGCAGCGCCTGGTGATACTGCTAGTTATATATTTAAATGGTACGTATCGTATATTGCTGTAAGCATTGCCGTTTGATATTGAGCTTTATTTAGTTTTTACATATAAGATTTCTTTGGCTATAATACCTTTTAATCTATTTTAATGTCAATAGAAAGTTTAATGAATATAATAGGTATATTATTTTACTATTATTACAGCTGTATATCATTCAAGTTAGTAGTATAACAGTTCATACATTGACAAAATAATAATTTAAGAGTGTTCTATAACCACACACATTATTTGAAGAAGGCATGCGCACAAGGGGGGGGGGGGGGGTTCGGGTCCGCCCCGCCGAAGAAACCGAAAAAATACAAGTTATTTAGGCAAACGGAATATTTTATATTGTTATGTTTAAATGTTCTTTATTTATCACTTACCCTCTTGGTGAGAATTCTTCCGGTCTACTATCGATGCCCTTGATACGGGTGGTGTCGTTCGCATTCTCAGCTGCCATCTCTTCATTAAGTACTACGTGATCAGCGATCATTCGGTTGTGTCTGGCGATATATTTAGTTCCTTTAAAATAAAACATAGTAAGTACCTTATGTATTTATTATATTTTATATCCATAGAGAAAACAACAGTAATATTATCAGCGGTTTAAAGGACAATTTTACAAACCAGAGCGATCGATAATTTTCCAAAAATTTCGAGTATGTAATAATATGATTTACCTATCATAATAATATATTATAAAGTATATTATGTATATCGACGGCCCCCATAAAAAGTACTACTATTATGACTCTAAAATGAATATCAAGTCTTACAGTCAAATTGGTACAAGAGCTGTTTTGGCTAAATTTGAAAACTGATAAGACACTCGAAATAAACTGGAGCACACTGGAGCGCCATCCTGGTTCATGAAAATTAATCTCAAAAAATATCGCTCCGTCTTGTGAAAAAGTTAATTTGACCATCTGAGCTAGATACGCCATGAAGCAATAATCCAACACATTTATTTTTATAAAATATATTACATGGATGCAAATACCTAATTAAATTAATATAATATTATTTTCTCTGTCTGGTATTGAAAGAATCTTAATCCTGATATCGCTGTAGTAAATCCTCGTCAACACTGATATGATTATTAAAGCCAACTTACGGGTCGGTATGGGTAATTTCGGGAGAAAATTTTCACTTTCACTGTCGGATGTTTCTCTGTCGCTGCATTCTTCCAACCTGGCTTGATCTTGATTACTTGTCTTAGAAAGTAAAGTCACCTTAGTTTTCATGTCTTCTGCTTTAGTGTCCATGGTGACTTCAGTACCTATGCAAGAAATTCAATTTAAATTGAATGAACACGTGTTCATAAAAATATCCGAGAAATATAGTCATATCTCGATAAAAAAAGTAAACTGCGTTCTATTTTACAAATAAGAAGGTCCACAATACTTACTATAACATTCTTTTATGGAAATTCAATTTTACTGCATGGTTTATATTGACGTATCACATTAGTTTCAAAAAATATATAATTTTATCTGTGGAAAATGTTTGTATTTGCAATACTTTGTATATGCATTATTAGTTAAAAAGCTACATACTCAATATTATTGTGTAAAAGTGTGAAAATATTATATTAATTAATATAAAAACAAATACCTAATAGAAAATAAATTATTTTGCGCTTACTTACTAAAAACTAGTCAGAAAGATTACTTATATTTAAATTTGTAAATCTTATTAATTTTGATTCATCGGGCAATTTTAATCCACCGCAAGATAAAGGCCTACGAAATGTCTCTCCAACTCTTTTTGGTTTATTACTCTTCCACTTACATACCAAAAAAACAATGTTGTAAAGTTTAAATTTGAACATTTTATATTATTTAACAGAAAACAAATATCGAATAAAAAACGATATATATATAATTATATTAAATCACTGTTTTAGTTAGTTGCCTACCCCAGTAAAAATTAGTTTGTAATATTATATAAATTCAATTTAAATAAATACCGAGTAGAAACTGACATATTATTTTAATTAAATATTACTATCACTAGAAAACAAATTATTTTGCAATTAAAAACGTACCCACCTAAATTATTATGTTTTAACTTATAAATATTATTTTATTATTAGTATAGTAGAGTATTAGTTTTGTTGTTTTAATTTAATAAAACGCAATTTGTTTGTAGTTTCCACTTTTAATCAATAGATTAGGACCGGTTTCGTCCGCCTCAGAGGGACATTTTCAACGTGGAATAAGAACTACAAAAAATTGCGTTTTATTAAATTAAAACAACAATACAATGCATTTCCACTATGAATTGACAGTTAACAAAATAAAAGAAATTAGAGTATTAGTATATATAATAAAAACTAGTCAGCTAATCATGTTTCAATTTGAAAATATTTTATTATTTGAAAGAACACACCCACCTACCTAGTAAAATACAAGAGAGTTTATATTATTATTTTTTACTTATATACCTACTAAGTACGGATTAATATCTATGACCCAAAACGTCAAGCAATCCTTTTTATTACACTTTTTTTCTTTTTTTTGTGATTTTACCGAGGCTTTGACTGCGAGTCGCTGTAATATCTCCTCTTCTCTTCTAGAAGGGGATCCGTCGATCAGGTCCTCACTCCTATTCTGTTAAATAGCTTGATAATTATTTTGCCTAACTCTTCCGTCTTTCTTTCTTTCTTCTTTAGACGCCAGTATTTTATGCACCAGAATCGCTACTCCTCCATATCCATCACCTCTGTTTTTTCGATACATCGTATAATCATTGAATTTCAGATAGTCTAATTCAGACCTCAGCCAAGTCTCTGAGATTAATGGTATTGTTATTTTTTGTCTTATTGAGTAAAGTTCTATATCATTCTTTTTTTGCGTCATACTTCTGGCATTCCATTGTAAATTCCTAATTTGTTTTTATTTTATCCATTTTGTTGGAGAACCTCCCCTAGAATTTCTCCTAAATTTCCTTCTTTGAAGTTTTTGCATACCCAGTCCACTGCTTTAATTATTAGTTGTTTAATGATCTGCTGCCAGTCTCCCCCTTTCAGCAAGACTTTCATAATTTCTCCCATCGCATTAACCTTTGTCTTCCCCTTTGATTTTTTCTTATTTTTTGTAGGCTTTATGCTACTACTTGTAGCTGTTATTGTTGAGCCTGAAGCTTCTACCACCACTTCTTCTTTCTTTTTGTTTTCCTTTATTTTTTGAATTATTTCACTTTCATCTCTTCCCACGATTTTTTTTTGTTTTAATATGTCAGCATATTTTTTTTTGCTTCCTTGAAAGGTATGTTAATTTTTATCATTGCTTCTTTGCAATTCTTTTCTTCTTGCCACTTTGAGCATTTTTGGCTGTTTGCCGCGTGGTTACCTTTGCAATTGATGCACGTAATTTCCTCATCTTTTTCGCAAGTTTTGTGGTTTTCACCGCACTTGGGGCACATTTATACTTTACTGCCGCAATTGTTCGCAATGTGCCCATATCGCCAGCATTTGTAGCATTGCATTACCCTGAATACATACGGTTCTACAGCAAAAGAGACGCCATATATGTGAATTGTTCTCGGCAATATTTTCTCCCCAAATTTAATACTGACTGACGAGGTCTTTCTCGGTCGTCTCTCTTGTATCACTTTTTCTTGTCAACCTCTTAAGGTTGGTAACTTTTTCATCACTTTTGATTTCCATTTGCAGTTCTTGGAGGTCCATATCAATGTCGACTTTTCTTATTACCCCATAAGAGCAGGAGTCATTATCTTTAATCACAAAACCGAGATCTTTGAGTTCTCCAGCTTGTTTCACTTTATCTGCTTCTTTTTCGTCTTCTACTTGGATGTACGTCTTTAAATTATTATTGTAAATTTTCTGTACTTTAACTCCTGCCTTATGGAGCATCTGCGCTATTTTCAACTTTAATGGTATTTTACTTCCCGTCGCTATCATGACGATGTTTTCGTTTCTCTTTGAATCGACCCCAGAACCTCTTCTGGGTTTTTTTCCAGAGGTCACAGTCTGCCATTCTTCTTTTTTTTCTCCAATCACTTCTTCTTCATCATCGTTTCTTTTCTTCTTCGTTTTTTTGGTTTCATTCACGTCCACAGTAGTGTTATCCAATTTAATATTTTTGCCTTTCACGCGGACTTTGAAATCGCGTAACAGTGTGAGCAAATAACAGTGTGGACAACCCCTCGCGTCACCACGTTTGGCGCACTAATTGCTCCCGTGCAACAATAATTATTGTTATTCACTGTTGCTCACTGTTAATATTAATAACATATTAATTTGTGTAGTTTGCATGCACTAAATAATATATACACTGTAAATCTCGGCTGTCTTTTTTCACCTAATAATCTTTTTTTCAGACTTCACTTATTTATACTAAATTCTGGTAACAGCAATTTTCTTTCTATTCGACACGGGCATTCTACTCAAATGCTCAAGTCCCTTTATTACACTTAAAAATGGTTAGCATTTCTGAAAGACTGGATAAATGATTGGGACACTGTACATTATAATAACAATGACTTCAGCTAAAAATTAAAAAATAAACACGTCCGTTTACCAAGTATTTTTGAAATAGTATAAAATGGCAAACATTATTACTTTGTAATTTGAATATTTTCTCGAAGACAAGCTCATGAAATTATATGATTATTGCACGCCAGTCACTTAAAGGCATTAGGCAGAATTTTTTGAACCTATAACTATTATTTCCAATACAATTTTACGAAAAACATATATAATGGTTAGTTATGGAAACATTATTATTTATTGTTGTCTAGAATCTAGGTAAATATAGAAGAAGGGATGAACATATGGTATCCGGTAGACTTTCAAATAAAATATCAAAACTTTTACTTTAACTTTTCAAATATATTAATGCAATCATGACACCTCATATTAATTAATGTAACTGAGTTCAATTATTAAGAAGTATACTGATGTTTCATGATATATGTTTACAATAAAATATAATCAATCTATATTCAAAGCGGTGTCCACATCGGCAACAAGTTGCTGGCAACCTCATTAAATTTCGATTAAAATAATTTATGGTCATATAAATTATGATAATGATCGTGAAATTTAATGAGGTTGCCAGCAACTTGTCGCCAATGTGGACACGGCATAATGGATTTAAGTTTTTTACTATTCCATTTGAGTCGTTTTATGCGACCCGGGTTTCGCTTTCGGCATCTTCAGGCGCTATGTGAACTCACCCAATGACAACGAATACAGTTAACTACAACTTATATAACAAATAAATACAATAAAGTAGGTAAAAACTTTATCACCTACCTATTGAGTCAAGGATCACAATAAAAATTATTACAAACAAATTATGAATACCTAGTCGAAGTGTTTTTACAAATCGGTTGCACAAAGCTGTTCACCATTAACTTTTAATAAGAATATAGACCATAAAGTTATCTATTTGATTAACCCAAATAATATAGGAAACAAAATAATCATTTTGTAGAATGAATTTAAAACTGTCAAACTTTTAGTTTTTTCGCTCTCCTGAACATTTCTGATTTTAGACTTATAGCGATTTTAGTTTTTTATTATATACCTGCCAAGCCCAGATGGTAAGCAGGAAATTACAGTCTTGTGGCATGCAAGATAAGGGTGTAATATTGTCGGCGCCACAGACGAAAATCGATAATTACGTCACGTCATAAACATTATTTTTTTTACTATGATTTCTATAAGTTTCGTATAAACTCTAAATAAATAATTTTAATAGTTTTTAATAATCCACAAACCGAAATGCAATATTTTTTTTTCGCGAGACGAAGTACCTAATAGTCTCGGGGATTTTAGCTGCGCTCCGGCGTCCTTATTTCAATGTTTCTGCCTTAAATTTGCACTTTACTAACGATCGATATATTATTTTCCACATTTTTCTTCTCTACTATTATGACTCTAAAATGAATATCAAGTCTTAAAGGCAAATTGGTACAAGAGCTGTTTTGGCTAAATTTGAAAACAGATACGACTCGAAAAATAAACTGGAGCACACCGGAGCGCCATCATGGTTCATGAAAATTAATCTCAAAAAATATCGCTCCGTCTTGTGAAAAAGTTAATTTGACCATCTGAGCTAGATAGGCCATGAAGCAATAATCTAACACATTTATTTTTATAAAATATATTACATGGATGTAAATACCTAATTAAAATAATATAATATTATTTCCTCTGTCTGGTATTGAAAGAATCTTAATCCTGATATCGCTGTAGGAAATCCTCGTCAATACTGATATGATTATTAAAGCCTACTTACGGGTCGGTATGGGTAATTTCGGGAGAAAATTTTCACTTTCACTGTCGGATGTTTCTCTGTCGCTGCATTCTTCCAATCTGACTTGATCTTGATTAGTTGTCTTAGAAAGTAAATTCACCTTAGTCTTCATGTCTTCTGCTTTTGTGTCCATGGTGACTGCAGTACCTATGCAAGAAATTTAATTTAAATACCTATACACTATTTCTACTCTTCGTACAGTAATATTAATACAGGTTTCGACAAGCTGAGATAAGATAAAGCACTCAAAATTCAATCAATGTTATAAAAATATTACAAACATTTTACTGAATAATATAATATCAATAAAATTAATAATATCGACAGAGAATACTTGACTGAATTTGAATTTAAATTATAATTGATTTAAGTTTTATACTATTCCATTTGACTCTTTTTCTACATGGGTTTAGCCTTTCAGCATTTTCAGGTACTATGCGTACCAGCGGTAAAGGGTGGAGGTAGGCTGTTAAGGTTCGACATAAATAGTGCACACTAAATTTTCTCAGTCAAACGTATTTGTTTTCGTTGAACTAAGACTACAATGTGTAGATAGTGTTTCTTAGTTTTTTTGAAATTAAATTAAAACCCGCCTAATCCAAGCCATAGTAGATAGAAGAATATTTTTTATCGATTATGCTTTGTTTGGTGCAGGCAGTGAACCCTCAGCAAATTGTATTCTTTTTTTTGACCATGTCCGAGGGTTTGTATTGACAGATTTTGTTTTTACCAGAAATAGATGTTTGTCATTTGCTCAACCTATTAGGTCCATAGTCTGACTCATACACAAATTGAAAAACAATATGTTTACATCCAGACCCAGGATTCGAACCTGGGACCCTCGACGTTAGTAAAACAAATAAATATGACTGACAATGTTAAGCGTGCACTATTCATGTCGATGGGTGAAGGTAGGGTGGACCCACCATAGATAGTACAGACTAAACTTTGTTGGTTATACGTATTTGTTTACATTGAACTAAGACTACAATTTACAGATGGTGTTGGTTAGTTTTTAAAATTGAATTAAACCCTGGGAAAACCAAGCCATAATACGCATCTGTCTATAAAATATTTAAAATTATGCCATTAAATCATACATCATTTTGGATATTATTTAATAGATAGAATAATATTGTTTACTACTATTGTTTGGTTGAGGCAGGGTTATATTCGTTTTGCACGCCATCTGGCGTAAAATCGCATTCGAAAATAGTGGGTGTATGGCTTTATCAGCTTGCGACTTCAGTAATATTTTTTACATGAGACGTGAAAATAGCTCGTTCTATTTCGAGTGAACGATTATCAAAAAACAGTTTTTCATTAATAAAACAAAAATATTTTCACATTAAGATTTTTTATCTCTACTTTAATAATTTAGTGTATGTTCGAGGCCCCCTTTTATTCAATTCAATATTCAATATGATCAATTGAGCATAGTTATACACAAAACAGCCAGGCCACAATTTTGAAAATAATGAGTTATTGTGATTTCCATAATCTCACACGTTCTGCACAAATCAACCAAGCTGCTGTCATACAAAAATTTCATACAAATGCGTTTTAAAGATTTTACAAATCGCAGAATATGACTTTTTCGATCTGCATAAAGCAAACAAGCTGCTGTCATACAAAATTGTCATATAAATGCCTTTTAAAAATGTGCCATTTTCGATCTGCATAAAGCAACCACGTGATAATATTATGTACTTACCTGATTATTATACTTGAGTAACTTAGAAGGTTTTTTTAAAGAAAATAGTTGCAATAATAAAGATTTTTTTACAAAAATAAGAGTTGGCTGCATTCAAGAATGAACATTCTAAAAAACCCGTTTTGCACAAAACAGCCTGGACTGCTAAAACACCATAATTTCATAGATTTTATGCTTTTATCTTTTTAAAAGATACACAAAATCATTTATATAATATAATATCTATCATTCAAAAGGTATAAACAGTATACACAGGTTTTGTGGATTTAAAGAAACACACTTTATATAAAAGTGCTTCTATCTCTGTTTGAGGTTTGTGTGGACTGGCTGTTTTACGTATAACTATGCGTGATTGGGACCTGTTGCGTTACAGATACGCGGTATTGCCTATTTCGGCAAAAATACAGTTTTAAATGATGTCATATTATATCATGCTCTCTTAGTCGAGTAACACGTGACTAAAATAACGTAATGCAGTGGTTTCCAAACTTTATGTTACTACGCCTCCTTTTAAAAAAAATGTAATCTTGGCGCCTTCCCCCCCCCTTTATTTCATTACATAATAAATCTTTTTAAATAGTCAACAATGTACTAATACAAAAATGAAAAAAAATATATAAAAATAAACAAGGTTTTTCTACTTTATATTCATTTTTTAATTAATTCGTTTTGCATGCGATGAATGTGCTTGTTTATTAGCACAATCAATTTCAATAGTAATCAATCCAAATTCATCATAGTTCATTGACAAATGGATTCTATCATAAGCTCCACATCCTGAAGCGGGCCCACCTACCTGTCGCTGAGGTTAAGGGCAGTGTGGTGCTCTAATGTAGTGTTTCCTAAATTATATACGGGGGTTATCATTTAAGTATATCAATCATCATATTAGTATCACATAAAATTGTAACGCACAACCTCATATGTATTTAAAATATTAAATAGTCCTGAAACTTTTTTTTACTATTAATAAAATAACGTGAAAAGTGCATTAGAAAACGAACTAAGAACTCAGTAAGTAAATAGATTTTTGTTTGCTTCAATATATCTGGCGCAGAAATCATTTAAAAGTGGAAACATGGCGAACTTATTTTTTTTGTAATTTTGATTTCCAAAGCTCCAATTTTTTATGAATGCCTTGTGGTCTTATGGTCATTGCATTGATTTATTCACTCATTTTTTTTTTTAATTCAACCAAATAGACAAGTTTAACAAAAAAATTATCGTTCCTAAACAAATTTGCCTCAAATTTCAACATTATGATTTGATCCTTTTCTTTAATTTTTTCACGAGATAGCTCGCGCGCATCACAACAGTAGGTATATAAGTGAGGTATTATAAAAATAGTCTCCATATTTCCAGACAGGTTTGCAAACAACCTTTTGTAGGACTGTATTTTATGTAGTTTATAACAAGCGGCCGTTTTATAAAATATGCATTTGCAAACTGCAAACCTGTGGCTACATTAATTGTATGAAACTTTTCGAACCTCCCTTCGCAACACTCCGCGCCTCCCAGTTTGGAAATCGCTGACGTAATGAACCTATTGTTATATAAATGCAGGACTTGAAATAGACCGGTGCGCACAGGAGCACTGCTCCGGTTCGTGAAATCAGTAAAATTATTTCTCCATCTTGTGGAAAAAATATTTTGACCGTCTGAGCTAGATAGGCCATAATATTATAAAAGAAAATCTTACACTTATTTTTATAATATACACATACAATTCGATAACTTTATAAATAATATCTTCAGAAAATTGTTCTATCCGGTTCGTAAACTTTTTCATTTCGAGCGCTGTATAAATGTATAAATAACATTTTAAATGAGCAAAGCAAGATTTGTACCGTTATTGTGTGGTATATTTCATAACCTACCGAATATTATACTGTCGAATAATTCACTGTTGAGCGACTCTTCCAATATGATTTCATCTTGATTACTTTTGCTAGAAGTCGCCGCAATTTCCGAGTGTTTTGGATCGTCTGGTCCCAATTTCACTTTGCAGATCTCTAGCGCTGGTTGACGGCTGTGTCCGGCTTCTTCATAATTATCCTGAAAGTTTTAAAAATATTTTCTTTGCATTGTAGCATTTTCCAATACATTAAATGAGAAAGAATGGACTTTGAGATCATAGTTTATATTAAATAATCATAGAATACATATTATACATGGCAAATATAAAATAATAAAGTATTTTTTTTATTATTTTACGAATAATTCACAAAAATTGAGTATGTAACATTCTGACACAATAAACATAATTTGAAGACACCTCAGATATATCTTCTTCGACCATGTCGTTCTCTTAGAGCGAGGCCACACGGGCGCTGCATTCGCGTTGCGTCGTGGGACCGCTGTATTCCGACTGCGAGTGGGAGTGAGGAAGCATCAGCTGGTGCGTCTTCACTCTCAATCGTGGTCGGAATGTAGAGGTCTCGCGACGCAGCGCCCGTGTGGCCTCGCACTTATTGGAGCATATTATTATTATTAATGGAGCATATTATGGACACCATACAGCACCTGCAAAAATCCATATCGCTCGCCAGTCTTCTTGCGGCATAGATGTATCAGGCGCGCGCACAGAAAATGGTTTGGGGAAAGGGTATTCATTTTATAAAATTATTCATAATGTCTTTAAATGGTCACAGGCCTTGCGTGTCGTAGATTGCCGAGAGAAATGGGACCGACCGGTTGAGAAGGCTGTTTGACAGTCAAAATCATTTGTGTCACGATCCTCAGTCATGAGGTCCTGGCGAAGAAGAAGAATATCTAATATGACATTTACCATGAAGTAATTTGTATTTTTTTCCGTTTTTGGGGCTGGTGGGTCAGACACCCTAACACTTGTGTGCGCACCTGATATTATGTACCTCAATATGCATTCAAACTTCTCACGTAAACGACACGCGTATTCACTACAAGTCATATTTGGGGACATTCATGGAATTTGTATTTATTGAGTTAAATGGCTTGCCCTTCAAAGTGTTAAAACAAAAATGGCATTTTTTTGTACATTGAACGAGAAAGAAACTATCATAAAATACATAATATATCAAGAAAAATATAGAATAATAAACTATTTTTTTTATTCAATGAATAATTCTCAAAATTTGAGAATGTAAAATTCTGACATAATGAACATAATTATTGTATTCAAATTTTGATTGATTCAATTTTATTTATTTTATGTATTATAATGACCATGACACATTATAAATTCAAAGAGTTCATGATATGACATAAAGATAGTGTTAACAATGTTCAAATAAAAATACAGGGTAATATGAGTAAATAATACAATAATAATAATAAAAGTACACTGAAGCACACAGATGAACAACTAGGTAGATAGACCTTAGCTTGAAAACTTCTAAAACAACGCCCACCTCAATTCACTCTCACGTTGGTGCAGTGGTCGGCAAACTCATTAGTCAATAGAGCCAAATATCAATAGTACAACGATTGAGATTTCTTTGAAGAGCCAAATTTCTTAAACTTAAAATATATAGGTAGGTACACTGTTTATTAACTTTATAAACTTTAATTAAAGTTTTGAGTCTTAATTAATCTATAAGTACACGAATAAAACTTGATAACATACTTAATAATGATCTTATTTATTGATAAAAATTAAATTGTAAGTAAGATATCAATAAAATGAAATCATGACAGTGACTGACAAACACTTAATATGAACAATGGCCTTGCATCTCCTTGAAAAGTTTGGGTAAGTCAGGTTGGTATGTTGTTTTTAATTTTAGGCACGATTCTAGGTTCGCATCAATAAGACGACTTCAATTTACTCTTGAAAAGGTTCATGCTTGAAAAAATTGTTCGCATGAAGATGTAGAACCGAAAAGGGAAAGAACAGCAAACGCTAGTTTTTTCAACTGGTCATATTATGAGTCAGGGATACTATTCCAGGTGTTAAAAATCATCATGTCTTCCTTCTCCAGATCTTTCAAAGCAGACGACTTGTGCTGTGCATGTTCACATTTCTTTTTCTCCAATATGTCCATATCAGCACAGAGGCGTTCAAATTTAGAGCTCCATATTTTTTTATTTTTTAAATCCAGCAATTGCATTTCAAAGTTGCCAATGTCAACATTAAAGGGAGAAAAAATTAATTATGTTACCGTAACACTAAGAGGTTTTTTTTTTTAACAAAGACTAACGTCCCTTTGCTGTTTCTGAATTCCTGAAACCTGTTGAGAAAGGCTTCCCTCATATTTAAAACTGTTGTTTTGAAATAGCAAATGTCAATATCAGAATTATTTTCTTGGTGATGTTTCAGCAGGCTTAGAAAGTGAATCAAAGATTCTCTTTTGAAAACTAGAGCAAAATGGGATAATTTGTTTTCGAATGAAATAACTTCTTCTAACATCGAAAACATTGTGTTTCCTTTCCCCTGCAATTTACGATTAAGCTGATTTAGATGAGACGTAACGTGTACTAAGAAATATTTTTTTTGGATCAGCCGATCGTCTATTATTTCTGGATAGTGAACACCCTTCTCGAGGCTTTAATTTCTCAATGCTTTAATTTCTGTTAATCAGGAAGCGAAACGTTTAAAACGTTTCCTCTTGATAACCATCGGTACATTGTTATGCAGCAGAAGATCTACGTACTCACTTTCCATTTCACCTAAAAAGTCTTTAAATCGTCGATTTTAATAGCTTTAGAATGTAGTTGATAATCTTAATCACCAATTCCATAACTTTGCAAATTTCTTCTGGAAATGTCTGCGCAGAAAGCGCTTCTTGACGAATGATGCAATGGTAAGCAAGTATCTAGTGATTAAAAATAGCAACAAATACTCTTCTTACGCAGGTCACACTTATCGGCCCGTCTGTTGAAATTGACACATTTTATCGAGTGGAATACGATGTTTTTCCATGCACTTAATTACAGCATTTGCAATATCCTCTCCTCGTGTTTGACCTTTGAGTGGCAATGATCCTAAAAGTTCTTCTTTAGGACCTTTAGATAAAATAAATCGTACAAAAAGTGAAACTTGTGCTGTATCATTTATGTCACAAGACTCGTTAACTGCTATTCGTAAAGCTGAATTCAATTTAAGATTTTTGACTTGCTGGTTGGTTATATTCGAAGACATTTTGACTGTTTTATCTTTCACTGTTTTAGCCTGTACGTGGTCATTTGTGGCAGAGCTGCACTTAAAGGGCCAAAGAGCCGCGGTTTGCCGACCACTGCGTTAGTGGAATATATCAATATCCGAAGCAATTTGATTAAACACAGTTATTGCCCTCCCAATTGGCGTTACTAATGGTAGGTTAGTTCTGCACCTTGGGGAACAAACAACGGATGTCCCAGATTTCTAAGATAATTATCAGAGATAGTCGGAAAAAATATATAGCTAATTAATAAAGATCCCTTCTAACCTTAAAGCTACAGTATGTGGCATACCTAAGAGAAAGTCCGTCGGATAGAGCCACGGATAATATCCATACAGCCGAAAGTAAAGGAGTCTCAAAAATTTCTTCTGGACCCTCTCCACCATAAGGCCGTACTTCAACCGATGCGGGACCCATACAATAGACCCACTCTCAAGTCTGCTCCTAACTAAGGAGTTATAGAGAATTTTCAGTACCGTAATATCTGAAAAGACCCAGAAAGTACGCAAGACAAAGCTCAAAATTTGTAGCCCCTTTTCGACCACTAAACGTCAGTTTACTGTCAAACTCTATGCCAAGGTCCCTTACAGATGATATTCTCGAGATAACTCTGCCATACACCGAATACTGGAGAAACAATACTCTAGAGTCGTGAGTCTTTAGTAAACGATAAAATATGGCGTTTATCAATATTGAAGTCCAGTTTGTTACGCCTGCTTCGATCTAATATAATATTATTTATATCAAGTTGGAGTTGAGGACAATCCTCCAAGGTGACAACTTCCAAGAAGAGTTTCAAGTCGTTAGCGAACAACAAAAACTATTATTTACCATTTTAACATTTTTAATTACAATTATTCATTTATAAAAAACCGTAAACAGCAGTGGCCCAAGTTTGAGCCCTGAAGCATGCCAGAAAATTTTTCAAATGTCTGTGACTGATAGAGGTCGTACGATACGTATTAATTGTTGATGAATTCTAAAATGACTTCCGAATAACTGAAGAAATCGATCCGATAATCCAAATAGTTGAAGTTTTCCACCAGAATATCGTCATTGACGCTGTCAAAGTGCTTTCGAGAAATCATTGTTAAAACAGTAAACCTGACCGCTTCTATCTAGGGCTGATGATAAATAATCAGTAAATGCCACTAGGTTTGTTTTAATTCGAGCAATTTAAATTAAAAACGATTTCTATCTTTATTTTGTTTTCTGACAATTGAAGATCAATGTACATTTTGTTAGTACCTGGTTGCAGGAAGAATTGGCCAAATAGTCCAGGGTCTTGGCGACTTTTGGATTGTCTGGTCCAAATTTCACTTTGTAGTTCTTTACCGCTCGTTGAATGTGTCGTTCTACCTCTTCATATTTACCCTGAAAGTTATTAAAAAAAATTCATTGTATTGTAGCATTTTAGCAGGTACATTAAATGAGAAAGAATGGACTTTGAGACAGTAGTGCATATTAAACCATCATAAGATACATATTATATCATGGCAAAAATAGAATAACAAACATTTTTTTATTATTCTATGAATAATTCACAAAACTTGCGAATGTAACATTCGGACACAATTAACATAATTTGAAAACACCTCAGATACATCTTTTTCGGGCATGTCCGCCCCTTAGCTGGAGCATGTTATGGATACCACACGGCACCTCAAAGAATCCCTGTCGCTCGCTAGTCTTCTTGCGTCATACATATGTATCAGGCGCGCACGTAGAAAAATGGTTTGGAAGGGAGGGGGTTCATTTTGAAAAATATCCTTAAAGTCTTGGAATTGTCATAGGCCTTGCGTGTCGTAAATTGCCGAGAGGAATGTGGCCAACCCCGTGAAGGTTGTTTGAAAGGAGGACATGTTGAGGTCATGAGGTCCTCGTCTCCTGGCGAAGAAGAAGAATAACTAATTTGCCATTTACCATGAAGTAATTTGTATTTTTTCCGTTTTTGGGAGGGGGGGGGGGTCCGGACCCAAAATCCCCCACTTTGTTTGCGCATTTGATATGTATCATAAAATGCATTAAAGTTTGTCACGTAGCAGCATGCGTATTTATTATTATTTAAGTGGTATCAGCGGCAATTTTCTTTAAGCTGATTGGGTTCGTATTTTCCCCTCTCTTCAAAAACGTGTATTTTCCATACAATGTGAAAGGTAGTTACTCGGTAGTAAAAAAATATTTCTTTAAAACCTTATAGGTGCGTAGTACTCTTCTACATGTATATACAATACCTACACGACAGACCTGTTTTCAAATTTGACCAAAACAGCTTTTGCACCACGACTTGCAAAAAGCTTAATATTTGTTTTAGACATATATATAATATATTGATACCGCGACGATTTGTCATGAGCGTGGAGGCCCCTTTAGAGTCGAGGTGGCCGAAGAGTTTTAAGTTAGATTCGTGTTTAATAGAAAATCATTCCTCACGGACTGTTTTTTCTGTTCGCTCAACTAGGGGCGTGTCATAGTCACAGAGCTACCCCCGAAAGACTTATGAATGTTGCGTTTTAATAAAAATATGCGGATGAATGAGTGGAAATTAAAATTTACAACTGAGAAATATGACGTAGAAATGATATTAAGTGAACAGCGGAAGGCGAAGACGACCACGACCCTAGAGACGAGAAGAAAAGATAGATAATTAAAGGGTGCTGGTCGGTTGTAGAGTACTGAATAGAATTTATTTTGAAGGTGAAATTAATTACTTATTATGAAATAATTACAAGATAAAAAGAACTTTTTATATACAACGTTTTTAAATTTTCTGTTGAATCATATAAACTTGATTTGACTAGCTTAAACTATCAAAAAAAATTGTACTTGATAGAAATAATACTGAAATGTCATTTTGACATTTCATATTGATTTTCATAGTAACGCACGTATATATTAATAATTTAGTTGCTAGGACCCCAGACCCTTCTAGCAACCAAGAATGGTGTCGAAATAACTTTTCATACAAAACAGAATTAACTGAAAATGAATTCAATTCTACTTAAAGATGGCTAAAAGTATTAAAAAATGCATTGGCATTGTGTTCTGATATATTCTAAAAGTTTCAAATGTCTAGCTAGTAGGGAAGTTAGTTAAAAATCGATTGCAATATTTGTACCGGACAAATAAGAATACGAGCTAAGAAAAACGTTGTAAAATATAACTAATTTTGATAAGTTAAAATTAATGATGAGAAATAAAAGAAAAAAATAATTTTGAAAGTGAAATTAATAATTATGAAAAATAGATTTAATCACGGTAATTGAATTAATCGTATACGCAACGAATGAATTTAATTAATGAAAGAGTTAAAATAATAATCTTATGATGCGGCCAGCGCCTGTAATGTATTAATTACATTTAATGTAATGTAGCAATGCCGCGGATTTGTATTATGAAACCGCGGCGCTTGCGATGGTTTAGCGTCAAACCTGCTCACAGAATTACTTCCGACGACTTGCTTTTCCCTCCACCACCCGCCACGTCTCCACAGCCGTTATGCAGGCGTATACCGTGGCGTAACGAACGATAGGCGCTGTTCAAATTTGTGCCGAAAGTGTCCCAGGAGCAACTTCCCAAGACCTTGGTTGGCGTGCACTAGAGTGTGCGTGATCCCTAATCCCATATAATGTATTACGGTCAATTCTCGATGACCTTCTCGCTCGCCGTATAATGCCGCAAACTTTTTAAAAGCTGAGAAATTTTCCCTCGTAGATACCAAGTCGCAATGGCCGACCGGTCCAACTGAGGGTCGGACCGACTTGAGAAGCTCTTCCCTTTCAACCGACACATGGGGACACTCCCAGAGGATGTGATCGGCATCCTGCAATTCGCCACATAAGCAAGTCGGAGATTCTATTAGGCCAAGCTGACAGAGCTTGGCGGCAAAACCACCGTGTCCGGTTAAGAACTGAGAAGTCCAATGGTCTGGAGCCAATCTGGTTATCTCCATGCGCCACTTAATATTAGGAAAAAACAAATGCGTTTGTCTGCCCTTGGAAGA
This sequence comes from Rhyacophila brunnea, assembly GCF_057557595.1. NCBI lineage: Eukaryota > Metazoa > Arthropoda > Insecta > Trichoptera > Rhyacophilidae > Rhyacophila > Rhyacophila brunnea. The sequence continues at coordinate 31,792,916 of NW_028232871.1, read as the reverse complement.
AGTGGTCCATCGCCCCTGCCACACACGCCAGGTCGCGTACAATAACTTTTCGAGCGCACCGGCTCACGGATCCAAGACCTACCGCCAACCTTCGCCCCCAAACCCCCGAGCAAGGCGGTCGTGGCATCACGGACTTGAATGTGCAGGTCTAACGGAAGCACTCCGGCAAGGACAGGCAACGCTTCGGTAGAAGTCGTCTTATAAGCCTTAGTGAGGGCAATTAATGCTGAGCGTTGACCGCTGAGAAGAGTTTTCCGGATGGACAATAACTTACATCTATGATACCACGTGCTGGCGGCATATCCAGCGATACTCATAAAGATTGCATCATAAGCTATTTTAAGATATCTGAACTTAAGACCCCAATTACTTCCAGTAAGCCAGGAGACCCGATGGTAAGCTGCTTTGGCTTTAGTCACCGAAGTTTTGGCGTGGTGCAAAAATGATAATTTGTCATCCAACCATCCTTCCGACGACTTTAATTTTCAATCAACTTTCAACTCAGTAGGCAAAGCGCTCTTACAACAGCGATTGGAGGTAGAACACGAGTCAACGAATAATTTACCAAAATCATCACGAGTCATCTTTTCATAGTCAGTTTTCAGAGTCATCTCAAACGATTCAAAATAATTTTTTTATTGCAAAAATATACAAAAAGGTCATGTGATTGTATATATTCTTTTGTTATTGAAATTACATAATTTTACAGTGACTACCTGACTGTCGAGATGGAATGACGCTGTATATAGGCTCTAATATTTGATATCACGATATATATTATATTATAGTAGGTACCTACCTACATAACAACATCTATGGAATGTCCAGATTGTGAAAGCATACAGGGTGTCAACATTTTATAAAAAGACCTTTAGTAAAAGTATATTATATACATATTTCATATTTATGTGTACTCTGAAAGTCATGGGTTCGATCATGTGGCTTGGCAAATGTACCTTAACTATTGTGTGTTTGATCCAGTACAAGCTCCTGATGGTTTTGTTGGATGACTAACAATCATTCCCCACAAACAAATATTTGTTAATATAACCTTCACTCGATGGTAACATATATGATAGGCAAAATATACATATTTGGTCGAAATTATTGAATATTATAATCAATTTAATATGTTAACAATTCCGCGGACCCAGTTGAGAATCACTGGTCTATGCTACGTTGATATCTACGCCCTGTCCATTTCAAGTGCTGCATACAGGACTCTGCATTTAATGGCACTTAACCTGCATACGCGTTAGATTAGCTAAAACCAACAACCACAATAACCAGTAAGGAAGATGACTTTCTTCGAGGATCACATAAATTGCAAGTAGAGCTCTAAAGAAAACGCGATACATGTGATGGTTTTTTTGGTTTACCTTCGGCGACAATAAATTATTGAACAGTTAGGTGAAACTCTCGTACATACATGACATGTGGATATAAAGTTTGTGGGGAAATCACAACAATACTGGAAAGACAATGTCTTATATCAGTACTTCTCAAACTGGGGGGCCCTGGAGCTCCTGCCAGGGAGCCGCGAAATATTTCAGTATTTCATCAAATATATCCCAAACTTAAATGAAGACCAAAAATACAATTGGATAAAACCACCATTTACTAAATCCTTAAAACATGATCATATTACGTGGGCAGCTCAAGAAGAATTGATTGATATTAGATCAGATAATTCCCTTGAAGTCGAATTTAATGAAATAAGCCTGCAGAATTTTGGATAAGGCGAGAGCAAGAATATCCATTAATTGCAAAAGCAGCATTGTTAATCCTAATTCTTTTTGCGACAACATACCTATGCGAAACAGCATTTTCAACATTACTGGCAATAAAAAATAAACACAGGTCGTGTCTTTCAACGGATCTTTGGAGCAAACCCTGAGTATTAGTGTTTCAAACATTGTACCGGATATTGATTTATTATGTACAACTATGCACCCCTCTCATTAAATAATTTTTGTAGACTTTAGCTGTAATAAATTTGAAGTTAATTTTTGTTACTTTTTTTTTTAATTTTTGCTTTAGAAGCAAATAAATGAAATATTTTACTATCTTTTAATAAAAATGTACCTACCTTTAATAATTATTAATGGTAAATAAAGTATTGTTGGTCACTATAATTTTTGGGGTGGGGAGGGGAGCCTTGGATTTTTTTTTCTGATTTCGGGGGCCGTGGTATGAAAAAGTTTGAGAAGCACTGTATTATATGACCGCAAATACTGAGACCTTATTCGGGTGATTATTGAGATCAAAAAACATTTCTTTATATCTTTATGTTATTTTACGATAATCTAAGATCAATTTCTATTTGTTTGTACCTGTTTGTAGTATGTTAAGACCAATTTGCTATTGATCATTGCGACTTTTGGATCGTCTGGTCCCAATTTCACTTCGTAGATCTCTCGCGCTCGATGAAGATGGCGTTCTGCATCTTCATATTTACCCTAAAAATTGTTTAAAACATTTATATTAAATTGAGAATGTAACATTCTGGTACAATGGACATAATTTGAAGGTAGCTCAGGTATAAATTATCTTCTTCAGCCATGTCCATCTCTTAAGTAGAGCATATAGACACAACACGGTCCTCCAATAATTCCTGTCGCTCGCCAGTCTTCTTGCGTCATACATAATATATGTATCAGGCGCGCACACAGTAAAATGATTTGGAGGAGGATTCATTTTGAAAAATTATCCACAATGTTTTTAAGTCGTCACATGACCTGCATGTCGTAGAATGCAGGGAAGAGTGTGGCCAACACGTTGAGAATTCTGTTCACAGTCCAATCATCTGGATCACGATCCTCAGCTATGAGGTCCCGATGAAGAAGATGATCAACTAATATGCCATTTACCATTAAGTAATTTGTATATTTTTCCGTTTATTAGGGAGAGGGTCAGGACCCGAAATTATCCCCCCCCACCTTGTGTGCGCACGTGATAATAATATATATCATAATATGCATTAAAGGTCGTCACGTAAGCGATGCACGGATTCAATATTAGTCATATTAGTAATAAACCAAAACTACTGTAAAAGTTGTATAAGTAAAGTCCATGGCGACTGGCTTTCACATTTATATATTATTAATCTGTTTAGTGGTCTCAGCGGCGTTTTTTTAAAGACAGATGACGCAATCGATTTGACATAAAATTTAAACGCGGCCTCGAAACAGCTAACAGTTAAAATCAGTCGTATAATTGTTAAGATAGGTACCGATACCAAAATCTTAAAAGTACACAATTTCATATTTTACCCAAAGAATTACAAAGTCCCAGGAGCTAACATCGAAGAGGCATATTATAACATAATGATATTTAGTTATAATTTTACTACGTACTTACGTTGGTATTCGAAATGTATGATTATTTTTTAGTTTTTATCGTGAGGTGCCTTTAAATCAGTCAATGCCTCGGGGCCTCCAGTTTCCTTATGTTGCCACTGAGTGTTATTGATACAGTTTACATACTATATGAATTTTTTTTTTTTTTTAGTAAAATAAGAGAATAATTATAAATAAACTAATTTTAATCGATAAACATACTATTAAAAACAATACGTGTGTAATAAACAGGATGGACTCCTTTAACTAATTCACATGATATAACATACCTTTTTGACTTTAAAAAAAGATTTTTTGTTGTTGTTTTTACATATGTATCGATTAATTAAAACACTGTAATATTCTTAAATTGTAAGCATCGTACTTTTCCGCATGGTTCTGACTTTATACTTCTCAACTGGTATTCTGAGCACGACAGACGACAGGCTATGAATATCTAAAAGAAAGCCTTCAAAACAACACAATAATAATAATATGGTAGCCACACTATACCATCACGTTGCCATAGTGTGCAGACAAAAACACTAAAAATAATAATTATTTGTTTCTCCCATCAAGTCTTTTTCTTTAAAATCTGCAAACAAAGTAGCACTACATACTAAAAACGCTTAACGTTTCTGAAAGAGGTTTCCTGTGGCGAGCAATGAAATGGGCAACTTGAAAACTAGCAGCTGTGATGTTATTTTTTGGAATCAAAAAAGTTTTTAAAACACTGGTTTGCAAATGATTCTCTTTTTTCTTTTGTAAAAAATATGTTCATCTTTCTTCATCTGTTGAAAGGCCGAGATTAGAATGCTACTTTTCAAAATGTCTTTTTACATTGTATGTAGGTACGTGAAGTGACCTTTTCGTTATAAATAAAATTACACACACAGTCGTTTTATTCTTTTCAATCACACCATATTTATCAAACCATTCTGTTTGACATGGTCTGGAACTTGTATCGTTTGTTTTTATTTTTTTAACCGTTGACATAGTACATGGCTACAACTAAAATTATTTATATTTAGAACACAATAATTTGAGAAGAAAATTCTTATTAACGTACTTGATATACATACATATGTAGATAAGAAACTTTAATATTAAAAAAATAATAATGTTGAATTATTAAACACTGCTAGAGACGCGTACGATAAGGCTGCCATTTAGTTCAGCACTGCTATACTTCCCCGTTCTATGATGCAACGAATATGTATGCGCGTCAAGTTTATGATTAATTGTTATGAGTCATACACGCTTCGCGACTAATGCCCTGTTCGGACTTTGCCAGTGATTTAGTAAAGTAGCGAGTGATTTGGTAAAAAACCGTGTCTGAACAGACAAATTTAGTCGAGTAGTTTAGTAAAATGGTCAGTGAGGCGAGCGCACGCGAGTGCATTAGTTGTCGACTGCCATAGGAATGGCACAGCGTCGAAACAAAGATTACTACTCGAAAAAATATAACTTATAATATTATTATACTTCAATGCGACAAAAAGTCGCGAACGTGTGTTGATAGATCCGTAGATAAATGGCGATATTTCACAGAAAGCTTGTTGTTATTGAGGATAGATAAAGAGGTACACATTATCTTATAATTATTATATATATTATATTTTTATATATAATTATTATATTCATTTATTATTCCGTTTAGGATATTATGTCATGTCGGTAGGTAGTGTGGATAATTTGTTGATTAAAACTTTGATAAATAATGGAAATATTTCACAGAAAACTTGTTGTTATTGATAGACTGTAGGTAGGTAGGTACACATTATCCTAGTGTTCATTAGAACAATTATAATTTATAATTATTCATTTATCATTATGTTTATATTTTATAGTAAGTAAGGTAATGGAGCATAAAATCAGGGGCGGATCAAGTCAAGCGGAGGCCCTGAGCGGTAAAAATTTTGGGGCCTCCAAATTCAAGTTAGAAAAAAGTTTTATACGTAGAAACACTCATTAATTTATTAACATAAAATATAACAAAGGTAATAGATATAAAATAAAAAAACATGTTTTAAATAAATTTTTGTCTTCCAAATTCGTCAATTATTTTGGCAGTGTCAATTCGGTTTAAAATTTCTTGCTCTTTATACAAAATTAAATCTTTTTCTCCCATAGTACTTCTCAAATAATTTTTTGCACGCTTTAAAACAGAAACGATCTTTCACCTGATGCATTAGATAATGGGATTGTTAAAAAAATATTTCTACATTTGGGAATGTATAAGACATTTCTTTGGCGGTTCGATAGATGTCTGGTGTGGTTTTAATATTGTGTATAAAGTACCTATTTATTACCTAAACAAACTACAAAAATACATAGGTAAGCATACAAAAATTTATGCAACCACAAAAATATAATAGGTAGGTATCCTATGTAAATTAGTATTCATCAATAGGAATTTGGAGCATAAATCGATTTAATTCAACAAAGCCGTTTTTGCATAGTGTCATTTGAATTATTTTCGAAGTTACGACATACGGCAGCACTCTCGTGTCGCGCGAATGGTGCCCGTTTTGAAATATCCGTCGCTCTCGACGCTCTGTTCATTTTGACGCGTCACTCACTAATGAACTGTGTTCGGACACTTTTCAGTTACTAATTCACTAAATTACTCGCCACTCTACTAAATCACTCGCCCGGTCTGGACCGGCCTTAAAGGACGAAACACGACGTTTTACGACCATATAGTCATACACAATATGTGCAGTGATACGATAGAAAATTAGTTAGCCAAGGGCGATCCTGCGGAACAAGCCGCCATAGTTCCTCCCAATCCTTAACACAGACCATCCCCTTACCTAGAAAATGACTTTTTTTAAATTTTTGTTGACCATGTTAAATACCGGTAATGATACATTTATTATGTTTAACGTTCGTACTTCGTGATAATTTTTATTCAACTACGTTTGTTCGGAGTCTCTTTGTCAGTGGTTTTTTTTTATGTATACTATAATATCAGAATATAGTAGTTCGGTTTTAATAATCTTGTTTTATTTCTTTAGATGCTCACTTGTTTATTTTTTTGAGTACTTAGGACGAGTGGACCCAGGTTTGACTTTATCCGTTGCTCTTTCATAGTTCATAATATTTATACGTAATTTACTTTGGCTTACTAGCCATGAGCCCTCAGCCGTTTCCAACTCAATTTTGTAAACTAAACTTCTCGTATATGTATTATCCTCACGTTTCCAGTCTCACACAGCTTCAATGACGAGGACAGAATATTATATTGAAACAAAGATTCCCATGCTTGATAATATTATAGTCTCCTACTCTCCCAAATATAGCTAAATTCCAAGAACAAGAGATTGTCCAACTCCTTTTAGTAATAATAGGGAATTGCAAATTAATAATAATTACGGCATTACGAAATGATAGTGACCAAAATTTCAATACAAAAAAAAATTGGCAACAAATATTTACCGATGTGTGCACTTAGTGTACCTACCTTGTAATATTAACGTTCGTTAGGGCTCAATTATAATCGGTGATCAATTTTCCGTGAATCATTAATTTATAGGTCTGTCGATATTAGACATACTATCATCCAGTGGCGAAGGGTGACTTTTGGAAAGAGGTAGGCTGTGGAGTAATCACGCTTGTCAGATATATTTACGGGAAATAATAAGATAACCCAATATTACTACTGATGAATAGGTACACTAAATCGATGAAATTTCAAAAGCTCAATTAGTTTGATATAATTAGTTTATAAATAAGCAATTAGTTTGAATTATGTATTTTCCTAAATATTTATAAACGTAACATACCTACGCTCAAAATATATTACCCATCATCTTTGAAAATATCCGTTGTTGTGTATAATATGTTCCATAACAATTTATAATTTAACCCGTAAAACTAGACATTTTAAAATACTTATATATTTAAAACACAGACTTTGGTAGAAATAACTGATAAATAAAAATTGCGAGATAAATTACTTTATATTTTTAACAATCAATATTTATATGTGATTGAATCCCATAGAAATTATTTTTTAAATTATCTTATTAATAATTATTTTGAATAATTGTGCCCTTACGATCTAAGCGCAAACTAAACAACTTATGATTTCGGAATAAAAAGCCAGACAGTGGTTGGCGCCATGAGACTGAAGTCATACAAAACAGATCTGGAAAAGGGGTCAACTTAATTCATAATATATAGTTGAATCCAGGCGGCGCTAGAATGGGTATATCGTTATAAACATTATTAAATAAAATAAAACTTCTAAATTCTGTCGATAGATGATTCTGACTTGGATGGATTTTTCTGTGTATTTATTTATTTTTTAAATTAATTTAGTTACTTGAAGACCTATTTTTCTTAGAAGGTAGGCTTTAAATAATCGCCTACTATGGAGCCTTCGCCACTGCTATCATCCAACATAATTTGGCAGAAAATCATTTCTTTATAACTACAATGTATCTTGCAACATAATATTGTTAAAATTGCAAAACAATAATAAATTGGTAGAAACAAGCGATTTATGTATGTCAATTAATTTTCAAAAGAAAACTAATTTAGCAATTAATGTGATATTAATATTATTTATAATTTACGTAACAAAACGTGTATTTCATCGTCATTGCAAAATAATACCTCACAAGCATGATTATTCAAATGAAATTATCCATGTCAACTGAGTGATGCAAACAATGCGTTGTAACCTCATAACAAAGCTGTATAAATACGAGGGTTTTAACCATAGAGGTATTAAATAAAAAGAAGGGCAAGGAATCGGCTTTCTCATACAACTGAATGAAGCAGGCTAACAATTAATAGCCGACAACTTACGAGATTATAGCGACGCGATAAAAAAAATGTAGGGCATCACAGAGGATTTACTTTGTTCATTATAACGTACCCATATAATATAATGTTAACGTGGAAATTTTGCCGCAAATTGATTACCAGCCTGCCTCACCATACTTGCCTGCTTCATCATACTTTCATATAACCTGCCGCCGCCCCTAGGTTTTAACTATCAAAAACCACTCGATGCTCTCGGTTCCTCGCTCTCCATTCGAGTCATTTTAGTAAAATCAATCACGCTGCTCGATTACATAATTTCCCAAGAATTGCACTATCAGTCTTTGGTTACGTTACATTTATTTATTATTATTATAGTAAATTTTATCTCAGAAACCTGATACCCACTGTGATTGTCATAATATGTCGTTTGTAACATTGAATAATTTATAAATAACATTATTTATAAATCTTTATGTAGGAAGAAATAAATTGGGTATTTATATAAATTCACGAATAATCTGTCTGATATCATTTGAGTCATTCTACCTACCCCCCTCCCCTACTCTATCATCTTACCCCGTAGGTCTATCAACAATAATTATTATTTATAAGTAGCAAAACAACGAGTGTTGCCTTTTTCAGCTTATGCAGTAGGATTATTCTAACATTTCACTTAACTCCAATAAAAAAGTGATAAATAATAATAGTTATATGCTGTAGAGAGCGTATTCAGACAGTTAATTATCCCGAAATGTGAACTATCAGTGGGTCTATTCTATACTTATCGACCGCTAAAGCGATAAAGTGATAAATATTATCAAACTTAGGGTAGGTTTGTATCAAAGTATTAACACTTAAGATGTTTGTAATTGTTGCAATAAGTGCTAAATTTTAACAGCAGCAAAAGAGGTTCTGTTAAAATATAGCGTTTATTGCAACAATTACAAACATCTTGTAATTGTTACAATAAGTGCTAATACTTTGATACAAACCTACCCTAAGTTTGATAATATTTAACACTTTATCACTTTAGCGGTCGATAAGCATAGAATAGACCCGCAGGCGTGATGTTTTTAACACGACCGCTGCAGTGTTGCCAAGTCAAAATTTGAAATTTCAGTAGAATGTGGAAAAAATAATTCAGTAGATTTCTGTTTCTCAATTTAGACGAGAAATATTTTGCCGCGGGCCGCATTTTACCTATTTGTCGTAGTCGGTTCGTTTTTATTAAGAGAAAAATTTAGCCACGGGCGGCACGTTACCAATTTTTGAAAGACGGCTCGTTTTTTTCCCGGATGGTGAGAATTTTATGGAAGGAAGAAATATCAGTAGATTTCATAAAATATCAGTAGATTCAGTATATTGCCAAAAATATAAAAAAAATATCAGTAGATCTACTGAAATTTCAGTAGACGTGGCAACACTGATGACTGTGTTAGGACAAAGAGAAACGGCACTGCAGTTTGCGTACATCGACGCAAGTATGACTTGATTCCAAAATGTAACCGATTAAAATCTCCAATTGGATAAACCAAATTCAATTGGTGAATTAACATTTAAAAAATTAGTCGAGCCCCTTGCACTGCTAACGGAGTCTCGGGGTTCCACGGACCAGTTGAGAATCACTGAATTCTATGCTACGTAGATATCTACGCTCTGTACATTTCGATCGCTGAATACAGGATTCTGAATTTTAATGGTTTATTATTGCATACGAGTTAGATTAACTAAAACCAATAGCCACAACAACCAGTGAGGAAGTGGACTTACTTCGAGGGTCACACAAATAAAATTGCAAGTAGAGGTCTAAAGAAAACGCGTTACATGTAATGGTAATTTAAATTTTACCATCGACGACAATATTTTGAACAGTGGCCAAAACGTCAACCGTAACAGTTTAGGTGAAACTTTCGCACAGAAATGAGAAGTGGATATGTTTGCGGGGAAATCACAACAGTACGTGAAAGATATAGTCATATAATATGATCAATGGAGCAATTGAGATCAAAAAAGATTTCATTATATCAATATTTTATTTAAAGACCATCTAAGATCAATGTAAATTTTGTTTCTACCTGTTCGAAGTAAGTCATTCCCAAAACGTTTTCTGCGCCGGCGACATTTGGATGGTCTGGTCCAAATTCCTCGTTGTAGGTATATAGCGCTCGTCGAGAGTAGCGTTCCGCTTCTTCATATTTACCCTGAAAGTTGTTTAAAACTTTTGTATTATATTAATTGTAGCATTTTTTGAATACATTAATTGAGAAAGAATGGACTTTGAGACAATAGAATATTTAAATTTAAACAATCATATTGAAATACATAAATATAAGGGTAAACATAAAATAATAAACTATTTTTTTACTATTCAACGAATATATAATTGAGAGTCATTTTCTTATCAAACTATTTATAATTATTTTTTTATTGTAAAAATATACAAAAAGACCACGTGATTGTTGGTATGTATTCTTTAATTATTGGAATTATATAGCTATAGACAACCTGATTGTCGAGGTGGAACGACGCTGTATAATATGGGCTCTAATATTTGAACTCCTGATTTATATATTATGATAGTTGGTACCTATCTACATAACACCATCCTTTAGAATGTCCAAATTGTGAAGGCATATAGGGTTGCAACATTTATAAAAAGATCTTTTTTATTATTATATTATTTATTTTAACATGGAACATGTTTTACTCATTATCTCCGACGCATATTCGTTACGAAAATTTTGTGGAGTCTCGCGACGCCGGCAACCAACGGTCTCCCCTCCCGCCCACGCCTGCCACGCTCTCCGCCGCGGTCGCGCCTAGCCTATTCTATTATTTTCATTTTACGTTCAGTAGCCTACATTCTGCGAGACGTGTTGTTCGTCTGTTATTATTACTTCTTTAATTTTATTATTGTAATTACATAACTTGTCTTATTTCAGCTATCATAAACCCATATCATCCATTACTTCTAACGATTATGTGGAGCAAATAAAATAAAACCATTTAACATTCGGTAATTTCTTTATATGCATAAAGTATGAACTTAGGCACCAACATTACTATATTAGTTCATAAATTTTAATTTACAGAAAATTAAAATTGTTTAAATCCTTCGGATTCGGTTAATTTCACAAATAAATTTTCTTGGTTCCTGTCGGTTTTAGGGAAGCCAGCGGCAAACAAGTTTAAAAAATAGCGGATATACTGGATTATTTGTTAGATTGGGTTAAAATATATGAAGTTATGTTAGCTTAGGTTAGGTTTGGTTAGGTTTTCGTTCGTGAATTCATGAATTTTGTAAAAATTAGTGCGGTTCCCGCCTGGCTTTCCTTAAACCGACTTGTACCATTTTCTTTCGAATTTGGAAAACCAGAATTCAGAGATTCAGTAGGCAGAAAATCAGATATTAGGCAGCCAACACGCTAAAGCATGTTCCATGTATAATAATTTTAGCCGTCAGGGTTTAATTTTTTTGTTCAAGATTTGTTTGTACATTTTTGATGCTACCACGATAATCGAGTTGGTAAAACAACATGTCATGAAAGGCAGAAAGTCATGAGTTCGATCCTTTGGCTAGGCAAATGAACCTTACCTATTTTTTTCAATGTGTGTTTGATCCAGTACATGAGTACAAGGTCCTGATGGGTTTGGTGGATGACTACAAACCATTTCCTACAAACAAATGTTTGATAATATAACCTTTCGATGACAACCTATATGATCAGAAAAATATACGTATTTGGTATATACCTACATGATATATATAATTATTGAATATTATAATCAATTTAATATGTTTAACGGTACTGTTCGGTTATACGGAATACAGCGGAAAATACATTTTGAAAATAGCCGATAAACTGGATTATTTGTTAGCCCTTACAGACCCAAGCCTAAAATTGAATACTTTTAACGGTTTTCTCTTTAAAACATATCTAAAATGGGTTTGAAGAAATCAAAAATATTTTTTTTTTTTTTTTACTTTCTTCGTTATTTAGAAAAAGCGACCCTCACATTTGTGATGGTCGGGTCTCAAACACTAAAATAATAGGTATGGAAAGTTGAAATGTAAAATGTAAATAGCTGTTTTTTACGATTTTGAGACATTTTTTTATTTTTAATATGGGGCACAATTAACAATTATAACAATATATATTAAATACAATATTAATTAGTTAGAAATTACTAATAAAATTGATGTACAAGAATAAAACCTATGGTTGTGGTGGATGGTTGTGGTGCTACATCTGAGTTCCACAAATTACCATCGGAGTCAAAATCCGAATCTGATGAGTCACCTTTGTCGATAGTTAGCGGAATGTAATCAAAATCATTCTCATCATCGTCTTTTTACTCAACATCGGAATTATCTCCATTTCCTATTAAATTATTTATCAGCTTCAATATTTTCCATTTTGAAATCTAAAATAAATATAATAAATATAAACAACATGTATAACAACATAAATCAATATAATTAAGTTCTTTAATCTTCAAATAATATGAAATTCCTAATTAGTAAAAAGATGAAAATTGGTAATTTAGCGACTGTTGAAACCTGGCACTCACAAACGTGAGTCACGAGATTAAACATGTCAAAAACATACTAAATTGATAGTTATGACTTCAAAAACTAGTTAAGTATGTTGCAGGATATGTTTATTACATTATTCATCCCAAAAATATCATTGGGATCAATTTTTTGGTAATAAAATCAATAAAGTACTCACACAGAATGCTCCTTACACAGTGCTGTCAAAATGTCACTTTGCAATGTTCCAGTGTCGCCAACCGATGCACGTGTAGAATTAAGGATGGCTGTTTTCACTCTGCCAGAATCACTCACTTTCATGTGAGCCTGGGCCAAACCACATACAATACCAAAATAATTATTTATTCCATACTAAAGTGACCCTCACAAGAGTGAGTGCAGGGTCTGTAAGGGTTAGGTTAACCTAACCAAACCTAACCTAACCCAACTAAACCTAACCTAAACTAACCCAAACTAACAAATAATCCAGTATATCGGGTATTTTCAAAATGTGTTTTCCGCTGTTTTCCGTATAACCGAACAGTACCTGTTTAGCAATTCCGCGGATCCGTTGGGAATCACTAGACTCTATGCTACATTGATATTTATGTCCTGTCCATTTCGAGCGCTGCATACAGGACTTTGCATTTAATGGGATTTCACCTGCATACGTGTTAGATTAACTCAAGGAAGTTAGCATCACACAAATTGAAAGTTGAGCTCTAAAGAAAACGCGATACATGTGATGGTTTTTTCGGTTTACCTTCGGCGACAATATAATATTATTGAATAGTCACCAAAACATCGACCGTAACAGTTTAGGTGAAACTCTCGCACATACTTACATGACAAGTGGATATAGAGTTTGTGGGGAAATCACAACAATACTGGAAAGACAGTTGTCTTATATGACCGCAAATACCGAGACCTTATTCGGGCAATTGAGATCAAAAAAGATTTATTTATATCATTATTTTATTTTACGATAATTTAAGATCATTTTTTATTTGTTTGTACCTGTTTCCAGTATGATAATGCCAAGTTGTTATTGGTTTCGGCGACATTTAGATGGTCTGATCCAAATTTCACTTCGTAGATCTCTTGTGCTCGTCGAAAGTGGCGTTCTGCATCTTCATATTTACCCTAAAAGTTGTTTAAAATATTTATAAATATTTATATTAATTGTAGCATTTTTATTGAATTCATTTGATGAAAAAATAAATGTACTTTGTGACAATAACATAGTACACCATCATAAAATACATATTGTATCATGGAAAATATAGAATAATAAACTATTTTATTAATTATTCAACAAATAATTTACGTAAATTGAGAATGTAACATTCTGGCAAAATTAACATAATTATTTGAAGTCAGCTGAGGTAAAAATGATCTTATGGCCATGTCCGTATCTTAGATGGAGCATATAGACACAACACGGTCCTCCAATCTTCCCAGTCTTCTTGCGTCATACATAATATATTATGTATCAGACGCACACACAGTAAAATGATTTGGAGGAGGGTTCATTTTGAAAAGTAATTATCCATAATGTTTATAAGTGGTCACATAGCCTGCGTGTCGTAGAATGCAGGGAGACTGGGCCCCACACGTTGAGAATTCTGTTCACAGCTCATGAAAAGGTATTGCATATTTAGGATTTTGTTAGGTCATATAATGTTGATTAAGCTGGTGCACAAGTTTTCAAGAATTATTGTTTTCATAAATAACATCTTATGAAGAAAACAATATAATATGATTATTTCAAAATATAGATATTATGATATGTTTATGTGATTTTAAGTTGGGTCATGATCCTCAGACATGAAGTCCTGGAGAAGAAGGCGATCAACTAATATGCCAATTACCATGAAGAAATTTGTATATTTTTCCGTTTTTTGGGTAGAGGGTTTGAACTGGAAATCCCCACGCTTTGTGTGCGCACCTGATAATATGTATCATAATATGCATTAAAGTTCGTCACGTAAGCGATACGCGTATTCAATATTAGATTAGTCATATTTGAAAATATTCAGCGGGTCTATTCTATACACAAGGCTGCTTTCGGCCGCTACGGCGGCTAAATAGGGTAGGTTTGTATCGAAGTATTAGCACTTATTGTAACAATTACAATAAGTTGGTTATATTTAACCAGGACCTCTCTTGGCTGTCAGGCTGTGATAAAATTTAGAGCGAGATAGACAGTTTTGACTGTTTAGACGGCTAACTTATTGTAAAGTCTGAATTCTATAAGCTAGCAGGTTGTTTCCCCCCCCCCGCTTCAGCATCTTAACACTGCATTGCCTCTCGTTCCCTCCCATTGAAAACTAGCAATAGTGAACGCGATGGCACAATGCTTTCCGTCCGCGAACGACGTGACGTGAACGCCAGCTTATATAATTCAGACTATAGCAATTATAATACCTCAATACATAAATATGATACAGTGATAATATGTATCACTTAAGCGCTCGATAGTCGCCTTGTGTATAGAATAGACCCGTGGGGGCTTTATATTTGAGGGCTCTGGTTTCATAACTCACAATCTCCGTCAATGCTTGTTTCTGGCAAATTGAAAAAAAATGTTAAAAAATAATGTTATAAAAGTAGGTACCATTAAAGTATTATTGATTAATGATTTAACTAATGACCGTTGTTCCTAGAATTGACGATCTACACCTTTTGATTGTAGTATTTTTATTGTTTATAAAGAATAATGATCTATTATTAGGCCTAGACGATTTATTATAATATGCTATCGAGTGTATTGTTATTAATAAGATAGGGGTTTTTATTAATTAGGTTTTTTACTGACACTTCAACTATTAATAATTTGTTTGTTGTATTTTTTGACCTTTGACTTGATAGGTAGGTAATGGAGTTTTGCTGCTATTTTCGGGTGTTTTAAAACAAAATTATCTTGGGCAATAATTTTATCACGATTTGCGAAAAAAAAATGGTGAAAATCCCTCAAATCACGCATTGTTAAACGGTTACAATAATTCAATGCTTCATTCCTATGTTTGCATGTAGGAAGAGACGGCATATTATCTTTCGGACTGTGTATCTAAAAATAATAAAAAAGTTTTTGTATAATTTGCGTATTCTTTGGCCTCAGCAGACATTAATTAATGATTGCTTGTAAATAATAATTTCATTGGCCGCTCACAATATAATTCTTTAATTTCATGATAAATTAAGTGAAACATAAATGCATTAAGACGAAAGTATGTAATTGTATGCCATTATAAACTACATACTTATATAAATAAAAATATCCATTGCCAATAAAATGATGATGTCAATGTAGTATTTAGGTGGCAGCCCTAGATACTAATCGACTCATCTCCTTTTTTGCTTAGTTAGTTAGTTAGTTCCATTTTTTAGCATTTTTTCCTTCTTTCTTGATTTCTGACTTTTACATGTGCTAGCATATACCAACTTCCAGAATATCTAAATTTATCAAATACCTCAGTAGAATACACTAAGGTAAGAGGTCGTTTTTACTAATTAGGTTTTTTACTGACACTTCAGCTATTCATAATTTGTTTATTGTATTTTTTGTTGTAATTTCTGACTAAATAGGTAGGTAATGGAGTTTTTACCTACTTTATTGTATTGTTTTACTATATAAGGTAGAGTTAAGGGTGTTCGTTGTCAGTGTGTGTTTGCCTTTGGTGAGTGTACACGACGCCTGAAGATGCCGAAAGGCGAAACCCGGGTCGCAAAAACGACTTAAATGGAATAGTACAGAGCTTGAATCCATTAGAATTTATACCTCTTTGACTTAAATTTATTTTTTTGTTTTTACATAGGTACGTATCAATAATTAATCTGTTTTGTTGTGAGTTCTGCTCGTCTCCCGGTTTACGGCCTGGAAGTCACACCGTACGTGATGTTTTAGGCTCACAGGGAATCCAGAAGTCGGTTGTCAACCACTCGGTATTTTTTTGGCAGATTGGAAATTTGTGCTGGATGTTTTTAGCATTATTTAAATTCATGGTAAATATTCGGAATTCACACCAGTTAGCAGTATTTTATCTGTATCTTCATGCAAGATCAAAGCAGCAAATGTTGCACTCTTGACTTTTGTATAATATATTGGATGGAGTTTATTTCTGGTTGCCCAAGTTGGTGGATTATATTGTACTTCCTCATATAGAGGTTAATTTTATTTTTAAGACGGTCACTAACACCAACATAATATTTTTTATGCGATAGAATTTTCTTGACATGTATATGTTTAGTCTAGCTCCCGCATTGGCCGATATAAGTATTAGTTGCCCAACAGTTTTTTGTGAGCACGTCAAATTTGTTATTAATATAACATTGTGGCCTAAAACAAAGCGCTTGAATATACACGTTATTTGGACATTTTTTTTTAAATTTTCAACAACTTACGTTAATTTTTATTATTGCCAGTAATATCTTTATCTGCATATTTATACGATGTCATCAAAAATTGGATGTAGTATTTGAATCGACAGAGTAAGGAAATTATTATTAATGCAATAGATTTTTTTTAAGAATTTTCACACAAAAGCAAAAGACGTATATTGTAGTGTAGCAGAGGTTACAGGAGTGTCACTAACGTCTGTGTAAAGAATTGATGCAGAAAAAAGTAAGAAGGGAAATATATCATCGCCGAATACATAAAAAAACAGCGGTCGATGATTTTGATAATTGTAAAATATATAACTTCCATAAAGAATCCCACCAGTTGCCGACAATAAAAAAATACATGCACAATTAGTGAAAGACATAAATTTTAGAGGCACGGCGTCAAAATTGAGCAATGTTATTCAGAAACTAGGGTTTAAATGGAAAAATACTGACAAGAGAAAAGTTTTAATGGAAACTCAAGACATTCGATTCAAAAGAATCAAAAATATTTCAATTTAATTTCCAAGTTTCGAGCAAATTGCAGGCCAATAGGTTATACGGACGAATCATATATAGATTCCAACCATAGTAGTTCCAAGGCATGGTCAGACGGGTCGCAAAAATAATTTAAAGCTGCTGTGAGTGAAGTAAACGATTGATTATTGTGCATGCAGGGAGTGCAGATGGGTTCATTCCCAATGCATCTTTAAGGTTTAAAGCCAATCAAAAAACCGGTAAGTAATTTTACAGTATTTTGTAATTAACAGATATTTCTATTTTTTTCGCATTTAAAATTCGCGTTTTAAATATTTTTTATGTGACTACCATGACGAAATGATTTTTTTAAATTACGAAAAGTGGCTGCGGAAACAACAAGCCAAGATCAGTGATTGTTGTAGGTAATGCTTCATTTTACAATTTAATGAATCCAGCACCTACATCTAATCCAATAAAAGCAGTAATGAAGCTATGGTTAAATAAAAACGAAATTTTCTAGACAAGTGCGATGTTAAAGCCCGAACTGTACAACAATATATTACTTAACTAGCCTCAACATAAACAATTTGTAATTGACAGTATCTTTGAAGAACATGGGCACACCGTACTAAGATTACCACCATACCACTCGGAGTTTATCAGATAGAAAAAATGGGCTTCTATAAAAGGTGACGTCGAATCGAGAAATGTATATTTAAAAATGGAAGATGTAATAAAGTTAACAGAAGAAAAAATCACTTTAATTACTGCATTAGAGTGCGAAACGGATGTGTATTTAGATAATTTGGAAGATGGTCTTATTAGAAATTTACAAAATGATAGGCCTACCTGCTTTGATTTTTCGTCAAAAACGAGTGGTGAGTCATATTTTTCATCAAGCTTTATGATTTGATTTCACTAAGATTTACATTTAAACCGAAAAAATATTTAAATTTTATTGTCTTTACTCTTTTAGTATAAACTATTATTTTTTGAGCCGTTCTGCACCAAGCCGTCTTGTAAATCTGTACTGACACTGCACCTTTTATTACAGCATTTATCCATTGCATTACCCCGGCAACATTTGGTAAATTTCTTAAGGCTTCTTCTGGCCTCTCTTTCTCTATTTGTTGCAACTCTGTCTTCACCTACCATCAGAGTCATTTCTCCAATTTCACTGATTTAACATATCTTCCCTGAATTTAAACAAACAAAATAGAATTTGAATAATTCTCTTACTGATGAATGTCCATAGAACGATGATTTTATTCGATTTTATGATGGAGTTGTATTTAAAGATTTCTATTGTCTTATTTCTTAATGAGCAGCTTGTTTCTGCTGGGGTGCGTCCCAAACATCGTATGTTTTCCTAATATATATGTCCGGCACGATGGTACGACTTATTGTTGTGATTTAATTTTCTTTGTTATAGTATATTAAGATTAATTATGCCACTTTATTCGAACGAACGTGATGTGGCTTATTGTTATTTAGCACCTTAAACTTAGCATTTTTGGTGGACAGTTAGATATATTTACATGTCATGCGATGATTTCAAGAACGTCAACTCTCCACACAACACCTACACCAGGGTTGGCGAACCTTTTTACGTACGCGTGCCAAAATTTCCCAAATATTATTTTTCGACTGTCTGACGTGCCGAGCAGTTTTTCATGGGGGAAAATAGTTTTTTAAGAATTCCATTTTAAAAAAATAATGATGTAGATACCATTCACAGAACATAGCACATATATTATAATATAATCACTTTTTACAATTACGCCATACATTTCGGACCACCAATTTTGAAACTGTCATTTTTTGTGGATATAAATGAAATTGTTTGTTAATGTATATTATTAGTTTGCTTCTTTACGCACGAATTGACATCAGAATTGCTCCGATCATATGAGGTATTAGCTATTCGCTAAAATGGTCTCAAGCATTGTAAATCGATCAAAATTAGATATTCGCGGCGGGGCATCCTCCGCCGCCTGATGAGGTTAGTGCGATACTATTATATATGACACGAAGCCCAAGGACCGGCCTATAGAATCATATTATATTTACATTAAACTTAATGCTTATTCTTGAAGGGTATTTGCCTGCTTTTTTATACAATGCGTCATTTATTATTATTATCGGTATTTTTTTCTCTTCAAACGCGTGTCACACAAAATCATCTCGCGTGACACTGGTGGCACGAGTGCCATAGGTTCGCCACTACTGACCCACACGTTATTATCTTCACGATGCTCCATGACACCTCCCTCTGTCGTCAAATAACAGAGTCGAGCAGTCAAAGCCACTATCTCTTCACGCATCGCCATAGCCTTACCCTCTCATACCACTTAGTACTATTGAACATATCCATTTAGAAAGCGCCGCTAAAAGTCTGGTTCCATTTCAAGATACCATAAGACCTGAAGCCCAACTATGGTTTGGCATTATTTTCACCAACCACGGACATATTATTATTGTTATATTCAACCATATATAAATAATTTTATTTAGCCGGCCATTGAGTTCGTCACTTTAAAACTATACGGTCGGCGGAACATCATGGCGGAGTGGAGGGGGGTAATGGGTGTCGATCAGTGTTGCCAACCGTATTATAATTATAGTATTTGTACTATAATTTTCGTCTGCGTACTATGTACGATATAAAACAGGTATAGTACGCCCAAAATACTATAATTTTGATAAATCGGAAAAAAGGTTCTCAATAGAAGAAAAACAACGCCAAAATAATCCGTGAGAAAAAAAAATCCCCATGTCTAAAAAAGGTGACGTTAATTACTTAAAACTGCGATTTCCAAACTGGGAGGCACGGAGTATTGCAAAGGGTGGCGCGAAAAGTTTAACACAATTAATGTAGCCACAGGTTTGCAGTTTGCAAATGCATAGTTTATAGTAAAAAGGCCGCTAGTTATAAACTACACAAAAAACAGTCCCATAAAAGGTTGTTTGCAAACCTTTCTGCAAATATGGAGACTAATTTTATAATCCCTCACTTCTATACTATTATCAAGCGAAATGGCCAGGTATTTCGTAAAAAAATTAAATAAAAGGGTCAGATAAATCATAATGTTGAAATTTGAGGCAAATTTGTTTAGGAACGATAATTTTGTTGTTAAAATTGTCTATTTGGTTGAAATTTAAAAAAAATTGAGTGAATAAATCAATCCAAGGACTACTAATGAATTCACTGATTTAAAACGCGACAAAGTGAAGGCATTCATAAAAAAATTGGAGCTTAGGAAATCAAAATGACAAAAAAAAAGTTCTCCATGTCTCCGCTTTTAAATATTTCTACGCCAGATATATTGAAGCAAACAAAAATCTATTTACTGAGTTCTTGGTTAATTTGCTAATGTACTTTTCACATTATTTTATTAATAGCAAAAAAAGCCGCCTGCGGTCTGCTTTGTTTCGGAGCTATTAAATATTTTAAATATGTTGTTGAAAAATCCTGACCCGGTGGGTCCGCTTCAGGATGTGGGGTCCATGATAGATCCCATTTGTCAATGAACGAAGATGAATTTGGATTGACTACTATTGAAATTGATTGTGCTAATAAACAAGCATATTCGTCAAAAATTAATGTAATATAAAGTAGTACATAAAACCTTGTTTATTTTTTTTCCATTTTTGTATTCGTAAGTAGGTACATTGTTGACTATTTAAAAAGGTGTCTGTATTATTTAATGAAATAAGGGGGAGGGGGAGGCGCCTAGATTAGATTTTTTTAAAAGGGAGGCGTAGTAACATAAAGTTTGGAAACCACTGACTTAACATTTGAATTTTGTCTAAAAAAACGAGACGTTAATTACCCTTCATGGATGTTTTGTCTAAAAAAACAAGACGTTAATTACACCACGTTTAATTTTTTGAAAATGCAGAAAATTATTGGTCACTCAACGCGTACTATATTTTTTGCCGAAATACTATAATTTTGAAGGCACTGTACTATAATTCTTCTTTCAAAATATGGCAACACTGGTGTCGATTGAATTTTGGCGCGCGAAGAGCGGGTGTGGGCAATGGGCATGATAGTACTGGATCTGGAAGAAGCCGGACGTGCCTCGGGTACCGGTATTCGGACAACGGAAGACGTGGATCCAGACTTTCGTTCTCATATCGTGCAAGTTGTGTCGTTCTATTTATTAATTTAATAGTCTAACGAAATCTAGTAGAATCTTCATGTTGCTTTATATTATAGTCTCGTTATAATTTGATACATTTATTATGTTTAACCTTTATACTTCGTGATAACTTTTATTGAACTACCTTTGTTCGGCGTCTCTTTGTCGGTGGTTTTTTTTATGAATACTATGATATTTTGTGTATTTTTCTCAGTCTTTAGGACGAGTGGACCCAGGTTTGACATACTTCCTTGCTCTTTCATAGTTCATAATATTAAAACGTAACTTACTTTGATTTAATAATCACGAGGGCGCAGCCATTTGCAAACCAATTTTTAAACTAAACCTCTCATATACATATTATTATCTTCGCGTTTCCAGTCTCACACAGCCTCAATGATGACGATAGAATATTATATAGAAACAAAGATTCCCACGCTTGATAATTATAGTCTGTTACTCTCCCAAATATAGCCAAATTCCAAGAACAAAAGGTTGTCCAACGACTCTTTTTAGTAATAATGGGGAATTGCAAATTAATAATTATTACGGCATTACGAAACGATAGTGACCAAACTATTTCTTAACTTCAATACAAAAAAAATAATTTGATAATGAATAATTATTACCGATGTGTGCTAGTGTCCCTCGTAATATTATCTTTTGTGTAAACAATGACTTTGAAATACCATGTGAATGACAATATATCAATTAAAAAAATAATGAGTTCATTATTTTATTTATATTTAAGAAAGGTCGAACCTTTCCTGATCTCTTCTGAAAGTTAGTGTATGGCAACCGGTAGATCATCCAACCATCGTAGTGACAGTAAGAACTAAATGGAAGGTAAATGAATTACTTCGGAATTAAAACAACACCTAATTCTTCGTCAGCGCTCAATTATAATTGTTGGTGGTCCATTTTCTGGAAATCATTCATTTATAAGTCTATTAACATTAATTTATAAATAGCAAAATAACGAGTGTTGCCTTTTTCAGCTTATGCAGCAGGGTTATTCTAACATTTCACTTGACTCCAATGAAAAAGTGATAAGTAAATAATAATATGCTGTATCGTATTCAGACAGTTGATTATCCCGGGATGTGAACTATCAGGAGTGATGTTTTAACACTGCTGCTCATGACCCTGTTAGGGCAAAGTCATACGCCACTGCGTTTGCGTGCATTGACGTAGGTCTTACTTGATTTCAAAATATGCAACCAATTGGATAAACCAAGTTCGATTGTAGAATTAACATAACAAAATATAGTACGGAATCTACTCCGAAAGTTAAATTAGTGGAGCTCATTGCACTGCTTACGGAGTCCCAGGGTTCCGTGGACCTAGTTGGGAATCACTGATCTATGCTACGTAGATGTCTACGCTCTGTTCATTTCGATCACTGCATACAAGACTCCACATTTTAGGGGATTTAATCTACATACGTATTAGATTAACAAAAATCAAGAATAAAACGAGGACGTTGAAATACTTCGAGGATCACATAAATTGCAAGTAGAGGCAAGAGAGAAAGAAAGTGTCTTATACGACCGTAAATACTGAGACCAATTGAAGCAATTGAGATCGAAAAAGATGTCTTTATATTTTTATTTTGTTATACGATAGATGAATATTTATTTATTTGTACCTGTTTGAAGTAAAGAAGGCCCAAAATAAATTTGGCGTAGGCGACTTTTGGATCGTCTGGACCTAATTTCACTTCGTAGATCTGTAGCGCTCGATAAAGATGGCATTCGGCATCTTCATATTTGCCCTAAAAGTTGTTTAAAACATTTATATTATATTAATTGTCACATTTTTGAATACATTAAATAAATGAAAAGGAATGTACATTATGACTAGGGAATCCAATCCCGAGCCAAAATTCTGATCCCGGGATTTCGGGATTACAATTTGACAATCCCGGGACTGGTCCCGGGATTGGCATTTTGTCCCATTGTTAATATAACATTTTTATATTTGATATTGATAAAATTGGTCAAAAATAAATCTAGTATAATTTATACTATTTAAGACATTTATTGTTAATATTGTATACGTTCAATCTTGGAAATACACAAGTTTAACGGAGTAAATAATATTGTAATATGAATATTAATGTGAATTTAATATGAGATTGCTGTTTCTGATAGTAAAGACATAATGCATGGATTAGCGAGATTTAAAATAGTAAAGCAAATAATCATGGCGTACTTATGGCCTTCCCGCTTCATAAATCTAATCATTCAGCCAAATATGAAACTGCCGTAAATCGTATCATGGTGGAATCACTTTGTTAAAAGTGGGAAGCATTGTTTTTTCCAATCTTTCTCATTTTTAATAATTCATCTGAAAAAATAAAATGAATCGGCAACCTACACATGGGTATAAATCAAACTTCATTCAAACTCAGTTTATTTCTAATGTAGTTATTTTTTATTAAAAGTATTTTTTCTGTTATATTTTCGCTTTTAATTCCATAAAAAATTATAAAAAAATCAATCCCGAAATCCCGGGATTATGTTTATCAATCCCGGGATTCATGGGTATCGAAAATAGCTCGGGATCCCGGGATTGGAATCCCTAATTATGACAATAAATTACTAAACTATTTTTTATTATTCAACAAATAATTCACATAAATTGAGAATGTAACATTCTGGCACAATGAACATAATTTGGAGACATCTCAGGTATAAATTATATTCTTCGGCGATTACGTCTCTTAACTAGAGCATTTAGATACAACACGGTTCTCCAAGAATCCCTATCGCTCGCCAGTTTCTTGCGTCATACATATCGTCGGTCCCAATTAAAAAAGTCGGGTCTGCAAAATGCTACTTTTCAGTACGAGCAATCAAAGATTTACAACTTACTAGAAACCTCATTTGCTCCCCGTTTTGCAATTCCTTCGTGCCACATATAAAAAGTTCCGATTTTCATTGCCATATTATACACAGTAACATTTAAAGTTGGTAATTTTCGTTTGTAATAAAAAATGAGTCATACTTCCCCATGAAGAGTCGTTAGTACTTTTTGAAAGTCAAATATAACGATTACAATACTTTTACTCTGTAAAGCCTCGTTTTTATCTTCATTTTTAAGTGTGTGATGTGCCTTCCTAAGGACTAAATGTTTTCCCTGTCTTTTTTTGTCTTCGTCTGTTGGACCGGTCTTGACCGAAAATGCATGACAAAAGCAATCTTTTTTTGGCCGGTGAAATGCTATATTGAACTTTTCATTTACAATATCTCTGTATTACCCTTTGGTTAGTGACTTGTTAGAATATTTATTCAGATCAAACTACTCGCGATATAAATTGAACATTCAAGGGTCACTTAGTTTACAGTTTTTTAGAATCTTTTCGAATATAGTGCGATTATACCAGAGGAAAACAGTTTACGTGATCGCATATGCTTTTCACCATCTCGTTATCTATGACGGTTTTTTATGGTCGTATTTACCACGTTGATCAGGCTCAATATTATTATCTCCATCATATTTCTTCCAAGCAGTGCTTATAATAGTACGTTTTCCAGATGAAATAGTATTCAGAAACATAGTCTTACAAAATATTTCTTTTTCTTATCATCAATAGGCAGATACTAAACAAATGTATTTCGACGATCATGCTTGGTAACTTCAGTTGTTTGACGACGCTTCAGAATTTTCTCGGTATATTTTACGTCTAGAGACAAAAATTTGTGAAAAATGTGTAAGCGTTGCTCCAGAAAAAAAAATCAAAGCACTTCAGTCGGCATTTTGGCATGGATTCTTGAAACATTTTTCACTAGCTGAAAAATAAAAATAGTCATTCTTAACGATATACTAAACAAAATAATGAAGAATAATATGTAAATTAGCCATTTTATAGATATTGCCCGTAACACTCAAAAGTTAGTTTAAACATTTTAATAAAAAAATAATTTAATCAAGCAACATTGTCGGTACTACAATAATTTTAAAACACCAGTCCCATTAAAACTGTCGGTTCTACCACTTAACACAAAACAGAATTGTTGATGTACAGTGAAAATAGTCGGTTGTACCACTTATGACATTAGGCATAAAGTTTTGTCCAATTAAAAACGTCGGATGTCCCACATCCAACAGAGATCTTATTAAAATGCAAGTTAAAATAGTCATATCTTCCACAACCGACATTGTTACTTGGAAACACCTAGTTATGAATTATTTTTAGTAAATGTAAAAATATGACAATTATAAAATATCCACTTATTTAATTTTATAAGAATGCCAGTTAAAAATAATATTTTAGTAATATTTTACTTAACCTACCTTTCCTGTCAGAATGACCGTTGAGATTTGAATTTTCAGTGTTCATTTCTTTCTTTTTCTCCGGAAATTTGTCACTATACTTTGAGCCTAAAGCATTCTTTAATATCCATTGTCACCTATTGCTTGCCATGATGAATAAAAATACGGATTATAGAAACTTTTCTAAACTTTTATAAAAATATCCGTCTGTCCGGTGAACATAGTAGCAACTGTCAGATCCGACGCATCTTGCTCACCCGCACCCAGCCAACAATGACGGTTGGTAAGAACCGACATTGTTATTCGGACACTGTCGGTAGATCCGTCATTTTTAACTTGAGTATCTCGGAATTTTTCAAACAAACAAAAAAAAACTGTGATTGTGGTATAAATGTTTAAAGTGTTCAAATAACTTTTACGTAATAATCCGATAATGACAAAAATTCAGATCCGACTTTTTAAATTGGGACCGACATTGTTATGTATCAAGCGCGCACACAGTAAAATGATTTGGAGGAGGGTTCATTTTGAAAAATTATCCACAATGTTTTTAAGTGGTCATATGGCCTGCGTGTCGTCGAATGCAGGGAGGCGTGGGGTCAACACGTTGAGAATTCTGTTCACTTGATCCTCAGATATGAGGTCCTGACGAAGAAGACAATCAACTAATATGCTATTTACCATGAAGTAATTTACATATTATTCCGTTTTTTGGAGAAGGTCCGGACCGAAAAATTCCCCCCCCCCCCGCTCCTTGTGTGCACACCTGATAATTTGTATCATAATAAGCATTAAACGCGTATTCAACATTAGTCATATTTGAAGATATTCAGGGGTTTTATATTTCTTCACTTATATGGCTTACCAAAACTACTGTGGAAGCTGTAGTCCATAGCGACCAGCTATCACATTTATATATTATTATTTATCTGATGAGTGGTTTCAGCTGCGTTTTTAGGCAGATGACGCAATCGATTCGACATAACATTTAAAGGCGGCCTCGAATCAGTCATACAATACAATTATTAATGTATACCAAAATCATAAAGAGATGCGTATTTTTCACAAATTGAGTAAGTATAATATTTAATATTCTACGCAAAGCATAACAAAATCCCGGAAACTAACATCGAAGGAGAATAATATAACATAACCACTCAAACAGACACGTACATGTCAACTACAATAGAAATGGTATTCAGTCGATAATTTTACTAAGTACCTACGTTAGTATTGAAATGTATGATTTTTTTAGTTTTTATCGTGAGGTGCCTTTAAATCGGTCAGTGCCTCGGGGCCTCCAGTTTCCTGATTTTGCCACTGAGTGGTAGTTTATATAATATATGAAATTATTATTAACAAAATATTTGAGTAAAATAAGAAAATAATTAATAAACTAATTTTAATCGATAAACATACTATAAAATAATAAGTAGGTAATAAATAGTATGGACTCCTTCAACTCATTATTAATTAAAAAAATAATGAGTTCATTATTTTATTTATATTTAAGAAAGGTCGAACCTTTCCTGATGTCTTCTGAAAGTTAATGTATGGCAACCGGTAGATCATCCAACCATTTTAGTTACAGTAAGAACTAAACGAAAGGTAAATGAAATACTCCGGAACGAAAACAACACCTATTTTTTCGTCAGCGCTCAATTATAATCGGTGGTCTATTTTCTTTAAATCATTCATTTATAGGTATATCAACAATAAATAGCAAAATAACGAGTGTTGCATTTTTCAGCTTATGCAGCAGGGTTATTCTAACATTTCACTTGACTCCAATAAAAAAGTGATTAATAATAATATGCTGTATCGTATTCAGACAGTTAATTATCCCGGGATGTGAACTATCAGGAGTGATGTTTTAACACGGCTGCTCATGGCCGTGTTAGGGCAAAGTCATACGGCACTGCGTTTGCGTGCATTGACGTAGGTCTTACTTGATTATAAAATATGCAACCAATTGGATAAACCAAGTTCGATTGTAGAATTAACATAACAAAATATAGTACGGAATCTACTCCGAATGTTAAATTAGTGGTGATCATTGCACTGCTTACGGAGTCCCAGGGTTCCGTGGACTAGTTGGGAATCACTGATCTATGCTACGTAGATGTCTACGCTCTGTTCATTTCGATCACTGCATACAAGACTCCACATTTTAGGGGATTTAAATCAAGAATAAAACGAAGACGTTGAAATACTTCGATGATCACATTAATTGCAAGTAGTGGCAAGAGAGGAAGCCAGTGTCTTATAATATGACCGCAAATACTGAGACCAATCAATTGGAGCAATTGAGATCAAAAAAGATTTCTTTATATCTTTATTTTGTTTTACGATAGATAAATATGTATTTGTTTGTACCTGTTTGAAGTAATAAAAGCCCAACTTTAAATTGGTGTGGGCAACTTTTGGATCGTCTGGACCTAATTTCACTTCGTAGATCTCTTGTGCTCGTCGAGTTTGGCGTTCGGCATCTTCATATTTACCCTAAAAGTTGTTTAAAACATTTATTTTATATTAATTGTTGCATTTTTTGAATATATTAAATGAAAAAAATGTACTTTATGGCAATAATATAGTATACCATTATAAAATACATAATTTTATATCATGGAAAATATGGAATAATAAACTATTTTTTATTATTCAACAAATAGGTAATTCACATAGATTGAGTTTTCTTGCTCATCATTTGTGCATAAATTGGAGTGGCAAAACCTGGATCTGCAGTCCAATAGTCATTTCCAGTGTCTTGTTTTGCTCTCATCATCATCAAAATTAGCCCGAAAAACTTTTTTATTTCTTGAAAAGTTATATTGTGCCATTTTTTGTCTTGTTGCTGGTTTTAAATTAATCTGAATTTCGGTTGTGATATTTATTTGATCCGTCCAGAAAATAGTAAAACAAATCGTCACCAATATATTACTTATATAGTTTCACACTACTGAATGTGTATGAAATCGGTAGGTAAATTTTGTTATCCAGATCCAGAACAAATGGTTCTAAAACGGGTGGATTGTGAACTTCACATCACTTCAGATCGTAAAATTTCACTGTCTGAATCACTTTCATTCTCCGAATCACTAGAACAATGATGTATCGTAGTATGGGTTCTTATTAGAAAAATATCACTATCATGTGTAGTTTCATTATATGAAAAATCTGGATCGGCGAGATCTTCATCTAACGAATAATTGGATCCTGAATCGGTAATTATTTCATCTGCACATCGATCGGAATTATTTTTGCGCGAACACACTTCAAATGGGTAAAACACAAGAATGCACTTTTTGCGAATAGCGAAGGGTGGAGGTCGGCTGTTAAGATCCGCCGTAAATAGTGCACATTAAACTTTGTTAGTCATACCTATTTATTTTTATTGAACTAGGACTACAATTTACATACTTGTCAGTGCATTCTTGATAGTATTGACTTGTGTGTCCCTGATAACTATCTTAGAAATCGGGAGCATCTGTCGTTTGTTCTCCCAAGGAGCAGAACTAAACTGCAATTGGTGATGCCAATTGGGAGGGCAATAACTCTGTTCAACCAAATCGCTTCGAATGTTGATATATTCCACCTACGTGACGATGAGTATAGGTGTGCGTTGTTTTATAAATTCTTCAATTAAGGTCCACTTAGCTGATTTGGTGTGCTTTCATGCTTTATAATATAATTTATAATTTTTTTTTAACTTTCACTTTGCTTTTCATAGGTAGTTACTGTTTTTGTGATACTGCATATTCTATTTGTTTCTTCTTTACACTGCTTAATACTATTTCTTTGTTTTTAAATGTCACGTCTTAAATTTATAATTTGCAATGTTCACCGTATGTAAAAATAAATAAATTTGAATATGGTATTAGTTAGTTTTTAAAAATCAATTAAGCCCTGCCTAAACCGAACCATATAGTTTTGGTATATTTTGAGCGATACGACAAAATTATGCACATTTTTTCATTCATATTATTTTTTTTTCGTTGGATTAAGAATACATTACAGATTATTATTGTTGGATCATTTTTTAAATGCATTTAGCCCTGCCTAAGCTAAACTATAATAGATACAAAATATAATCCTATTTATAAAATATTCAAAGTTATGTGTGATATAATTGCATAATTTTAAATATTTTATAGATATACGAGTATGTTTTGATTATTATGTATTATGGCTTAGTTTCGCAGGGTTTAATTGAATTTTAAAAACTAACGACACCATCTGTAAATAATAATATTATTTCAATAAAAACAAATACGTATGACTGACAAAGCTTAGTGTGCACTATTTATGGCGGATCTTAACAGTCTACTGCCACTCCTCGCCACTGGTTTTTGCAGTGTACCTACTTTATAATCAACGC
Organism: Rhyacophila brunnea; assembly: GCF_057557595.1. Classification (NCBI taxonomy): domain Eukaryota; kingdom Metazoa; phylum Arthropoda; class Insecta; order Trichoptera; family Rhyacophilidae; genus Rhyacophila; species Rhyacophila brunnea. Next base: position 31,762,604 of record NW_028232871.1, on the reverse strand, counting down.
AAGAAAAATCGTTCTCAATGTAATGGTAAAAATAAAGAATTTATTTTAACTTGTTAACTATCAATTAATGGTGGAAATGTATTGTATTATTAATTTAATTTAATAAAACGGGATATTTTTTAGTACTTATTCCACTTTTAATAAATAAATCTGGACCGTTTTTGTCTGTCTCAGAGAGACATTTTCAACTAAATACTCCGTGAATACCGTAAGAACACCGTGAAGGTGGACTGCAAAGCATTGTTCGTCGAAATAAGTTTAGATAATAAGTGTCATAATAATAGTAATAAGTTATAAATCCGATGAAAGCAAGTAGTGCAAGTAGTGTATAATCACAACATGAACCGGCCAACGTAGCTGACACTGCTGAGTTCTATGACAGCCAAATCGTAAGTAAACATTCGACCAATTCTACTATTAATTTTGATTCGAAAAAGTCCCTTCGGGAAAAAAAACAAATAATAATTGCTATAAATTTAAAATATCCCTTAATTAACTACGGCTGGTTATAAAAATAACCGAACGCCGAAATCAGGTAATTAAAAAAGGGTTGCAAATTCGTTTAACTGGCCTTGAACAGAACCGATGGGATGAACAACTCTGTGTAGATGCTGGGTGATCTTTGCTGCCGACGCAACGCTGCAACCGGGTTCAGTCCCGCGGAAGTCTTGTGGAAATTCAAGGTTTGTAGGCCTGGGTACTGGTCGAATCCATAGCGTACCAACGAAAAAGACAAGGTGGAAAGGACTCGAGAGGTTGATTTGATTGAAGAAGAAGTTGAATCAGAAGGAATTTGCAAAACGAAATTTTTATCGGTATCGCATCGCTTTTCTTCAGTTCCTTTTGCTTCATTAGATTCCAGGTGTCTCTGCTTATGAGATTCAAAGTCAACTTCCAATGAAGCCTTTTCTGTACCTATTGCATTATTATACCTTTGACGAGAGTTTTTTTTTTGGTTTCTGAAAAGCGAGGTTGTAATTTTTACAAAAGATGCATCTGTACGTTAATACCGAATGAAGGTCTCCCACAGGATACCACCTCAAAGGGCGGACCAAACCATCATCTTTCCCAAAACACCACAGCCTACGTCCACTCTTCGCGGTTCTCGCAACCCTCGGCCGAGCGGAGCCCGCCTCCTCAAAAAACCAAAATTCAAATTCGTCCACGCTCCCGCCAAAACAGCGCGGTCTGTCGAAAACGGCCGCTCGCGCCGCCACTAGTCAATCCGTTGGTAAAACAGGGAGGTTCCCGACCGACGGAGGAACATGAAGCCGCCGAAATCTGACAGTTGGATGGGCGCGAAAAAACTCTCTTGCCCCTGACGCCGAACGAACAGCATCGACCGCCAAATCTCTCCCTCTCGCATCGGACACCGGACAGCTAGCATCGCCTCTACTCGCCTCGGACGCGAAGCCAAGCCAGCATCTCCAATTCTCCAGCCAAAAAAGACGCGTCGGCGCCAAGCAAGCATCAAGCATCCCAAGCCACAAGATCTCAAGCTAACAGCCAGCAAACCGCCATAACTAACCCACCGCCAACGACAATACCCTGCAAATAACTAACTGCGACAATATAATAAACACCAGCCTCAACAGCATACACCGTGCGTTTCTCTCATTCCACCCCGCTTCTGGCCTGCTAGTTATACGGCCTTCACCATTCTCCTCGACGGAGAAAGGCCGGTATCAACGTTATAGGCGAAACAAAATCAACTTTGTCGTCCTTACATTTAATGACGTATATCTCGTACAATTTAGCAATCGAAAGGGATGTGTCTAAGTAACCTTTTGATGTTATTTTCTAATTCATTGACAGGAAACTTTTCAATGTGGTTTTTAGCCCTAGTGATCATTTCTTCGGGAGTTTTATTTATGGGTGTTTGTTTTCCACGTTGGTCGGGTTTTCCATTTAGGCCTAAGCTATTTTGTGCCTTAAATGTATTTATTATAGGTCCATCACTAATTTTCAAAGTACAATTTTTTTTTTTTACAGACACGATGAGCAATTCCATTTCTCTTTAAGTAGTACGTTCTGGATAGTTTACGGCTCGGTCTAGTTTTTGCAATCTTTTTTCGGATGGAGAATTTTCATTAAAAATATTCATAAGGAAATCCTTTTGCCTTGCATAATCCAAACCCCAATATGTCCGACAAATCAGGTTCCTATCATCTTCAGAGAATATTTTTGTGCATTGGTATCTACATGTGTCACAATAATTGTCTTCTCTCTTCCTTTTTTAGTTTTATATGGCAATCCATTTATACGGCGAGATTTATTTACATTGATTGCCCAATTACTAGGATCAGCAATGTTCCACCTTGAGTTGTTCTTTCTAGGCAAGGCTTGATTATTTTCAATCGCTGATGGTTGGTAGTTGATGATAGTATGTTCTTCATTAGCACCATTATCAATACCAATAATTTCACTTATCATCACGTTTTACAAATTGCTTACAAGAATAAATCAGTAAGTGCGCACTTACCATTTTCTGCCAGTATATTTTTTTTAATAGTAATGAATATTATGTTTGGCTTATAACAGTAAGTCACTTTACTAATAACTGCATGTCTCTAATCTGCATTAAAATACTTACTGATAAAATAAATTGCTTTTCTTGGATATATTCATTCGCTTAGTTCCAGTAGTACTACAAAAGACAATGCCATGATGACGTTGAATAATGATCCTATAGAGAACCATGGTATATCTGATGCATTTGCTAAGTATTTTGAATCACTTTATAGCTCAATAGAATCGCTACTTGACCCCGATTCTGCAACGCAAGATATTCAAATCTCAGCTTTTGACGAGAAAGATATGGAATATGGGTTTTCAAATTTGTCTCCCAAAAGTTCATTTGGTCCAGATGGCTTGCCACCTTATGTTGTTAAGGGCTGTTACGAACATATATCCTTTCCACTTAAACATATATTTAATTTAATCATAGCATCCAGCACTTTTCCTGATGCATGGAAAATAACCCGCCTAAGGCCGCTTCATAAAAAGGGATGTAGATCAGAGATCTCTAACTATAGGCCAATAGCAGTTCTTTCGGCTCCATGTAAATTATTTGAATCGATATTACATATACACATCAACCGTCAAATAGACTCTCGCCTCTCCGATTCGCAGCATGGTTTTCGACTTAGGCGGTCCACAGTAACAAATCTTATAGTGTATAATAATTTTAATTCAAACTCTATGGATAAGTCAATTCAAGTTGATTCTGTGTACACAGATATTTCCAAGGCATTTGATCGTATTGATCACGATATTTTATTAAAAAAGCTTTGTACATTTGGCGCGTCATATTATAGTATAATATGTTTTTTTGCTTCTTATTTGAAAAATCGCCGTCAATTTGTTGATTACCATGGGAATGAATCGCGGATTTTTAGAACAAATTCTGGTGTTCCTCAAGGTTCAAATCTTGGCCCAATTTTGTTTTTAATATTTTTTGATGATATTGTCAAAGTTATAACCAATTCTTCTTGTTTGCTATTCGCAGATGATCTTAAACTTTTTCGAACTATTGAAACCCCATTATGCTATGCGATGATGCAGTCTGACCTAGATGCTATCTCGCAATGGTTTATCTTGAATAAACTTGAATTCGCTACCTCCAAATGTAATATTATTTCATTCAGTCGTTTAAGGCACACCTTATTGTTCCCATATACATTGTCTGGTATAATATTGAGTAAGGTAACGGAGATAAAAGATTTGGGTGTATTGTATGATGCAAAGTTCACTTTCAATCAGCATATTCTTAACATCAGTACCAGATCTAGCAAAATGATTGGTTTTGTTATGAGGGTTTTAAAATCATTCGAAAACGTCCGAGTGCTACGTACATTATACGTATCATTTGTGTTGAGTATTCTTTACTTTCTCTACTTAAGAACATACGGGTTCTTTCCTTATGATAATGACAATAAAATGAATTTCCCGACTCATTTCCTTCTGGGTATGCTATCCATGCAATCCCTGTCTACCCGAAGAGTGATTGTTCTTTTAAAGCATTTCTTTTTACTTCTTCGTGGGTTCATTTACAATCCGTATATACTGGCAAATATTAATTTTCATGTTCCCACCAATATCACTCGTAGCTCCACGGTCTTTAAGATACCTCGTCGCAGGACAGATGTTATGTTTCATGATGCTGTGTATCGTGCAATTAGCTTATTTGATGGCACCATAAAGGTTGATTTGTTTTTTATTAACTATATAATGTTTGTGGACGTATTAAATAGGTTAAATTTATAATTGTATAAATTATCATATTTCATTAATATTTACACATGCTGTCTTTTTATTGTTATTTGTAATTAAGATATTTTTATACATTTGTATTTATTATGTATTATGGCGCATTGGCCAATAGCTGTAATGCCATAATACTCTTTTTATAAATAAATAAATAAATAAATTGGAATAATAAATGTATTAACTGAGTTATTCCAAACTAAGATTATTTGATACTCAAAATTCACACTGTATTCTGAGCTCATTTTGGTCAATTTCGTCACTTACCAACTTCTTCCAGTATGGTGACATATATTATGTCAAATATTATATGTATACATGAGTCGGAAATAAATCCTTTGTAAGTTCTAAAAAACCTAATTCCAAGTCATATTAGATAATGGTCAAAAAAGTTTGTGCGTTTTTATTTAAAAAAAAAAAATACTTCTATATTAGCAAGACATTTTCATCTACAGCAGTAAACATTATTCAATTTTAGTTTAGTCTTAGCAGGTCTTGATGAATTAAAATACATATTAATAATTAAATACAATAAATATAAATTACTTAATACTAAAATTAGTAGTATTTGTAGCCATAGGATTCACCTAGGTTGCTGCCGGTCCCAAGCCCGGATGAAGGAGGAGGGTTCATCGTAGGGCTAATCACCCTACATGGTAAAAACACCAGATTACGAACACCAACACAAGCGCCTCGGAACACAGGACCCCTATCAATGAAAGACCTTGGCTACAAATTAAGGACAAACGATTTTATTTACACTGCGGAACTTGGAACATAAGAACAATGTTGCAAGCAGGAAAGATGGAAGAAGTTGCAAACGAACTTTATAAATATAATATGGACGTAACAGCTCTGCAGGAGATAAGGTGGAAGGATAGTGGCTGCATTAATAAAAGGAAATATTCTCTGTACTTTAGTGGAGAACTGAATACACAAGGGCATCATGGAACTGGATTTATTATCAATGCTAATATACGGAAATCCGTGCTGGGGTTTGAGCCAATAAATGAGCGACTTTGTAAACTCAGAATAAAAGGCATATTTTATAATATTACTTTCATAAACGCATATGCTCCAACCGAGGATGCAACAGAAGAAATCAAAGATAAATTTTATGACGACATACAAATTGCATGTGAAGCTGTCTCAGCGCATGATGCATTAATTGTAATGGGAGACTTCAATGCCAAAATTGGAAAAGAACAAATATACGCAGAAATTGCTGGAAAACATAGCATGCATGAAACAACCAGCGAAAATGGAGAGCGTTTGTGCGGCTTTGCAGCGGCTAACAATCTCGTAATTAGTAGCACCTGTTATCCACATAAAATGATACATAAAGGCACTTGGAGAATCCCAGGAAGCACGGAGTGTAACCAAATTGATCATTTACTTATATCTAAAAGAAGAGCCACAACAGTTGAAGATGTACGCTCTTGCAGGGGAGCCAACTGTGATTCGGATCATTTTCTTGTGAAAGCGAAATTGAAGCAAAAAATATCAAGAGCTCAAAAATGCGATGGAAAGAAAAGAATAAAATGGAATCTGGAAAAACTTATGAATTCAGACCCCCTGAAAAACTACCAACATGTGCTAGATAGCAAATTACAAGTGACACCAATTACTGATGACGTAAATGATGATTGGGAAAACACTAAAAGCTGCATAATAGCGAGTGCCACTGAAGTACTAGGGGAAAGAAAAGTACAAGCAAATAACGGCTGGTTCGATGATGTCTGCAAACAGGTAATTATAGAAAAAAACAATGCAAGAAAAAAATGCCTACAAAGAGAAACACGCCAAAATGCGGAATTTTATAAAGAAAAAAGAAAATATGCAACAAAACTCTGCCGTGAACGAAAACGCGAAATGTTGAGGAAAATGGTGGAGAGTATGGAATCTCAGAGAAGGTGCAATGAAACTAGAAAATTCTACAAAACTTTCCGGGATCTAACTAAATCATACCAACCCAGAATGAACATTTGCCGAGACTCAAATGGAAAAATTTTTACTGAAAAAGAAGATATCATGACAAGATGGAGAAAATATTTCTATTCACTGTTAAATCATGCTGGCAATGAACAAGGAGAACATGACGATGAAATGGTATATCATACAGCGGAAGAAATCATTGAAGAACCTACCCTGAATGAAGTAAAGCAGGCACTAAGGGGGTTAAAAAATAATAAAGCTCCCGGTGTTGATATGATAGCTGCTGAATTAATCAAAAAGGGGGGACCAAAGCTGGAAGAACATCTGTACCAATTAATTCGCAATATATGGGATAAGGAAACACTCCCCAAAGAATGGAAGATGGGTATTATAGTACCTATACTTAAAAAGGGGGATATGACTAATTGTGAGAACTACAGAGGTATCACGCTTCTCAACACAGCGTACAAAGTTTTTTCCAGTATTCTATATGCAAGATTACTAAGGTATACGGAGAGCATCTTGGGAGAATACCAGTGCGGATTCCGCCCCAATCGATCCACCATTGATCATATTCACCTGATGCGGCAAACTATGGAAAAGGCGTATGAGTATAATATGATTTTGTATCATGTCTTCATCGACTTCAAACAAGCTTTTGACAGTATCAACAAAGAAAAAATGTTGCATGCACTAAAATTACTAGGAATCCCCTCAAAGCTTGGAAGACTGATACATGTCACCCTAACTGAGTCAAAGGCCGTCATAAACATACAAAATGAGCTAACGGACCATATTGTGATTGAGTCTGGTGTAAGGCAGGGTGACGCACTCTCCATCATGATGTTCAACCTGGTTCTCGAGGCCATAGCCCGTAAAGTTGACATAAGGGGTTGTGTTAACTCTAACACATCCCAGATGTGCGCCTATGCCGACGACATAGTCATAACTAGCCGATCCAAACAAAGACTGATCGACCATGCCACAACATTGAAAAAGGAAGCGGAAAAGCTTGGATTAGAAATAAACGCCTGCAAAACAAAATACATGGTATCCACGCGAGAGCAGGGTCCACCTCGAAATATCTGTGTGGAGCAGCAGGTATGAGAAGAGGTTCAGAGCTTCACGTACCTGGGCTCTAACCTAAACACACTCAATAAAACAACAGAAGAGGTGAACATACGACTCATAGCTGCTAATAAGTGCTTCTACGCCTGTAAGAGTCTACTGAGTTCGAAAATCCTAAGCAAGAATAACAAACTGCTTATCTACAAAACAGTTATTCGACCAGTAGCTACCTATGGCTGTGAGACATGGTGCGTGACTCAAAGGGAAGAACATAAACTGGCCATATTCGAAAGAAAGATCCTCAGGAGAATTTTCGGGCCCACATTGGAAAATGGATGTTACAGGATAAAAATGAACCACGAGCTAGAAGAATTAATAAAACATGAAACGGTGGTGAAATTCTGTCGATCCCAAAGACTAAGGTGGGCTGGACACGTTGAGAGAATGCTTGAGCACTGGACGCCAAAAATCATGACCAAATGGATCCCACAGTGGAAACGGCCTAGGGGCAGACCAAAGAAGAGGTGGGCTGACTGTATCGAAGAGGACTGGAGAAAGATGGGGAGTGCTGGAGACTGGAGAGGAGCAGCCAGGGAAAGGAGCGTGTGGAGGACAATTGTAGAGGAGGCCAAATCCCGCCCCGGGATGTAGTGCCGAGAAAGAAGAAGAAGAACTAAAATACTAATAATAAAATACAAAAAAAATTGCATTTGCCGGGAATCGAAAGCGGGACGCCCACGTGGTAGGCGAGCATTCTACCACCGAACCATTTGTGGATATCCGTGTCTGTAATATTTTATAATACATAGGAGAAAAAATTGTTCACCACAGTAACTCGCAATTTTATTTTTCATATTACAATACGTATTCACTTATTAACGTATAATGTAAATTATTAATTTAAGAGATATATAATATACTTATATTAATTTTTTAATATTATTAATAAAATAAAACACGTTAATACTAATATAAAGTATAAAAATATTTGTCATAAGTAAGATCCGAACCTAAGCCTTGGAAAAATAAAATTGTTGTATGTATAACCAAACTTCATTTCACAACTCTATTCCCAGTTGTGAAATTCGCAGTTATTATAGGTAGAGTAAAAATCGTCACTATGGCAGTACCGTGCGTGGCACAAAGGTAACGCGTTCGGCTGGTAACAGAAAGGTCAGTGGTTCGAATCTACTCGAGTGCGATTTATTTTTTCCTGTGAGAATAAAAACGGTCACCCATCCAAGTACTATCCGCGCCCAATGGTGCTTAACTTTGGTGATCAAAATCGAGCGTTTAACCACTCGGCTGGTCACATTCTGCGTTACATATTTGAAATTTGTGCACATAATTTTATTTTCATAGTCGAGGCGAGCGGTAAAATATATACATATTAAAAATAATAGTAGCTAATTAATAAAGGTTTCTTCTAAACTTTAAGTTAGAGTATATAGCATACCTAGTAGAAAATCAGCCGGATGGAGTCATGGATAATATTCATACAGCCGAAAGTAAACGAGTCTCAAAAAATTCTTCTGGACCCCTCCACTAATTCTCCACCATACTTCAATTGAGCGTAGTTATGCACAAAGCAGCCGAGCCACACAAACCTCAAACAGAGATAGAAGCACTTTTATGTAAATTGTGTTTCTTTAAATCAGCAAAGCCTCTGTATACTGTGTATACTTTTTCAATGATAGATATTATATATATATATGATTTTGTATAACTTTTGAAGAGATAAAAGCATATAATCTATGAAATTTTGGTGTTTTATCAGTCCAGGTGTTTTGAGTAAAATGATTTTTTCTAGAATGTGCATTTTGCAGAATGCAGCCATCTCTTATTTTTGTAAGAAAAGTCTTTATTTTTGATTATTTTCTTTAAAAATAGCCTTCTAAGCTACTAAATTATTATGGGAATTTCAAAATTCTGAAAATAATTCGAAAAACTTGTAAATTATACATCAATATTTAGCTGCCTGGCACTATTTTTTATATGAAAAATCTGTATATTATATTATAGATAATAAAATGAAAAACATATAATGTAATTGAGAAAATAATGTTTATTAATTGAATGTAGAAAAACACACCTTACAGTCACGATTTTAAAAATTTACGTAAGTACATAATATTATCATTTGGCTGCTTTTTGCAGAACGAATATTGCATATTTTTAGAATGCATGAGTATGACATTTTTGTATGACAGCAGCTTGGTTGCTTTATGCAAATCGAAAATGTCATATTCTGCGATTTGCAAAATCTTTAAAACGCATTTATACGAGATTTTTGTATGACAGCAGCTTGGCTGATTTGTTCAGAACGTAAAACAAACGTGTGCGATTATGGAAATCACAATAACTCATTTTTTTCAAAATTGTGGCTTGGCTGCTTTGTGCATAACTACGCTCAATTGATGCTAGACCCAGATAATAGACCCACTCACAAGTCTGCTCCAAACTCAGGAGTTATAGAGATCTTTTAGTACTGTTACATCCAAAAAGAGCCGGGAAGTACGCAAGACAAAGCCCGAAATTTGTAGGGCCTTTTTACTAATGATATCTATATGACCACTAAACGTCAGTTTACTGTCAAACTTAATGCCAAGATCAATAACAGAACATATTCTCGAGAGAAAACTGGCATATACAGAATACTCAAGAAACAATACTCGTGAGGGTTTAATAAACGATAAAATATTGCATTTATCAATATTGAAGTCCCCGCTTGCCCCAATCTAATATAATATTATCTATATCAAGTTGGAGTTGACGACAATCTTCCAAGGTGACAACTTCCAAGAAAAGTTTCAAGTCGTCAGCGAACAACAAAAACTTTATAATTTTAATTACCAATGCTATGTCATTTATAAAAACCGTGAACAGCGATGACCCCAAGTTTGGCACCTGGGACACACCAGAAAAGGGTTCAAATGTCTGTGACTGATAGAGGCCGTACGATACGTATTGTTGACGATTTCTAAAATAACCCCTGTATAACTTGAGAAATCGATCCGACAATCCGATTAGTTGGAGTTTTTCCACCAGAATGTCGCCAGCGACTCTGTCAAATGCTTTCGAGAAATTATTGAAAGAACGGTCAACCTGACTGTGCTCTATCTAGTGCTGATACCAGATAGTCAGTAAATACCATCACGTTTATTTTAATTCGAGCACTTATTAAGATCAAAAAGATTTCCTTTCTGTACTATGATGGTAAACGGTTATAATTGCTGTTTACACAATTTTACAGGAGATCAAAAACAAAGTTGTGAAATCAGTCTGACAAGAGTTAGTATATGATAGTTTGAGGTATTTTATATAAAAATAGGTGGAATTAGCATCCCATCACCATTAAAATCATTTCTTGAAAAAAGAAAAAAGTTTTATTTATCTTTCATTATAACCAGATATATCTTTTTGCCACATCAACTTTTTTTCATATTTGTTCAGATGCCGATATCTTTTACCGTTACTTTGTGACCAATAAGGTTGCAGCTCTAATATTTTTCCACATCAAAGAATGTGCGATTTAAAACATTTTATGAAAAAAAACTAAAAAAGTGAAAAAACATCAGTTACAGTACCGAATTATTGAACTAAAAATTATTTCCTTTTCATATAATAAACATGACAAATTATAAATTCAAAGCGTTCGCAATATTATAACATAAAGTAATTGTTAACAATGTTCAAATAAAAATACAGGGTACTATGAGTAAATAATACAATAATACCTTTAATAAAAATTAGTGTACGGAAGCACAGAGATGAACAACTAGGTAGATATAACCTATCTTGTAAGCTTATAAAAGAACAACCACCTAAATTCACCCTCACGTTAGTGGAGTATATGAATATTCGAAACGATTTGATTCAACAAAGCTATTGCCCTCCCAATTGTAATTACTAATGGCAGGTTAGTTCTGCACCTTGAAAAACAAACAACGGGTGCCCCCGATTACTAAGATAAATATCAGAGGCACACAAGCCAATACTACATAAGATAGGTAGAGTTTCCAATTACGCCGGGTATAGGTGAGTCGGAAAAAATAAATGTAGCTAATAATAAAGTACCCTTCTAAACTTAAGCCTACAGTATGTAGCATACCTGAGAAATTGTCAGGTGGATAGAGTCACGGATAATATCCCTACAGCCGAAAGTAAAGGAGTCTCAAAAATTTCTTCTGGACCCTCATACACCGAATACTGGGGAAACAATACTCGTGAGGCTTTAGTAAACGATAAAATATTGCATTTATTAATATTGAAGTCCTGTTTGTTGCGCTTGTCGAATCTAATATAATATTATCTATATCAAGTTGGAGTTAACGACATTATTCCAAGGTGACAACTTCCAACAAGAGTTTCAAATTGTCAGCGAACAAGAAAAACTTTATAATTTTAATTACCAATGCTATGGGGCACATCAGAAAATGGTTCAAATATCTGTGACTGATAGAGGCCGTCCGATACGTATTGTTGACGATTTCTAAAATGACTCCCGAATAACTTTAGAAATCGATCCGACAATCCGATTAGTTGGAGTTTTTCCACCAGAATGTCGCCATCGACTCCGTCAAATGCTTTCGAAATATTATTGTAAGAACGGTCAACCTGACTGTGCCCTATCTAGTGCTGATACGAGATATTCAGTAAATGCAATTAGGTTTATTTTAATTCGAGCACTTATTAAGATCAAAAAGATTTCCTTATATACTTATTTTATTTTCTGACAATTAAATATCAATGTACATTTTGTTAGTACCTGTTCGCTGTAAGAATAGCCCAAATTGTGCAGGGTGTCGGCGACTTTTGGATCATCTGGTCCTAATTTCACTTCGTTGATCTCTAGCGCTCGATGCCAGTATCGTATCGCTTCTTCAAATTTACCCTGAAAGTTATTTAAGTACCACATTTTTCAATACATTAAATGAGAAAGTATGGACTTTGAGGCAATATTAATATAGAACTATCATAAAATACATATTATATCATGGCGAATATAGAATAATAAAGTAAGTATTTTTTTTATTATTTCACGAATTCACAAAAATTGGGAATGTAACATTCTGACATATTGAACATAATTCTGTACTATGGTAGCAAACGGTTATAACTGCTGATTACACAATTTTACAGAAGATCAAAAACAAAATTGGGAAATCAGTCTGTCAAGAGTGAGTATATGATATATTTCGGTATTTTATATAAAAATAAGCGGAATTAGCATCCCATCACTATTAAAATCATTTCTTGAGAAAAATAAAGTTTTATTTATATTTCATTATAACCAGATATATCTTTTGCCACATCAACTTTTTTTCATATTTGGTCAGATGCAGATATCTTTTACCGTTACTTTGTGACCAATAAGGTTGCAGCTCTAATATTTTTCCACATCAAAGAATGTGCAATTTGAACCATTTTATGGAAAACAACTAAAAAAGTAAAAAAAACAGCAGTTATAACCATCTGCCATCACAGTACCGAATTATTGAACTAAAATTTATTTCCTATCCATATAATGAACATGACAAATTATAAATTCAAAGCGTTCGCGATATTATGACATAAAGTAATTGTTAACAATGTTCAAATAAAATTACAGGGTAATATGAGTAAATAATACAATAATAACATTAAAAAATATAAGTGTACGGAAGCACAGAGATGAACAACTAGGTAGATATAACCTATCTTGTAAGCTTATAAAAGAACAACCACCTAAATTCACCCTCACGTTAGTGGAGTATATGAATATTCGAAGCGATTTGATTCAACAAAGCTATTGCCCTCCCAATTTTAATTACTAATAGGAGGTAAGTTCTGCACCCTGGGGATCAAACAACGGATTCCCCCGATTGCTAAGATAAATATCAGAGGCACACAAGCCAATGCTACACAAGATAGGTAGAGTTTCCACTTACGCCGGGTATAAGTAGGGAAAAATAAATGTAGCTAATTAATAATGTTCCCTTCTAAACAATAGCCTACAGTATGTAACATACCTAAGAAAAATTCAGCCGGATAGAGTCACGGATAATATCCCTACAGCCGAAAGTGAAGGAGTCTCAAAAATTTCTTCTGGACCCTCATACATATTATATAATTCACAAAAATTGGGAATGTAACATTCTGACATAATGAACATAATTCGGTACTGTGATGACAAACGATTATAAATGCTGTTTACACAATTTTACAGAAGATCAAAAACAAAATTAGGAAATCAGTCTGACAAGAGTGAGTATATGATAGTTTGAGGTATTTTATATAAAAATAGCGGAATTAGCATTCCATCACAATTAAATGATTTCTTTAAAAAAAATGGAGTTTTATTTATCTTGCATATTTTTTCATATTTGGTCAGATGCAGATATCTTTTACCGTTACTTTGTGACCAATAAGGTTGCAGCTCTAATATTTTTCCACATCAAAGAATGTGCAATTTGAAACATTTTATGGAAAACAACTAAAAAAGTAAAAAAAACAGCAGTTATAACCATCTGCCATCACAGTACCGAATAATTGAACTAAAATTTATTTCCTTTCCATATAATGAACATGACAAATTATAAATTCAAAGCGTTCGCGATATTATGACATAAAGTAATTGTTAACAATGTTCAAATAAAATTACAGGGTAATATGAGTAAATAATACAATAATAACATTAAAAAATATAAGTGTACGGAAGCACAGAGATGAACAACTAGGTAGATATAACCTATCTTGTAAGCTTATAAAAGAACAACCACCTAAATTCACCCTCACGTTAGTGGAGTATATAAATACTCGAAGCGATTTGATTCAACAAAGCTATTGCCCTCCCAATTGTAATTACTAATGGCAGGTTAGTTCTGCACCTTGAAAAACAAACAACGGGTGCCCCCGATTACTAAGATAAATATCAGAGGCACACAAGCCAATACTACATAAGATAGGTAGAGTTTCCAATTACGCCGGGTATAGGTGAGTCGGAAAAAATAAATGTAGCTAATAATAAAGTACCCTTCTAAACTTAAGCCTACAGTATGTAGCATACCTGAGAAATTGTCAGGTGGATAGAGTCACGGATAATATCCCTACAGCCGAAAGTAAAGGAGTCTCAAAAATTTCTTCTGGACCCTCATACACCGAATACTGGGGAAACAATACTCGTGAGGCTTTAGTAAACGATAAAATATTGCATTTATTAATATTGAAGTCCTGTTTGTTGCGCTTGTCGAATCTAATATAATATTATCTATATCAAGTTGGAGTTAACGACATTATTCCAAGGTGACAACTTCCAACAAGAGTTTCAAATTGTCAGCGAACAAGAAAAACTTTATAATTTTAATTACCAATGCTATGGGGCACATCAGAAAATGGTTCAAATATCTGTGACTGATAGAGGCCGTCCGATACGTATTGTTGACGATTTCTAAAATGACTCCCGAATAACTTTAGAAATCGATCCGACAATCCGATTAGTTGGAGTTTTTCCACCAGAATGTCGCCATCGACTCCGTCAAATGCTTTCGAAATATTATTGTAAGAACGGTCAACCTGACTGTGCCCTATCTAGTGCTGATACGAGATATTCAGTAAATGCAATTAGGTTTATTTTAATTCGAGCACTTATTAAGATCAAAAAGATTTCCTTATATACTTATTTTATTTTCTGACAATTAAATATCAATGTACATTTTGTTAGTACCTGTTCGCTGTAAGAATAGCCCAAATTGTGCAGGGTGTCGGCGACTTTTGGATCATCTGGTCCTAATTTCACTTCGTTGATCTCTAGCGCTCGATGCCAGTATCGTATCGCTTCTTCAAATTTACCCTGAAAGTTATTTACCACATTTTCGTTGTATAAATTGTAGCATTTTTCAATACACTAAATGAGAAAGTATGGACTTTGAGGCAATATTAATATAGAACTATCATAAAATACATATTATATCATGGCGAATATAGAATAATAAAGTAAGTATTTTTTTTATTATTTCACGAATTCACAAAAATTGGGAATGTAACATTCTGACATATTGAACATAATTCTGTACTATGGTAGCAAACGGTTATAACTGCTGATTACACAAGTTTACAGAAGATCAAAAACAAAATTGGGAAATCAGTCTGTCAAGAGTGAGTATATGATATGTTTCGGTATTTTATATAAAAATAAGCGGAATTAGCATCCCATCACCATTAAAATCATTTCTTGAGAAAAATAAAGTTTTATTTTTCTTTCATTATAACGAGATATATCTTTTGCCACATCAACTTTTTTTCATATTTGGTCAGATGCAGATATCTTTTACCGTTACTTTGTGACCAATAAGGTTGCAGCTCTAATATTTTTCCACATCAAAGAATGTGCAATTTGAAACATTTTATGGAAAACAACTAAAAAAGTAAAAAAAACAGCAGTTATAACCATCTGCCATCACAGTACCGAATTATTGAACTAAAATTTATTTCCTTTCCATATAATGAACATGACAAATTATAAATTCAAAGCGTTCGCGATATTATGACATAAAATAATTGTTAACAATGTTCAAATAAAATTACAGGGTAATATGAGTAAATAATACAATAATAACATTAAAAAATATAAGTGTACGGAAGCACAGAGATGAACAACTAGGTAGATATAACCTATCTTGTAAGCTTATAAAAGAACAACCACCTAAATTCACCCTCACGTTAGTGGAGTATATGAATATTCGAAGCGATTTGATTCAACAAAGCTATTGCCCTCCCAATTGTAATTACTAATGGCAGGTTAGTTCTGCACCTTGAAAAACAAACAACGGGTGCCCCCGATTACTAAGATAAATATCAGAGGCACACAAGCCAATACTACATAAGATAGGTAGAGTTTCCAATTACGCCGGGTATAGGTGAGTCGGAAAAAATAAATGTAGCTAATAATAAAGTACCCTTCTAAACTTAAGCCTACAGTATGTAGCATACCTGAGAAATTGTCAGGTGGATAGAGTCACGGATAATATCCCTACAGCCGAAAGTAAAGGAGTCTCAAAAATTTCTTCTGGACGCTCATACACCGAATACTGGGGAAACAATACTCGTGAGGCTTTAGTAAACGATAAAATATTGCATTTATTAATATTGAAGTCCTGTTTGTTGCGCTTGTCGAATCTAATATAATATTATCTATATCAAGTTGGAGTTAACGACATTATTCTAAGGTGACAACTTCCAAGAAGAGTTTCAAATTGTCAGCGAACAAGAAAAACTTTATAATTTTAATTACCAATGCTATGGGGCACATCAGAAAATGGTTCAAATGTCTGTGACTGATAGAGGCCGTCCGATACGTATTGTTGACGATTTCTAAAATGACTCCCGAATAACTTTAGAAATCGATCCGACAATCCGATTAGTTGGAGTTTTTCCACCAGAATGTCGCCATCGACTCCGTCAAATGCTTTCAAAATATTATTGTAAGAACGGTCAACCTGACTGTGCCCTATCTAGTGATGATACGAGATATTCAGTAAATGCCATTAGGTTTATTTTAATTCGAGCACTTATTAAGATCAAAATGATTTCCTTATATACTTATTTTATTTTCTGACAATCAAATATCAATGTACATTTTGTTAGTACCTGGTCGTAGTAAGAAGAGGCCAAATCGTTCAACGTGTCGGCGACTTTTGGATCATCTGGTCCTAATTTCACTTTGTAGATCTCTAGCGCTCGATGAAAATATGATTTCGCTTCTTCAAGTTTACCCTGAAAGTTATTTACCACATTTTCGTTGTATTAATTGTAGCATTTTTCAATACATTAAATGAGAATGTATGGACTTTGAGGCAATAGTAATATAGAACCATCATAAAATACATATTTTTATATCACGGCAAATTTAGAATAATAAAGATTTTTTTTTATTATTTCACGTATAATTCACAAAAATTGGGAATGTAATATTCTGACATAATGAACATATAATTCGGTACTGTGATGACAAACGATTATAAATGCTGTTTACACAATTTTACAGAAGATCAAAAACAAAATTAGGAAATCAGTCTGACAAGAGTGAGTATATGATAGTTTGAGGTATTTTATGACAAAATAGCGGTATTAGCATTCCATCACAATTAAATGATTTCTTTAATAAAAAAATGAAGTTTTATTTATCTTGCATATTTTTTTATATTTGGCCAGATGCAGATATCTTTTACCGTTACTTTGTGACCAATAAGGTTGCAGCTCTAATATTTTTCCACATGAAAGAATGTGCAATTTGAAACATTTTATGGAAAACAACTAAAAAAGTGAAAAAACAGCAGTTATTGCCATCTGCCATCACAGTACCGAATTATTGAACTAAAATTTATTTCCTTTCCATATAATGAACATGACAAATTATAAATTCAAAGCGTTCGCGATATTATGACATAAAGTAATTGTTAACAATGTTCAAATAAAATTACAGGGTAATATGAGTAAATAATACAATAATAACATTAAAAAATATAAGTGTACGGAAGCACAGAGATGAACAACTAGGTAGATATAACCTATCTTGTAAGCTTATAAAAGAACAACCACCTAAATTCACCCTCACGTTAGTGGAGTATATGAATATTCGAAGCGATTTGATTCAACAAAGCTATTGCCCTCCCAATTGTAATTACTAATGGCAGGTTAGTTCTGCACCTTGAAAAACAAACAACGGGTGCCCCCGATTACTAAGATAAATATCAGAGGCACACAAGCCAATACTACATAAGATAGGTAGAGTTTCCAATTACGCCGGGTATAGGTGAGTCGGAAAAAATAAATGTAGCTAATAATAAAGTACCCTTCTAAACTTAAGCCTACAGTATGTAGCATACCTGAGAAATTGTCAGGTGGATAGAGTCACGGATAATATCCCTACAGCCGAAAGTAAAGGAGTCTCAAAAATTTCTTCTGGACCCTCATACACCGAATACTGGGGAAACAATACTCGTGAGGCTTTAGTAAACGATAAAATATTGCATTTATTAATATTGAAGTCCTGTTTGTTGCGCTTGTGGAATCTAATATAATATTATCTATATCAAGTTGGAGTTAACGACATTATTCCAAGGTGACAACTTCCAAGAAGAGTTTCAAATTGTCAGCGAACAAGAAAAACTTTATAATTTTAATTACCAATGCTATGGGGCACATCAGAAAATGGTTCAAATGTCTGTGACTGATAGAGGCCGTCCGATACGTATTGTTGACGATTTCTAAAATGACTCCCGAATAACTTTAGAAATCGATCCGACAATCCGATTAGTTGGAGTTTTAGTGCTGATCGGTGCTATCTAGTGCTGATACGAGATATTCAGTAAATGCAATTAGGTTTATTTTAATTCGAGCACTTATTAAGATCAAAAAGATTTCCTTATATACTTATTTTATTTTCTGACAATTAAATATCAATGTACATTTTGTTAGTACCTGTTCGCTGTAAGAATAGCCCAAATTGTGCAGGGTGTCGGCGACTTTTGGATCATCTGGTCCTAATTTCACTTCGTTGATCTCTAGCGCTCGATGCCAGTATCGTATCGCTTCTTCAAATTTACCCTGAAAGTTATTTACCACATTTTCGTTGTATAAATTGTAGCATTTTTCAATACACTAAATGAGAAAGTATGGACTTTGAGGCAATATTAATATAGAACTATCATAAAATACATATTATATCATGGCGAATATAGAATAATAAAGTAAGTATTTTTTTTATTATTTCACGAATTCACAAAAATTGGGAATGTAACATTCTGACATATTGAACATAATTCTGTACTATGGTAGCAAACGGTTATAACTGCTGATTACACAAGTTTACAGAAGATCAAAAACAAAATTGGGAAATCAGTCTGTCAAGAGTGAGTATATGATATGTTTCGGTATTTTATATAAAAATAAGCGGAATTAGCATCCCATCACCATTAAAATCATTTCTTGAGAAAAATAAAGTTTTATTTTTCTTTCATTATAACGAGATATATCTTTTGCCACATCAACTTTTTTTCATATTTGGTCAGATGCAGATATCTTTTACCGTTACTTTGTGACCAATAAGGTTGCAGCTCTAATATTTTTCCACATCAAAGAATGTGCAATTTGAAACATTTTATGGAAAACAACTAAAAAAGTAAAAAAAACAGCAGTTATAACCATCTGCCATCACAGTACCGAATTATTGAACTAAAATTTATTTCCTTTCCATATAATGAACATGACAAATTATAAATTCAAAGCGTTCGCGATATTATGACATAAAATAATTGTTAACAATGTTCAAATAAAATTACAGGGTAATATGAGTAAATAATACAATAATAACATTAAAAAATATAAGTGTACGGAAGCACAGAGATGAACAACTAGGTAGATATAACCTATCTTGTAAGCTTATAAAAGAACAACCACCTAAATTTACCCTCACGTTAGTGGAGTATATGAATATTCGAAGCGATTTGATTCAACAAAGCTATTGCCCTCCCAATTGTAATTACTAATAGGAGGTAAGTTCTGCACCCTGGGGATCAAACAACGGATTCCCCCGATTGCTAAGATAAATATCAGAGGCACACAAGCCAATGCTACACAAGATAGGTAGAGTTTCCACTTACGCCGGGTATAAGTAGGGAAAAATAAATGTAGCTAATTAATAATGTTCCCTTCTAAACAATAGCCTACAGTATGTAACATACCTAAGAAAAATTCAGCCGGATAGAGTCACGGATAATATCCCTACAGCCGAAAGTGAAGGAGTCTCAAAAATTTCTTCTGGACCCTCATACATATTATATAATTCACAAAAATTGGGAATGTAACATTCTGACATAATGAACATAATTCGGTACTGTGATGACAAACGATTATAAATGCTGTTTACACAATTTTACAGAAGATCAAAAACAAAATTAGGAAATCAGTCTGACAAGAGTGAGTATATGATAGTTTAAGGTATTTTATATAAAAATAGCGGAATTAGCATTCCATCACAATTAAATGATTTCTTTAAAAAAAAATAAAGTTTTATTTATCTTGCATATTTTTTCATATTTGGTCAGATGCAGATATCTTTTACCGTTACTTTGTGACCAATAAGGTTGCAGCTCTAATATTTTTCCACATCAAAGAATGTGCAATTTGAAACATTTTATGGAAAACAACTAAAAAAGTAAAAAAAACAGCAGTTATAACCATCTGCCATTACAGTACCGAATTATTGAACTAAAATTTATTTCCTTTCCATATAATGAACATGACAAATTATAAATTCAAAGCGTTCGCGATATTATGACATAAAGTAATTGTTAACAATGTTCAAATAAAATTACAGGGTAATATGAGTAAATAATACAATAATAACATTAAAAAATATAAGTGTACGGAAGCACAGAGATGAACAACTAGGTAGATATAACCTATCTTGTAAGCTTATAAAAGAACAACCACCTAAATTCACCCTCACGTTAGTGGAGTATATGAATATTCGAAGCGATTTGATTCAACAAAGCTATTGCCCTCCCAATTGTAATTACTAATGGCAGGTTAGTTCTGCACCTTGAAAAACAAACAACGGGTGCCCCCGATTACTAAGATAAATATCAGAGGCACACAAGCCAATACTACATAAGATAGGTAGAGTTTCCAATTACGCCGGGTATAGGTGAGTCGGAAAAAATAAATGTAGCTAATAATAAAGTACCCTTCTAAACTTAAGCCTACAGTATGTAGCATACCTGAGAAATTGTCAGGTGGATAGAGTCACGGATAATATCCCTACAGCCGAAAGTAAAGGAGTCTCAAAAATTTCTTCTGGACGCTCATACACCGAATACTGGGGAAACAATACTCGTGAGGCTTTAGTAAACGATAAAATATTGCATTTATTAATATTGAAGTCCTGTTTGTTGCGCTTGTCGAATCTAATATAATATTATCTATATCAAGTTGGAGTTAACGACATTATTCTAAGGTGACAACTTCCAAGAAGAGTTTCAAATTGTCAGCGAACAAGAAAAACTTTATAATTTTAATTACCAATGCTATGGGGCACATCAGAAAATGGTTCAAATGTCTGTGACTGATAGAGGCCGTCCGATACGTATTGTTGACGATTTCTAAAATGACTCCCGAATAACTTTAGAAATCGATCCGACAATCCGATTAGTTGGAGTTTTTCCACCAGAATGTCGCCATCGACTCCGTCAAATGCTTTCGAAATATTATTGTAAGAACGGTCAACCTGACTGTGCCCTATCTAGTGCTGATACGAGATATTCAGTAAATGCCATTAGGTTTATTTTAATTCGAGCACTTATTAGGATCAAAAAGATTTCCATGTATACTTATTTTATTTTCTGACAATCAAAGATTAATGTACATTTTGTAAGTACCTGTCTGTGGTAAGCACGGGCCAAATTGTTAAGGGTCTCGGCGACTTTTGGATCGTCTGGTCCTAAATTCACTTCGTAGATCTCTGTCGCTCGATGAAAGTATGGTTTCGCTTCTTCAAATTTATTCTGAAAGTTATTTAAGTACCACATTTTCGTTGTATAAATTGTAGCATTTTTCAATACATTAAATGAGAAAGTATGGACTTTGAGGCAGTATTAATATAGAACTATCATAAAATACATATTATATCATGGCGAATATAGAATAATAAAGTAAGTATTTTTTTTATTATTTCACGAATTCACAAAAATTGGGAATATAACATTCTGACATATTGAACATTATTCTGTACTATGGTAGCAAACGGTTATAACTGCTGTTTACACAATTTTACAGAAGATCAAAAACAAAATTGGGAAATCAGTCTGTCAAGAGTGAGTATATGATATATTTCGGTATTTTATATAAAAATAGGCGGAATTAGCATCCCATCACCATTAAAATCATTTCTTGAGAAAAATAAAGTTTTATTTTTCTTTCATTATAACGAGATATATCTTTTGCCACATCAACTTTTTTTCATATTTGGTCAGATGCAGATATCTTTTACCGTTACTTTGTGACCAATAAGGTTGCAGCTCTAATATTTTTCCACATCAAAGAATGTGCAATTTGAACCATTTTATGGAAAACAACTAAAAAAGTACAAAAAAACAGCAGTTATAACCATCTGCCATCACAGTACCGAATTATTGAACTAAAATTTATTTCCTTTCCATATAATGAACATGACAAATTATAAATTCAAAGCGTTCGCGATATTATGACATAAAGTAATTGTTAACAATGTTCAAATAAAATTACAGGGTAATATGAGTAAATAATACAATAATAACATTAAAAAATATAAGTGTACGGAAGCACAGAGATGAACAACTAGGTAGATATAACCTATCTTGTAAGCTTATAAAAGAACAACCACCTAAATTCACCCTCACGTTAGTGGAGTATATGAATATTCGAAGCGATTTGATTCAACAAAGCTATTGCCCTCCCAATTGTAATTACTAATGGCAGGTTAGTTCTGCACCTTGAAAAACAAACAGCGGGTGCCCCCGATTACTAAGATAAATATCAGAGGCACACAAGCCAATACTACATAAGATAGGTAGAGTTTCCAATTACGCCGGGTATAGGTGAGTCGGAAAAAATAAATGTAGCTAATAATAAAGTACCCTTCTAAACTTAAGCCTACAGTATGTAGCATACCTGAGAAATTGTCAGGTGGATAGAGTCACGGATAATATCCCTACAGCCGAAAGTAAAGGAGTCTCAAAAATTTCTTCTGGACCCTCATACACCGAATACTGGGGAAACAATACTCGTGAGGCTTTAGTAAACGATAAAATATTGCATTTATTAATATTGAAGTCCTGTTTGTTGCGCTTGTGGAATCTAATATAATATTATCTATATCAAGTTGGAGTTAACGACATTATTCCAAGGTGACAACTTCCAAGAAGAGTTTCAAATTGTCAGCGAACAAGAAAAACTTTATAATTTTAATTACCAATGCTATGGGGCACATCA
The DNA here is from genome assembly GCF_057557595.1 of Rhyacophila brunnea. Classification (NCBI taxonomy): domain Eukaryota; kingdom Metazoa; phylum Arthropoda; class Insecta; order Trichoptera; family Rhyacophilidae; genus Rhyacophila; species Rhyacophila brunnea. The sequence continues at coordinate 31,739,327 of NW_028232871.1, read as the reverse complement.
GAAAATGGTTCAAATGTCTGTGACTGATAGAGGCCGTCCGATACGTATTGTTGACGATTTCTAAAATGACTCCCGAATAACTTTAGAAATCGATCCGACAATCCGATTAGTTGGAGTTTTTTCACCAGAATGTCGCCATTGACTCCGTCAAATGCTTTCGAAATATTATTGTAAGAACGGTCAACCTGACTGTGCCCTGTCTAGTGCTGATACCAGATATTCAGTAAATGCCATTAGGTTTATTTTAATTCGAGCACTTATTAGGATCAAAAAGATTTCCATGTATACTTATTTTATTTTCTGACAAACAAAGATCAATGTACATTTTGTAAGTACCTGTTTGCAGTAAGCAAGGGCCAAATTGTGCAGGGTGTCGGCGACTTTTGGATCATCTGGTCCTAATTTCACTTCGTTGATCTCTATCGCTCGATGAAAGTATGGTTTCGCTTCTTCAAATTTATTCTGAAAGTTATTTACCACATTTTCGTTGTATAAATTGTAGCATTTTTCAATACATTAAATGAGAAAGTATGGACTTTGAGGCAATATTAATATAGAACTATCATAAAATACATATTATATCATGGCGAATATAGAATAATAAAGTAAGTATTTTTTTTATTATTTCATGAATTCACAAAAATTGGGAATGTAACATTCTGACATACTGAACATAATTCTGTACTATGGTAGCAAACGGTTATAACTGCTGTTTACACAATTTTACAGAAGATCAAAAACAAAATTGGGAAATCAGTCTGTCAAGAGTGAGTATATGATATGTTTCGGTATTTTATATAAAAATAAGCGGAATTAGCATCCCATCACCATTAAAATCATTTCTTGAGAAAAATAAAGTTTTATTTTTCTTTCATTATAACGAGATATATCTTTTGCCACATCAACTTTTTTTCATATTTGGTCAGATGCAGATATCTTTTACCGTTACTTTATGACCAATAAGGTTGCAGCTCTAATATTTTTCCACATCAAAGAATGTGCAATTTGAACCATTTTATGGAAAACAACTAAAAAAGTAAAAAAAACAGCAGTTATAACCATCTGCCATCACAGTACCGAATTATTGAACTAAAATTTATTTCCTTTCCATATAATGAACATGACAAATTATAAATTCAAAGCGTTCGCGATATTATGACATAAAGTAATTGTTAACAATGTTCAAATAAAATTACAGGGTAATATGAGTAAATAATACAATAATAACATTAAAAAATATAAGTGTACGAAAGCACGAAATGAACAACTAGGTAGATATTACCTATCTTGTAAGCTTATAAAAGAACAACCACCTAAATTCACCCTCACGTTAGTGGAGTATATGAATATTCGAAGCGATTTGATTCAACAAAGCTATTGCCTTCCCAATTGTAATTACTAATGGCAGGTTAGTTCTGCACCTTGAAAAACAAACAACGGGTGCCCTTGATTACTAAGATAAATTTCAGAGGCACACAAGCCAATACTACATAAGATAGGTAGAGTTTCCAATTACGCCGGGTATAGGTGAGTCGGAAAAAATAAAAGTAGCTAATAATAAAGTACCCTTCTAAACTTAAGCCTACAGTATGTAGCATACCTGAGAAATTGTCAGGTGGATAGAGTCACGGATAATATCCCTACAGCCGAAAGTAAAGGAGTCTCAAAAATTTCTTCTGGACCCTCATACACTAAATACTGGGAAACAATACTCGTGAGGCTTTAGTAAACGATAAAATATTGCATTTATTAATATTGAAGTCCTGTTTGTTGCGCTTGTCGAATCTAATATAATATTATCTATATCAAGTCCGAGTTAACGACATTATTCCAAGGTGACAACTTCCAAGAAGAGTTTCAAATTGTCAGCGAACAAGAAAAACTTTATAATTTTAATTACCAATGCTATGGGGCACATCAGAAAATGGTTCAAATGTCTGTGACTGATAGAGGCCGTCCGATACGTATTGTTGACGATTTCTAAAATGACTCCCGAATAACTTTAGAAATCGATCCGACAATCCGATTAGTTGGAGTTTTTCCACCAGAATGTCGCCATCGACTCCGTCAAATGCTTTCGAAATATTATTGTAAGAACGGTCAACCTGACTGTGCCCTGTCTAGTGCTGATACCAGATATTCAGTAAATGCCATTAGGTTTATTTTAATTCGAGCACTTATTAGGATCAAAAAGATTTCCATGTATACTTATTTTATTTTCTGACAAACAAAGATTAATGTACATTTTGTAAGTACCTGTTTGCAGTAAGCAAGGGCCAAATTGTGCAGGGTGTCGGCGACTTTTGGATCATCTGGTCCTAATTTCACTTCGTTGATCTCTAGCGCTCGATGCCAGTATCGTATCGCTTCTTCAAATTTACCCTGAAAGTTATTTAAGTACCACATTTTTCAATACATTAAATGAGAAAGTATGGACTTTGAGGCAATATTAATATAGAACTATCATAAAATACATATTATATCATGGCGAATATAGAATAATAAAGTAAGTATTTTTTTAATTATTTCACGAATTCACAAAAATTGGGAATGTAACATTCTGACATATTGAACATAATTCTGTACTATGGTAGCAAACGGTTATAACTGCTGATTACACAATTTTACAGAAGATCAAAAACAAAATTGGGAAATCAGTCTGTCAAGAGTGAGTATATGATATATTTCGGTATTTTATATAAAAATAAGCGGAATTAGCATCCCATCACCATTAAAATCATTTCTTGAGAAAAATAAAGTTTTATTTTTCTTTCATTATAACGAGATATATCTTTTGCCACATCAACTTTTTTTCATATTTGGTCAGATGCAGATATCTTTTACCGTTACTTTGTGACCAATAAGGTTGCAGCTCTAATATTTTTCCACATCAAAGAATGTGCAATTTGAAACATTTTATGGAAAACAACTAAAAAAGTAAAAAAAACAGCAGTTATAACCATCTGCCATCAGAGTACCGAATTATTTAACTAAAATTTATTTCCTTTCCATATAATGAACATGACAAATTATAAATTCAAAGCGTTCGCGATATTATGACATAAAGTAATTGTTAACAATGTTCAAATAAAATTACAGGGTAATATGAGTAAATAATACAATAATAACATTAAAAAATATAAGTGTACGGAAGCACAGAGATGAACAACTAGGTAGATATAACCTATCTTGTAAGCTTATAAAAGAACAACCACCTAAATTCACCCTCACGTTAGTGGAGTATATGAATATTCGAAGCGATTTGATTCAACAAAGCTATTGCCCTCCCAATTGTAATTACTAATGGCAGGTTAGTTCTGCATCTTGAAAAACAAACAACGGGTGCCCCCGATTACTAAGATAAATATCAGAGGCACACAAGCCAATACTACATAAGATAGGTAGAGTTTCCAATTACGCCGGGTATAGGTGAGTCGGAAAAAATAAATGTAGCTAATAATAAAGTACCCTTCTAAACTTAAGCCTACAGTATGTAGCATACCTGAGAAATTGTCAGGTGGATAGAGTCACGGATAATATCCCTACAGCCGAAAGTAAAGGAGTCTCAAAAATTTCTTCTGGACGCTCATACACCGAATACTGGGGAAACAATACTCGTGAGGCTTTAGTAAACGATAAAATATTGCATTTATTAATATTGAAGTCCTGTTTGTTGCGCTTGTCGAATCTAATATAATATTATCTATATCAAGTTGGAGTTAACGACATTATTCCAAGGTGACAACTTCCAAGAAGAGTTTCAAATTGTCAGCGAACAAGAAAAACTTTATAATTTTAATTACCAATTCTATGGGGCACATCAGAAAATGGTTCAAATATCTGTGACTGATAGAGGCCGTCCGATACGTATTGTTGACGATTTCTAAAATGACTCCCGAATAACTTTAGAAATCGATCCGACAATCCGATTAGTTGGAGTTTTTCCACCAGAATGTCGCCATCGACTCCGTTAAATGCTTTCAAAATATTACTGTAAGAACGGTCAACCTGACTGTGCCCTATCTAGTGCTGATACGAGATATTCAGTAAATGCCATTAGGTTTATTTTAATTCGAGCACTTATTAAGATCAAAAAGATTTCCTTATATACTTATTTTATTTTCTGACACTTAAATATCAATGTACATTTTGTTAGTACCTGTTCGTTGTAAGAATAGGCCAAATTGTGCAGGGTGTCGGCGACTTTTGGATCATCTGGTCCTAATTTCACTTCGTTGATCTCTATCGCTCGATGAAAGTATGGTTTCGCTTCTTCAAATTTATTCTGAAAGTTATTTACCACATTTTCGTTGTATAAATTGTAGCATTTTTCAATACATTAAATGAGAAAGTATGGAATTTGAGGCAATATTAATATAGAACTATCATAAAATACATATTATATCATGGCGAATATAGAATAATAAAGTAAGTATTTTTTTTATTATTTCACGAATTCACAAAAATTGGGAATGTAACATTCTGACATATTGAACATAATTCTGTACTATGGTAGCAAACGGTTATAACTGCTGTTTACACAATTTTACAGAAGATCAAAAACAAAATTGGGAAATCAGTCTGTCAAGAGTGAGTATATGATATATTTCGGTATTTTATATAAAAATAAGCGGAGTTAGCATCCCATCACCATTAAAATCATTTCTTGAGAAAAATAAAGTTTTATTTTTCTTTCATTATAACGAGATATATCTTTTGCCACATCAACTTTTTTTCATATTTGGTCAGATGCAGATATCTTTTACCGTTACTTTGTGACCAATAAGGTTGCAGCTCTAATATTTTTCCACATCAAAGAATGTGCAATTTGAACCATTTTATGGAAAACAACTAAAAAAGTAAAAAAAACAGCAGTTATAACCATCTGCCATCACAGTACCGAATTATTGAACTAAAATTTATTTCCTTTCCATATAATGAACATGACAAATTATAAATTCAAAGCGTTCGCGATATTATGACATAAAGTAATTGTAAACAATGTTCAAATAAAATTACAGGGTAATATGAGTAAATAATACAATAATAACATTAAAAAATATAAGTGTACGGAAGCACAGAGATGAACAACTAGGTAGATATAACCTATCTTGTAAGCTTATAAAAGAACAACCACCTAAATTCACCCTCACGTTAGTGGAGTATATGAATATTCGAAGCGATTTGATTCAACAAAGCTATTGCGCTCCCAATTGTAATTACTAATGGCAGGTTAGTTCTGCACCTTGAAAAACAAGCAACGGGTGCCCTTGATTACTAAGATAAATATCAGAGGCACACAAGCCAATACTACATAAGATAGGTAGAGTTTCCAATTACGCCGGGTATAGGTGAGTCGGAAAAAATAAATGTAGCTAATAATAAAGTACCCTTCTAAACTTAAGCCTACAGTATGTAGCATACCTGAGAAATTGTCAGGTGGATAGAGTCACGGATAATATCCCTACAGCCGAAAGTAAAGGAGTCTCAAAAATTTCTTCTGGACCCTCATACACCGAATACTGGGAAACAATACTCGTGAGGCTTTAGTAAACGATAAAATATTGCATTTATTAATATTGAAGTCCTGTTTGTTGCGCTTGTCGAATCTAATATAATATTATCTATATCAAGTTGGAGTTAACGACATTATTCCAAGGTGACAACTTCCAAGAAGAGTTTCAAATTGTCAGCGAACAAGAAAAACTTTATAATTTTAATTACCAATGCTATGGGGCACATCAGAAAATGGTTCAAATGTCTGTGACTGATAGAGGCCGTCCGATACGTATTGTTGACGATTTCTAAAATGACTCCAGAATAACTTTAGAAATCGATCCGACAATCCGATTAGTTGGAGTTTTTCCACCAGAATGTCGACATCGACTCCGTCAAATGCTTTCGAAATATTATTGTAAGAACGGTCAACCTGACTGTGCCCTGTCTAGTGCTGATACCAGATATTCAGTAAATGCCATTAGGTTTATTTTAATTCGAGCACTTATTAGGATCAAAAAGATTTCCATGTATACTTATTTTATTTTCTGACAAACAAAGATCAATGTACATTTTGTAAGTACCTGTTCGCAGTAAGCAAGGGCCAAATCGTGCAGGGTGTCGGCGACTTTTGGATCATCTGGTCCTAATTTCACTTCGTTGATCTCTATCGCTCGATGCCAGTATCGTATCGCTTCTTCAAATTTACCCTGAAAGTTATTTAAGTACCACATTTTCGTTGTATTAATTGTAGCATTTTTCAATACATTAAATGAGAAAGTATGGACTTTGAGGCAATATTAATATAGAACTATCATAAAATACATATTATATCATGGCGAATATAGAATAATAAAGTAAGTATTTTTTATATTATTTCACGAATTCACAAAAATTGGGAATGTAACATTCTGACATATTGAACATAATTCTGTACTATGGTAGCAAACGGTTATAACTGCTGTTTACACAATTTTACAGAAGATCAAAAACAAAATTGGGAAATCAGTCTGTCAAGAGTAAGTATATGATATATTTCGGTATTTTATATAAAAATAAGCGGAATTAGCATTCCATCACCATTAAAATCATTTCTTGAGAAAAATAAAGTTTTATTTTTCTTTCATTATAACGAGATATATCTTTTGCCACATCAACTTTTTTTCATATTTGGTCAGATGCAGATATCTTTTACCGTTACTTTGTGACCAATAAGGTTGCAGCTCTAATATTTTTCCACATCAAAGAATGTGCAATTTGAAACATTTTATGGAAAACAACTAAAAAAGTTAAAAAAAACAGCAGTTATAACCATCTGCCATCGCAGTACCGAATTATTTAACTAAAATTTATTTCCTTTCCATATAATGAACATGACAAATTATAAATTCAAAGCGTTCGCGATATTATGACATAAAGTAATTGTTAACAATGTTCAAATAAAATTACAGGGTAATATGAGTAAATAATACAATAATAACATTAAAAAATATAAGTGTACGGAAGCACAGAGATGAACAACTAGGTAGATATAACCTATCTTGTAAGCTTATAAAAGAACAACCACCTAAATTCACCCTCACGTTAGTGGAGTATATGAATATTCGAAGCGATTTGATTCAACAAAGCTATTGCCCTCCCAATTGTAATTACTAATGGCAGGTTAGTTCTGCACCTTGAAAAACAAACAACGGGTGCCCCCGATTACTAAGATAAATATCAGAGGCACACAAGCCAATACTACATAAGATAGGTAGAGTTTCCAATTACGCCGGGTATAGGTGAGTCGGAAAAAATAAATGTAGCTAATAATAAAGTACCCTTCTAAACTTAAGCCTACAGTATGTAGCATACCTGAGAAATTGTCAGGTGGATAGAGTCACGGATAATATCCCTACAGCCGAAAGTAAAGGAGTCTCAAAAATTTCTTCTGGACGCTCATACACCGAATACTGGGGAAACAATACTCGTGAGGCTTTAGTAAACGATAAAATATTGCATTTATTAATATTGAAGTCCTGTTTGTTGCGCTTGTCGAATCTAATATAATATTATCTATATCAAGTTGGAGTTAACGACATTATTCCAAGGTGACAACTTCCAAGAAGAGTTTCAAATTGTCAGCGAACAAGAAAAACTTTATAATTTTAATTACCAATGCTATGGGGCACATCAGAAAATGGTTCAAATATCTGTGACTGATAGAGGCCGTCCGATACGTATTGTTGACGATTTCTAAAATGACTCCCGAATAACTTTAGAAATCGATCCGACAATCCGATTAGTTGGAGTTTTTCCACCAGAATGTCGCCATCGACTCCGTTAAATGCTTTCAAAATATTACTGTAAGAACGGTCAACCTGACTGTGCCCTATCTAGTGCTGATACGAGATATTCAGTAAATGCCATTAGGTTTATTTTAATTCGAGCACTTATTAAGATCAAAAAGATTTCCTTATATACTTATTTTATTTTCTGACAATTAAATATCAATGTACATTTTGTTAGTACCTGTTCGTTGTAAGAATAGGCCAAATTGTGCAGGGTGTCGGCGACTTTTGGATCATCTGGTCCTAATTTCACTTCGTTGATCTCTATCGCTCGATGAAAGTATGGTTTCGCTTCTTCAAATTTATTCTGAAAGTTATTTACCACATTTTCGTTGTATAAATTGTAGCATTTTTCAATACATTAAATGAGAAAGTATGGACTTTGAGGCAATATTAATATAGAACTATCATAAAATACATATTATATCATGGCGAATATAGAATAATAAAGTAAGTATTTTTTTTATTATTTCACGAATTCACAAAAATTGGGAATGTAACATTCTGACATATTGAACATAATTCTGTACTATGGTAGCAAACGGTTATAACTGCTGTTTACACAATTTTACAGAAGATCAAAAACAAAATTGGGAAATCAGTCTGTCAAGAGTGAGTATATGATATGTTTCGGTATTTTATATAAAAATAAGCGGAATTAGCATCCCATCACCATTAAAATCATTTCTTGAGAAAAATAAAGTTTTATTTTTCTTTCATTATAACGAGATATAACTTTTGCCACATCAACTTTTTTTCATATTTGGTCAGATGCAGATATCTTTTACCGTTACTTTGTGACCAATAAGGTTGCAGCTCTAATATTTTTCCACATCAAAGAATGTGCAATTTGAAACATTTTATGGAAAACAACTAAAAAAGTAAAAAAAACAGCAGTTATAACCATCTGCCATCACAATACCGAATTATTGAACTAAAATTTATTTCCTTTCCATATAATGAACATGACAAATTATAAATTCAAAGCGTTCGCGATATTATGACATAAAGTAATTGTTAACAATGTTCAAATAAAATTACAGGGTAATATGAGTAAATAATACAATAATAACATTAAAAAATATAAGTGTACGGAAGCACTGAGATGAACAACTAGTTAGATATAACCTATCTTGTAAGCTTATAAAAGAACAACCACCTAAATTCACCCTCACGTTAGTGGAGTATATGAATATTCGAAGCGATTTGATTCAACAAAGCTATTGCCCTCCCAATTGTAATTACTAATGGCAGGTTAGTTCTGCACCTTGAAAAACAAACAATGGGTGCCCCCGATTACTAAGATAAATATCAGAGGCACACAAGCCAATACTACATAAGATAGGTAGAGTTTCCAATTACGCCGGGTATAGGTGAGTCGGAAAAAATAAATGTAGCTAATAATAAAGTACCCTTCTAAACTTAAGCCTACAGTATGTAGCATACCTGAGAAATTGTCAGGTGGATAGAGCCACGGATAATATCCCTACAGCCGAAAGTAAAGGAGTCTCAAAAATTTCTTCTGGACCCTCATACACCGAATACTGGGAAACAATACTCGTGAGGCTTTAGTAAACGATAAAATATTGCAATTAATAATATTGAAGTCCTGTTTGTTGCGCTTGTCGAATCTAATATAATATTATCTATATCAAGTTGGAGTTAACGACATTATTCCAAGGTGACAACTTCCAAGAAGAGTTTCAAATTGTCAGTGAATAAGAAAAACTTTATAATTTTAATTACCAATGCTATGGGGCACATCAGAAAATGGTTCAAATGTCTGTGACTGATAGAGGCCGTCCGATACGTATTGTTGACGATTTCTAAAATGACTCCCGAATAACTTTAGAAATCGATCCGACAATCCGATTAGTTGGAGTTTTTTCACCAGAATGTCGCCATTGACTCCGTCAAATGCTTTCGAAATATTATTGTAAGAACGGTCAACCTGACTGTGCCCTGTCTAGTGCTGATACCAGATATTCAGTAAATGCCATTAGGTTTATTTTAATTCGAGCACTTATTAGGATCAAAAAGATTTCCATGTATACTTATTTTATTTTCTGACAAACAAAGATCAATGTACATTTTGTAAGTACCTGTTTGCAGTAAGCAAGGGCCAAATTGTGCAGGGTGTCGGCGACTTTTGGATCATCTGGTCCTAATTTCACTTCGTTGATCTCTATCGCTCGATGCCAGTATCGTATCGCTTCTTCAAATTTACCCTGAAAGTTATTTAAGTACCACATTTTCGTTGTATTAATTGTAGCATTTTTCAATACATTAAATGAGAAAGTATGGACTTTGAGGCAATATTAATATAGAACTATCATAAAATACATATTATATCATGGCGAATATAGAATAATAAAGTAAGTATTTTTTTTATTATTTCACGAATTCACAAAAATTGGGAATGTAACATTCTGACATATTGAACATAATTCTGTACTATGGTAGCGAACGGTTATAACTGCTGTTTACACAATTTTACAGAAGATCAAAAACAAAATTGGGAAATCAGTCTGTCAAGAGTGAGTATATGATATATTTCGGTATTTTATATAAAAATAAGCGGAATTAGCATCCCATCACCATTAAAATCATTTCTTGAGAAAAATAAAGTTTTATTTTTCTTTCATTATAACGAGATATAACTTTTGCCACATCAACTTTTTTTCATATTTGGTCAGATGCAGATATCTTTTACCGTTACTTTGTGACCAATAAGGTTGCAGCTCTAATATTTTCCCACATCAAAGAATGTGCAATTTGAAATATTTTATGGAAAAAACTAAAAAAGTGAAAAAACAGCAGTTATAACCATCTGCCATCACAGTACTGAATTTTTGAACTAAAATTTATTTCCTTTCCATATAATGAACATGACAAAAATATAAATTCAAAGCATTCACGATATTATGACATAAAGTAATTGTTAACAATTTTCAAACAAAAATACAGGGTGATATGCGTAAATAATACAATAATAACATTAAAAACTATAAGTAGACGGAAGCACAGAGATGAACAACTAGGTAGATATAACCTATCTTGTAAGCTTATAAAAGAACAACCACCTAAATTCACCCTCACGTTAGTGGAGTATATGAATATTCGAAGCGATTTGATTCAACAAAGCTATTGCCCTCCCAATTGTAATTACTAATGGCAGGTTAGTTCTGCGCCTTGAAAAACAAACAACGGGTGCCCCCGATTACAAAGATAAATATCAGAGGCACACAAGCCAATACTACATAAGATAGGTAGAGTTTCCAATTACGCCGGGTATAAGTAAGTCGGAAAAAATAAATGTAGCTAATAATAAAGTACCCTTCTAAACTTATGCCTACAGTATGTAGCATACCTGAGAAATTATCAGGTGGATAGAGTCACGGATAATATCCCTACAGCCGAAAGTAAAGGAGTCTCAAAAATTTCTTCTGGACCCTCATACACCGAATACTGGGGAAACAATACTCGTGAGGCTTTAGTAAACGATAAAATATTGCATTTATTAATATTGAAGTCCTGTTTGTTGCGCTTGTCCAATCTAATATAATATTATCTATATCAAGTTGGAGTTAACGACATTATTCCAGAGTGACAACTTCCAAGAAGAGTTTTTAATCGTCAGCGAACAAGAAAAACTTTATAATTTTAATTACCAATGCTATGGGGCACATCAGAAAATGGTTCAAATGTCTGTGACTGATAGAGGCCGTCCGATACGTATTGTTGACGATTTCTAAAATGACTCCCGAATAACTTTAGAAATCGATCCGACAATCCGATTAGTTGGAGTTTTTCCACCAGAATGTCGCCATCGACTCCGTCAAATGCTTTCAAAATATTATTGTAAGAACGGTCAACCTGACTGTGCCCTATCTAGTGATGATACGAGATATTCAGTAAATGCCATTAGGTTTATTTTAATTCGAGCACTTATTAAGATCAAAATGATTTCCTTATATACTTATTTTATTTTCTGACAATCAAATATCAATGTACATTTTGTTAGTACCTGGTCGTAGTAAGAAGAGGCCAAATCGTTCAACGTGTCGGCGACTTTTGGATCATCTGGTCCTAATTTCACTTTGTAGATCTCTAGCGCTCGATGAAAATATGATTTCGCTTCTTCAAGTTTACCCTGAAAGTTATTTACCACATTTTCGTTGTATTAATTGTAGCATTTTTCAATACATTAAATGAGAATGTATGGACTTTGAGGCAATAGTAATATAGAACCATCATAAAATACATATTTTTATATCACGGCAAATTTAGAATAATAAAGATTTTTTTTTATTATTTCACGTATAATTCACAAAAATTGGGAATGTAACATTCTGACATAATGAACATATAATTCGGTACTGTGATGACAAACGATTATAAATGCTGTTTACACAATTTTACAGAAGATCAAAAACAAAATTAGGAAATCAGTCTGACAAGAGTGAGTATATGATAGTTTGAGGTATTTTATGACAAAATAGCGGAATTAGCATTCCATCACAATTAAATGATTTCTTTAATAAAAAAATGAAGTTTTATTTATCTTGCATATTTTTTTATATTTGGCCAGATGCAGATATCTTTTACCGTTACTTTGTGACCAATAAGGTTGCAGCTCTAATATTTTTCCACATGAAAGAATGTGCAATTTGAAACATTTTATGGAAAACAACTAAAAAAGTGAAAAAACAGCAGTTATTGCCATCTGCCATCACAGTACCGAATTATTGAACTAAAATTTATTTCCTTTCCATATAATGAACATGACAAATTATAAATTCAAAGCGTTCGCGATATTATGACATAAAGTAATTGTTAACAATGTTCAAATAAAATTACAGGGTAATATGAGTAAATAATACAATAATAACATTAAAAAATATAAGTGTACGGAAGCACAGAGATGAACAACTAGGTAGATATAACCTATCTTGTAAGCTTATAAAAGAACAACCACCTAAATTCACCCTCACGTTAGTGGAGAATATCAATATCCGAAGCGATTTGATTCAACAAAGTTATTGCCCTCGCAATTGCAATTACTAATAGGAGGTTAGTTCTGCACCCTGGGGAACAAACAACGGATTCCCCCGATTTCTAAGATAAATATCAGAGGAACACAAGCCAATACTACACAAGTTGGTAGAGTTTCCATTTACGCCGGGTATAAGTAGGGAAAAATAAATGTAGCTAATTAATAATGTTCCCTTCTAAACATTAACCTACAGTATGTAACATACCTAAGAAAAATTCAGCCGGATAGAGTCACGGATAATATCCCTACAGCCGAAAGTGAAGGAGTCTCAAAAATTTCTTCTGGACCCTCATACACCGAATACTGGGGAAACAATACTCGTGAGGTTTTAGTAAACGATAAAATATGGCATTTATTGATATTGAATTCCCGTCTGTTGCGCTTGCCCAATCTAATATAATATTATCTATATCAAGTTGGAGTTGACGATACCCTTCCAAGGTGACAACTTCCAAGAAGAGTTTCAAGTCGTCAGCGAACAACAAAAACTTTATAATTTTAATTATCAATGCTATGTCAATTATAAAAACCTTGAACAGCGATGGCCCCAAGTTTGACACCTGGGGCACACCAGAAAATGTTTCAAATGTCTGTGACTGATAGAGGCCGTACGATACGTATTGTTGACGATTTCATAAATGCTCCCGAATAACTTGAGAAATCGATCCGACAATCCGATTAGTTGGAGTTTTTCCACCAGAATGTCGCCATCGACTCTGTCAAATGCTTTCGAGAAATTATTGTAAGAACGGTCAACCTGACTGTGCCCTATCTAGTGCTGATATCAGATATTCAGTAAATGCCATCAGGTTTATTTGAATTCGAGCACTTATTAAGATCAAAATGATTTCCTTATATACTTATTTTATTTTCTGACAATCAAATATCAATGTATATTTTGTTAGTACCTGGTCGTAGTAAGAATTGGCCAAATTGTTCAGGGTGTCGGCGACATTTGGATCATCTGGTCCTAATTTCACTTCGTAGATCTCTAGCGCTCGATGAAAGTATCGTATCGCTTCTTCATATTTATCCTGAAAGTTATTTACCACATTTTCGTTGTATTAATTGTAGCATTTTTCAATACATTAAATGAGAATGTATGGACTTTGAGGCAATAGTAATATAGAACCATCATGAAATACATATTATTATATCAGGGCAAATTTAGAATAATGAAGATTTTTTTTTAATATTTCACGTATAATTCACAAAACTTGGGAATGTAACATTCTGACATAATGAACATAATTCGGTATTGTGATGACAAACGATTATAAATGCTGTTTACACAATTTTACAGAAGATCAAAAACAAAATTAGGAAATCAGTCTGACAAGAGTGAGTATATGATAGTTTGAGGTATTTTATATCAAAATAGCGGAATTAGCATTCTATCACAATTAAATGATTTCTTTAAAAAAAAATGAAGTTTTATTTATCTTGCATATTTTTTCATATTTGGTCAGATGCAGATATCTTTTACCGTTACTTTGTGACCAATAAGGTTGCAGCTCTAATATTTTTCCACATCAAAGAATGTGCAATTTGAAACATTTTATGGAAAAAAAACTATAAGAAATAATTATTACGTTTATACATGAAGTTTTATGTGAATAAAAACAAAATATAAATATAGTTTTATATAATTATAAAGAATATTACGACCACGAATAAATACGATACCGAAGTTTTATAAAAGATTATAAACAATTTTACAAATGACAACTTAATTAACTGAACAACTGAAAAATAACAATAAATAAATAAGTTATAAAAAAAAACATTTAATTAATATAGTTCACGAATCCTAAAATAATTAGTGATGCTAAATGGCCCTGACCTTGACCAATATTAAGATTATAGTGACGTTGAACTGGAACCCTTCAAGTTCGTAAATAGTCATCAGCTGCTTCTAATATATGGCGCTGTGACCGAGACCTTGAAAGTTAATATAAACTGTGTACTGCCATAGAGTGCTATCACTGATCACTAAGAACTCTTACTTGACCTCCTCCTCCGCCCTTGCAGAGCTTCAGCAGGGGTTCTGAACCTGGTTTAGAACAGGACCGGTTCAAAATTATAGTGCCACTGCACCACACCAGGACCGGGGTGTCGTCACTAACCTAATGACACGGCCATAAAATGTAGGCCATCTGCCGACATTTTCTTTCGATAAATTTGTGACGTCACAACTTTTCGGTCCGACCTTAAATGTCGATTCTTATTTGAAAATACGTGGCCTACCTCTAAACAAAGCTATAACAATTATGTATTGAGTCCCATAGTACAATCTGAGCGACTTATAGCCCCTCAGAGTGAACTATGGATGAGTTTTCTTTCAAGAAGACCAAACGGTCTTATAAGGTGAAATGTATGTAATTAAAAGTATAGGATTAAGATTAAAAATAGATAATAAATTGTAAACGACTTATGTGATATCATTTGCTAAACATTGTAAATAAATGTCCATTTGTATTTAATCTGATTTTGAATTATATAAAAATAAATTTTATTTTTTCAAATTTGGTCGCGATCTAATTCCCGACGTTAAAATGAAATATCTTAAATAAATAAATTATGATATCAAATATTGTCGTAATTAAAATCTAATGATTACGTTTTGTAAGTACTGATTACACACGTTCAATTTAAATAATAAACTAATGTTTTAGGTCGTAATAAAAAGGTACGAATTTAAATACCTACTTTTATAAAAGATGGATGAAGGAATTTCGAAAATAGAAATTCTGATAATGTAAGTCTAAGGAATCGGTTGCTCTCCTAATTTAAAAATAAAAATTGTTCTTTAGATCTGTCAATTAACCTCGACAGATCAACATTAAATTACCCGAAATAGGTAATTTTCAAACTCTATAAATAAATACTTGTCATAGAAATCTAGATTAGAACTAATGTTATACCTTTAAGTTGGAGTGTTCTATAAATGTAATTAAATAAATTTTAATCGTAACCACTTCCAGATGCCCGCAATCAGCGCGCAAAGTTTTGCATAAAAGAAACGAACAAATTCGATTTCTGCCATTCTCATTATGCGCACGTACTTGAACGGTGGTTTTAATGATTCACGTTCATGTTACGTTTTATTTTTAACGAAAATATTTTCATTTTTCTTACCGCTAACCCAATAAATGAGTTAGTAGATATTGGGACAATCTATGTCAAAAGTACTATAGTGACTTTTACGATTGCCACTAAACTTGTACCACTTATAGGTATTTATAAATTGCTTATTTTTATTTAATTAAATGATCATAATTTTCCGGAAAAACCGGGAAATAAACGGCTTTCCTGTGATTGGTCCAAGACTTTGGCTTTTGGCTCTGTGGAAGAGGTAGGAAACTACCTCATTGGTCCATTTTTCGCGCGTGAACACGCCTAGAAAAGTCACGTAAGACCCTTAAGGTCCCTTTTCGATATTATAAGTTGATAAAATCTATACTTCAATAACAAGTATTTGAATCTTTATACGTAAACAAAATCTCTTGATTAAAAATATAAGTAGTTCTTTAGTTATTCAAAGAAAACATAAATTTAAAGTGGGGGAATGACGTCAAAATCTCGGGTAGTCCCCATTCGGGGTCTATATAACGCTATACATTTCCATCTACTTCAGTCGTCGATTTTCCAACAGTATCGAGAGGTCCTGTCCAAATGCGGATCGAATCCGTATAGTTTTTAAATATTTTCGTGATATATTTCGTTTATGAAATACGTCGACGCGTCATCGGTCAGACGTTATAACGTGTGACGCGGTGTTTCGGGCTGTCAGTTGATATAGTAAACAACGTATCGTCATAGTAACGCGTCATCAATTCGCGATCTATTATTTTTTTTATAAAAGAAGCATAGCTTCTTAAAGTTTACGGTCGGCGACTCATAGTTATAAGTGTGTAATCGTACATAAAATAAATATAAAATAATTATAATTAGTTAACTTTACCAAATAAATAAGTTAAATAAGTTTTTGTTATATAAAATAATTAAGTAATTATTTGTAATTAAATTAAAGTGTATAATTGTCAATAAACAATTAAATAAAATAAATTTATTTATCAAGAATAATTTAATAAATAATTTAAACAATATTACTGCAAGGAGTTTTTATTTTGAAAATAATCTGCGAAGTATTTTACGAAAAACATCTGATACGAAAGAAAGTGACAGATAATCAGCTGTTTTTGACATTCACATATATATTTACGAAAATAAATTTAAATTTGAGGTTAATTAAATAATTAACGACCTAGACGCCTACCTATTACTAGGTGGTGATTCTAAAACAATATAAAATTAAATAATATCGTTATGGTATATTCTCAAAGTGTCAATCAAGAACTTTAGGTGACCACCCTCTCCCAAACTAGACTGAGCTAGCTAAGCAAAGGTTCTCAATCGGTCTAAGGGCAGGACCGGTTGAAGATAAAGTGCCTTTGGGATTATTCCGGGACCGGGGTGTACGTCACTAACCTAATGTAGGCCTCCGAATTCTTGGCTAGCTCGATGCCGGAAGTGGAGGTACATCAATTTGGAAGAGCAGGCAGTCACAATATTTAAGTCAATAAAAAGTATATTCACTGTATTAAAGTTTGATTTATTAGTGTCCGAAACCACAAAAATTAGAAAAAGAGTTCAATTTTATTAATGTTCGAAACCACAAAAATATTATAAAAGTCTAATTTATTATATACTAATTAATTATTAAAATTAATGCACTTATTATTTATTGCTTATGAATTAATTATTTAATAATAACTCTTTATTATAATATAGACGAGATTACGCGAGCACGGGGCACTGCGGTAAAAGTTTGGGAACCAGGTCCAAAAAAAATTCAAAGAAACGGCTAAGTCGCTGGTTGACACTTCACAGTCGCGAACTGTAAGAGTGACAGTAGGTATTTATACCGAGAGGTATTAACCAGTAGGTATTTGAACCTCGACGGGTGGCTCAGTGGGAGTGACTCCAGATCGGCTGGATCTACCCCTCAAGTTTCTCGGACTTGTATGGAAATATATGAATAAAACGCGCTCCCGACTGTCGCGGACACTGGGTCCGGAAGCACAGAAAAGACTAATACAGGAATCGAAAATCGGGACTTTTTATTCAAATCTGGGTGATTTCATTTCTTCGGCCAACGTTTAGGGGTTGCAAAAATCTTGTAACGGTTTCCTTATGCAAATTAGAGGAAATCGTTCGGTGGCTAATTACACGTAATATTTACGTACGGAACCGCTATACCAAATTATAGGTATTAGGCCACGCTTTTGAATGGGCGGTCCCGTTCTCACATATTTCAAGTACCTCTCCGTACCGAAACTAAGTACCCCAAGAAGCAATTGTATCTTGTTTCTGGCCCAGCCACGTGAAAAAGTATCTGGTATCGACGGATTCGTCTTTGAATTTCCCATCGATACAGCATACCCCCTGTATGGTGACATTCCTCATGGCTGAGGGAGAGCCGTTTACAAGGGCGGCCGGATCCCAGGCCCTAGTGGCGTGACGGTACCTCCTACCCAGAAACAAGAATGCTCACGAGTTAGCCTGGATGGTAAGGCCCCATATCCCAGTGGTCAAATTGGAATATCTGTGGCACCAGGCCTACAATAGCGCATACCAATCCTTCGGCCGACTCCCGCCGGAGGGCCAACTTTGAGGCCCTCTGACGGCCTGAATACCTCCCGGACGTTGGTCTCCGAATATGAAATCTGTAGGTTACTAACCCCTTTATTGAATGAAAGCATACTACTTATAATTGTTAACCGGGAACGTTGATAAAAATGGATATACATTTGTGCCCATCGCGTAACCTTTTCTATATTCCTAACTATTTTAGATCGATGTCGCCACAGGCCCATACTTACGTCTAGTTGACGGATGTTATTCCGTCAACCAAACATATGGGCATTAATAATTGCTTAGTACATGCTCATATTCCATTAATCAAGGATTTCTCGCACTTTATTGTGGTATTCGATCGCCTTGACAACAGTTACCTCCGAGCCGATTTCCCGCCTCGTTGCTCGGCGTGTGTGAACGTGATGCTGTAGAGGGGGTATTTTTCGCTCGAGAAATCAGTTTCGACACACACGACAAAGACGCCATCGTATGCTAGAGCCGGAAAGCTGCCGGAATACCGATTTGGGAACGCCGTTCGCAGAACAGCCGTGGCTTTTTCGATCGATGCCGAATTAATTTGATTGTGCGGGGAATCGCGATTAAAATCGGCTCGATGGTTGCCTATGTGTTGTTCTGCTTTGTGATTGCACAAAGCGTGCAAATGGGAGCTTTCGCAACAGGCTTATGAGCATATGTTTACAATTATCATGCCATGTACGCGCGACATGTAGCGACATCGATTCACATATTATTAACATTAATTATCCCTTAATTATCTTAATCCCTTAATTACTATATACCACTAACGCCCATCTATACATCCCGCTTTATTATTTGACTAACCCATTGCATATCTACATTAAATTTACCTATTATATTACAATTTACATTACGCATTACAATTACAAATCAAATCATATTTTACATTTAATCAAACTTAAATAACCCTTTATCTAAACATGTATTTAATCTAAATTTAATCCTATTACCTTATTACCTTATATTTACATGGTCTGCGACCAACTTATCTCTTCCCCAGTTCACTCTGAAAAGTGGTGGGACTTGCCAGAGTAAACTGTGGGACTTCTACATGTATTAAAATCGTTCTGCTTTGTCGAGGGTCGTAATCATCTAACCGGTGGCACATTGAATACCAGGATCAGACCGAGCGGTTGGGAGGCACTACTCATTATGGGAGCGCCCCCCACAGGAGCGGAAAATTAAGTGTGCGTCACTAACCTACCCTAACCCAACCTAACATAACCAAAGTACTTATTAATTATTATTGTAAGAGCTAATTCAGGAATGGCACCTCTTGATAATTAACATCAAACAAAATAATATAACGTCGCCCACGTAAATTACTATATTTTCTCCCTCAACGGTGTCCCGAGCGGCGCCGCACAGGACAGATGTTACAGCAAATCATGCACCGCAGTGCGCAAATAAAACTTTCGGGGAAAAAAATCGACCGTAGGAATATAATATACTAATATACATATATATATATTAGATAAATAATAAATTACGCGCTAACGTCGGCGCACTAGTCCCGCGCGCTAAATATACGCCCGTGGCCAGCCTACAAGCGACCAGGTCAAGCAGAGCCAAAAAATGTATGGGGACCACCATGAAAGCGCGGAGAGTGAGTGGTAGACAGTATGGCCGCTCGTCGAATTTGCAGCGTTTCGAGCGGCTAGCTAGCGGTGATTCAAACAAAATTGACTGTTCCCCTTGTCCTTCGTTTTCCCGACTTCGAAAAACGTCTGCAATCGGTAGCGTTAGGTAGACACTGCTATGATTCTTTCGGATCACAAATTAGTTTGTGTGTTTACGCGCGTCTTAGTTTGCTATTTATTTTTATTTGAAGGAAAAAACCTACTAAGTCCATATTATTATAAATTACACTAGCATGTACCTATACTTTAAGTTTTTTTTTAATATGTACAGTTATAAATAATCTAATGCATTTAAGTTTTGTACTATGTATTCCCCTTGAGTCGTTTTTGCGACCCGATTTTTGACTTACGGCATCTTCAGGCACTATGCGCACTCACCAATGGTAAATAAACAGTCAACAAATGCAGTTAATTATATGTTATTTAATAAAATTAATACAACAAAGTAGGTAAAAAGCTTATTACCTACCTATTGAGCCAAGATTACTTATATATTGCCCGAAGATGTCAAATTCAGAGATGCAGAATTCCTCCAACTCACACGTACTTGTTCATACAAAAAATAAACCACTAATATTATGTGTCATCACTGTTATCTTCAATAATATTGGATAGGGAAATAGATACATTGTTATTTTTATTAGGCACGACGTCGGTTAGTAATCAAAGTAAATAGTTACCTACTTCGATTTAAGAAACAAAAATCGATTGCCAAGTAACTTGATTTCGAAGAACACTGATGAGTAGGTATTAAAAGTGACCAATAGTTAAAATTTGTCGCTAGCAGTATGTCACCTCGTAGAATAATGGTAATGCAGCGGATCAGGGCGTAAATCTGGGAGATACGGAGTTCGATCCCCGTCGGGTTGGCTTACTTTTTTTCAAAAAAGATTTTTTCTATTGGTTATAATATATGCTCTCAGAAAGTGTTTTTCTAAATTATATATGTTTATTAGGTACGTTGGTAGTATTCTTTATTGTGGGGGCCTCAACATCAATCAGTGAGTCGGCCTTTCAAGTCTCTGAACCCGCCACTGATATAGGTACACTGATGAAATAATAAATGGTGGTCAACGGCTGGTCGGTCCCAAGTGGGCACATTGACGCCAGTAGATGTGTTCATAGCAAAAGTTGGGAAATGCCAAACTGCCAGCAAGTCCCATCTGCTGGCCTTCCCGCGGCGACCTCCGGACAATGCAGCGTAAGCTGTAGCTAACGGCAGAGGGCAAAGGGCGAGTGACCGGCGCCATAAAACTTGCCTTCTGGCTAAGGGAAGGAAATCCCTGACAGAAAAACCCGGTCGAGCCGACCCTCAAGGCCCTCGTGGCTCAGGCCTCGGGAGCGCTGGGCTAATCACCTTGCCTCCTTAAATGAAACAGATTAACACAACACATACACAGCAGCCTTGGACGACAACCGGTTCTGTAAAACGACGACCTTGCATGGAAATGGACAATGAAGCAGGTAGAGTAATCCTCTCTAACAACTTGAATATGCGCATTGGGAAATATAATGTTCGCACCCTGCGTACCCCCGGAAAGGACCTGCACGCCAAACGCATCATGCACACCTACGGTGTGGACATCCTAGGGCTGAGCGAAGTGCGCTGGAAAGGAACCGGGAGAAAGTTGATTGAGGGTTACTCTATTGTCTACTCAGGTCAGGAGCAATATCATCGCCAGACTGATACGTGCCTCCTTCAAGACGCCTGATAGCTCCTTGACCGTCTTTCAGTGTTACGCCCCCACTAAAGATGCCGACGCGCAGGTAAAGGATGCCTTCTACGATTCTCTTCACGCGACAGTCTCCGCCATCCCCCGAAGAGACCGCGTGATTGTAATGACGGATAATAATGCGAGAGTAGAAGCAGACCCGGTGCTTAGCCCCACGGTGATGGGACGACACGGCCTCGGTGACTCCGACCATAATGGTGAGCGGCTCGTAGAGTTCGCCACTCTGAATGAGCTCGCCATCGCAAGCACTGTTTTTCCCCACAAAGACATTCACAAATATACGTGGACGTCTCCTGATGGACGCACTAGGGCGCAGATTGACCAGTTTTTGTACAGCTTGAAGCACCGAAAGGAACTTCTCGCCGAGCGTACTTACAGAGACGCCGAGATCCATAGCGATCATGAGTTACTCATTGGAAACATCCGAGTAAAACTCAGTCGCCAGGCGAGGCCTCCAAAGCTCGAACAAATAGACGTTGAGAAGCTCCGACGCCGCAGAATTCGGATCGACTTCAAAATTGCTGTACGAGATAGTGTAGATCGTATCTACGAGCGGCACACATCTGAATCCGACCTCATTGAGGTGGACTGGAACCCGTACCGTCCTTGGTACCAGAAGGAGTGAGCAGCCAAAGTGGATGTCTGACGAAACGTGGGTTGAAATTGGAAAACGAGCCGGGCTGAAAGCCCTGAGAGACAAAGAGACAGACCCCGACTGAACTGAGGACCGCCGGACTGACTACCAGACCCAAGGCAGGGTAGTCAAACGATCCGTGCGGTTGGACAAGCGCAATTTTATGAAACGGCACATTGAAGCGGCAGAGTAGGCAGCAAGCAGAAATGACACCAGGAAACTCTTCCGAATCACCCATGAAGTCTGCGGCAGGTGACCACCGACTCCCGGAGCCATTCCTGATCCCAGTAGAGCAATAGAATTTGACGCAGAATGCGTCAAGAAGTTTGGAAGAATCATTTCTGCGGAGTACTGAACCGCCAACCCCCTTTGGATCCCTTTGACATATCTGTGGAAGCTTTACTTTTAGACATTCCCCGAGCGACCGACATTTCCGATTGCCCGCCCACGCACACCGAGATAAAATCGGCTGCGAAAAGACTCATGAACGGAAAGGCACCGGGGGGAGACGGGATTCATCCTGAATTCCTCACGTATAGCCTGAGCGCAATCCTGCACCCGATGTTTCATCTGATGACAAAGGTGTGGGAAGAAAAGCGCTATCCGAGGAACTGGGTGAACGGTGAAATCATCACACTTCACAAAAAAGGTGACCCTCTAAGGCTGCGCGCAGACGGCAAAGCGAAGTTTCGGATTCATCCGCCAAACATCGTTTGCGGGTCGAATGCGTTTTGTTTGGGTTTCGTTTGCGTCTATATATCGACAATGCTGTCCAAATATCTGGACAGAGAAAACACAGTTTTCAAGGAGATTCATAAACGCCTTTTTTTGAAACTGCACCCTGCTGCGAGAGTATTTATCTCTCATTACAGTGGCGTACACGGCTAAATAAATCAATATAAAATCAGTACATAATATTGCATTATACCAACATTTATTTTCCCACTATTGCTTCTTTTGGAGCTGGACTGTTTTATATCGAAAGCATTTTGAAAATTACCTATTATTGAGCCTATTATGTATCATCATAAACTTTGTCTGATCAATACTATCGATCGAGGGTACTTGGTGGAGTTTGAATTTAAATTCTAATTGATTTATGTTTTGTACTATTATTATTTATTAATACAATAAAAAAAAGATTATAAGTTAATACTCAAAGAAAGGGTAAAAACCTTATTACCTAGATACCTACTAAGTAAATGATTAAGTAGGTATAAAAACATAATATTTTGAATAATTTGAATATTTGCAGTGTTTCTAAAAACCTGTTGTAAATACTATTAATACATTCGGTAGGTAAGCAGTTTTACAAAATAAAATAAAAAGTTGTGACACAGCACAGCTATGAGAAGAAGTATTTCACCAGAAGAAAGGCTCGCCATAACTATACGGTAAACTAAACTATTATTATTTATTTTGTAGTATGTACTTATTTAATTATTTTTTTTATTAGTTGACACTTTTATCTTCTATAGATACACTAAAATGGAAACGGGTACTAATAATAATATATTGGAGTGAGAATAATGAAAACCTACCTACTACTATTGATAGGTGTGTGCCTGTGTACTTGTATAGGTATATGTATATTTATATGAATTATTGTTATTTTGTTATAATATATTAGTTGCGATTAACTGACAATAAAATTTAAATAATTTATCTATTCAGCCGCTACAGTACCATATTAAATTACATATTAAAAAAAAGTTGGCAGTTATCAATTCAAAACAACTCTCATAAAAAATAGATTGAAATATTAGTAGTTACACTAACACAAAATTACCTGATATAGTCTTATTAAATAGCTATCTTTTTAATATATGTAGCTATTGAATTCTAAGCAATAGTATTCTATTGGAAATATGAACAGATTTTAAGGGGAGATATTTCAAATGTTTATTAATAATATGTTTTAAATGTTTATTTGATAAAAGATACAATAGGTATAATAATATATTACATTGTTCTAACAAATTATATACAAAAAAATATAAAATATTTTAATTAAATTATATCTGTTTTCCCCATTGCATAAACGCCACTGCGAAATTCTTGATGACACTAATTAAGAAAGATGGAAAAATTTTTCGGACAAAAGTAATAAATTATGTCGTACAATATGTGCCTTATTGTGTTCGGAAAACATATAGCTATTAACTGGATAGTAGTACTCTTTGTTTTCATCCCTAGTGTTATTATGTAAGAATTTATTTATTGCACTATCCGAAGAATTAAAAAAAGCCTTTTTTTTGTCTCAAGAGTCCAGTGGCGAACTAAGATAAATAAAATATAATAAAATATAACGTGTAATCAACACCTACATATTATTAAGTATTTCTTTTTTATCATTTTACGTAAATTAAATTTTTCCATTATTGCTTGATTTGGAAGAGAATTGTTTACGAGAAATGACATTTTAATACGCTTACCTACCGAATGTATTAATAATATTTACAACAGGTTTTTAGAAACACTGCAAATAATCAAATTATTCAAAATATTATGTTTTTATACTTAATCCTTTACTTAGTAGGTATCTAGGTAATAAGGTTTTTACCCTTTTTTCGTGTATTAAGTTATAATCTTTTTTTATTGTACCTATTAATAAGCTAGAATTTGATGTCAATGTGTATTTGCCATTGGCGAGTGCGCAAGATGCTGAAAGGCAAAAGCCTGGTCGCAAAAAAATATCCAAATGGAATAGTACAAAACTTAAATTAATTAGAATTTAAATTCAAACTCCATCAAGTACCTCGGTTGATATTATTAATCAGACAAAGTTTATGATGGTACATAAAAGGCTCAATAATAGGTAATTTTCAAACCGCTTTCGATATAAAACAGTCCAGTTCCAAAAGAAGCAATAGTGGGATAATAAATGTAGGTACCAGTGGCGAAGGGTGGAAGTAGGCTGTTAAGATCCTCCATAAATAGTGCACATTAACCTTTTTCAGTCAAATGTATACTTATGTTTTTATTGAAATAATACAATTTACAGATGGTATTGGTTGGATTTTAAAAATCAATTAAACCCTGTCTTACCAAACCATAATAGTATTGGTATATTTTAGGCGATATGACAAAATTATGCACATTTTTTCATTCTTACTTATTTGTTTTCGTTAGATTAAGAATAAGTACGTATTACACATATTGTTGGTTCATTATTTTAATTCATCAAGCTATGCCAAAACCAAACTATAATAGATAAAAATTATTATTCTATCTATAAAATATCCAAATTTATGTATGATTTAATTGCATAATTTTAGATACTATATATACGAGTATTTTTTGACTATTATCTATTATGTCTTGGTTTTCGCTGGGTTTAATTGAATTTTAAAAACTTACCAACACCATCTGTAAAATGTAGTCTTATTTCAATGAAAACAAGTATGTGTGACTGATAAAGTTTAGTGTGCAATATTTATGGCGGATATTAACAGCCTACCTTCACCATTCGCCATTGGTAGGTACAATACAATATTTATGTAGGTAGGTACTGATATTTTTTATATTTATTTATTTACCCTTGTACGCTACTGTACTGAGAGATAAATACGGTCGCAGCGGGAGTGCACTACTAAAAAAAAGTGTTTATGAATCTCCTTGAAAACTGTGTTTTCATTGTCCAGATGTTTGACCAGCATCGTCGACATATCGACGCAAACGGACGCAAACGAATGCAAACGACCCGCAAACGAAACGCATTCGACACGCAAACGATATTTGGCGAATGAATACGAAACTTCGTTTTGCCGTCTGAAGTTATACTGGTGATAACTGACTGTAGTATAAAGCAAAGCACTGATTCTGCGCAATACTGCGGAGTGTTGATTTAATTAGTTTTTTCATTGAATTTTTGAAATTAAACAAGCTAAGAACCAAGTTAGATAGATGCCAAGGTTGGTTATCCGCTATAATTTTTACAAGCATACGGATTACAAATAAGAAGGTTAAAATTGATTCCTAATGAAAATTAATAGTTATGGATTAACGAAATTAGTTTTTTTGTAATAAAATCGATTTTACAGTGTCAAGGATTAGGTTGATTACACGCTCTAAGGTTTTCAATTGATTCGATTATTCGATATACAAAAGTCGATTTAAGAGTTCTATTTTTAATGCATGATTTTACTATGAATGAATGTTCAAAATACGATGATTAAAAATCTTGCTGCAGGCTATTAATTTTGCATGGGTTTACGGCGTAGGTATTTTAAATTCGCGATTTGTTTAAATGTGTACCTAATTTTACCTACATGTATGTAGGTGCCATGTGCGGCTCCTGTCGTGTCCTGCATCTAGCGATTGCCTTGGCGGTAACACCTTGCAGTTTCTGTTGGAAGCCAAGGCTTTTGGCTTTATAATAGTGCAAAGTGTTACTCTTTGATGGTTTCCGGCCTTACAGGAGACGTATAATATGTTGTCGGCGGGTTTGCGTGCCCTCCGTCATGATGCTAACGCTCCTGGCGTCGTGAGTTTTCATCGGACGGGATGGAGACCAATATTTTTCAATGCACTGATCTCTTGCCAAGAGATAAAGATGTAGTTTATGTCCATATGGTGTCTTTGGCAATGATGGAGAGACCCGAACGGCTGCCAGTGAATAAAAAATGTTACCATCGGCGCGAGTACCTACGCGGTAGGTATTTGGCTGTAAACATTGCTGTGTTTATTTTCGAGTAAAAAAAACATCTATCAGAGGTGGATGACAACAAGGAATACGAGTATGTAGAGATATGTGCGATATCTTGGTTGGAAGTTACGGTATCTTGGATTAACGGCTTCCATTCGGCTGTTTCGTGTGAGGCGGTCTGTAACAAAGACTGTGGCCAGCTGGAACCGAGTTGTCGGATATGATTCTTACGTAACATCGTACTGGACATCTTTCTGTGTCCTCAGAATAGTCGGAAAACATCTGCTTTAAGTCTTATCGCTTCTACAAGCCTCTCCAGGCCAGTGAGAGTTTTGAGCTCGTGATTCGGCGTTTTTTGCGGGCCGACTTGCGCGGTTTTTTGGCAAACGACCTTCTGGGCGCGGTCATTTTTGGATCGGTCGGTGACCGCTAAGGTGAGAAAAGTGACAGACCTTGCGTAGCAAAGCCGGCATACCTGCAAATAGAGTTGGGTTTCGGGAATTCTCGGGAAATTTTCGGGATTTTCCATCCCGAATCTCGAGAATGGAAAATTTTAACATTGCGGGAAATCCTGGATCTCGAGAATCTTTTCTCGGGATTTCGTTATTATCAACTATTAATTAAAAAAACAATTTTATATATGGAAAAAGTGGACAGAAAACACAAAATTCAAGGACTGACCCGGGCATTTAACACAATTAAGCCAACGTCGAATCAAAACGAGCGCAATTTTTGCAACATCAGGGAATTTTGTGTCTCAAAAGCATACGCGATTGTCAGACGCAGCGATTGACAGTCTGTGTTTTTTGAAATTTGTTTTAAATTATTTTTGTATTCCTACTTCTATTTTGTTTGTCTTCTTACATAAATAAAAAAAATCATATTTTTTTGGAATTTGTCTGCTTTTACACAGATTTTAGGATACAAGCTTTTTTGAAATCTCCCGATTTCTCGAGAATTCTTCTCTCGAAATCCCAAATCTCAAAATTGAGATTTTCTCGGGAAATACCCAACTCTACCTGCAAATATAGGTAGCTCGGAGATGTATGTTTATTTTGTAGATTAGATATTAGGAGTTTAATAATATTAATAACTCATTAAATCGCTCCGTACAACCCGCAAGGATCTGGCTGCTGTGTTTGTCAATGATGCTGTAGAACTGTAATTGTAATTGTACTTGTACTTGTAATTAATATAATGTTGATTAATAATTATTACATGTAGGTAATTGATATTAGAGATCCTGTACGGAGATACATGATGTCCCTTGCCAACATATGGAGACATTGATCGCCTCCATATGAAACTCTCACGGTAGCTTATATACCTATGTGGCGGGTGCTATTCATATTACGAGTATAAAATAGTCTTATAATTGATATATCTCATCTGATGCTGTAAGGGTTGAAGACGCAGTTGGATGTAGATTGTACATTAAATCTACAATTTAAATTAATGAGTTATAATTTATAATTCATCAGAATTCTTGTTCACGTAGTTTGTTTCGCGGTGTTTTAATGTATAATTCATAATGATTTATATGCTATGGCGTGATTATTAGAATTATATTCTCTTCCACGGCGCTACATCCCGGGGTGGGATTTGGCCTCCTCCACAACCGCTCTCCACTCACTCCGGTCTCTCGCCATACTTATACTCCTATATGAAGCTAGTCCACTTCTACGGCGTCAGCCTATCTCCTTCTTGGACGGCCTCTGGGTCTCTTCCGTTGGGGTAGCCACTTCATCATGATCCTTGGCGCTCTAACTTCAGGCATTCTCTCCACATGTCCCGCCCATCGTAGACTTTGAGACTTACAGTATCTTATGATTGTTTGCTGTTCAATCAGCTCTTCCAACTCGTGGTTCATTTTTATTCTGTAGTTCCCATTTTTCAACGTGGGTCCAAAGATTTTGCGGAGTATTTTGCGCTCGAAGACAGCTAATTTGTTTTCCTTGTTTTGAGTTAAGCACCAAGTCTCACAGCCATAAGTGACCACTGGCCTTATAATTGTTTTATAAATTAGAAGTTTACTTCTTCAGCCTAGAATTTTCGACCCCACCAAACGCTTGCAGGCATGCCAGTATTTATTCCCGGAGATAAGGCGGATTTTTATCTCCTCTGCTGTCTTATTTTGGGTATTTAAGCTGGATCCGAGATACGTGAACTTGTCCACCCCTTCATATGCATGCTGTCCTATGTCTATATTCTGCAGCGGTACCTGATCGCATGTGCTGACCATATACTTAGTTTTTGACTGGCTTATTTGCAGCCCAGCGTTTTCTGCTTTTATTTTCATAGTGCCGCCATGGTTGATCATCCTCTGTTTGGATCTGCTTGTAATTGCTATCTCGTCAGCATAAGCGCACATCTGGATTGTACTGTTATCTACCCATCCTCTTATGTTGGTTTCACGAGCTATGGATTCCACCACAAGGTTAAATACCATAGTGGATAGCGCATCCCCTTGTCTCACACCTGATTCGATTTTGAAGCTTTCAGTTTGCTCATTTTGCACAGTGACAACTGCTTGAGTATCCGTCAGTGTAGTCTTTATTAGCCTTACTAGTTTTAAGGGAATTCCCAGTATTTTTAGGCTTTGCAGCATCTTATACCTATTCACGCTGCCGAAAGCTTGTTTAAAATCATAAAATAAATAAAATTATATTAGTGACGTCAATTAAATGACGGTGATCTTAAATTACTACTGGCTTGATTATGGTTGTGCCTTCGCTAGGCAGTGATAATAATATGATGGTTTTATAATTTAACGTTCGCAATGGGAGTCAAATAGCTGCCCATACACGTACAGTTTGAGTAGCAGGTTGAACATGGCACAGACAATAACTGTACGTTAGTGGGCACACCACAGATTAGTTTTACTACCCCCATTTAAATCTGTCGAACTGTCGACAGACGTGCCCATATACGTACAGTTATTGTCTGTGGCAGAGCAAGTGTCAAAAACTATGGAGGTTAGGTTCGCGGAGATAATATACAGGGGTAGTGTTTAAATTAGTTTTAAGTAGGGTATACTTGAACGATATTGATTAATACATGAATAATTTTACTTTGAATTTATTATGATTATAATTGTTTTTATTAGAAACAAATTGACATAAAATACACACAAATGACGTTGGTATAATAAATCATAATTTCACTAGTGGATTGTGTATTTTATCGATTCACCGAAACAATAATATACACATTCGTGTGAATAGAAAATATGATCTATAATCTTTTCTTTTGGATAAATTATTCCCTTTAATGGACATATGAGTATTTGGTCATATTTTTGGAATACGGTAATATTTATATATTGATTTTATATACAATAAATTTAAACATGCCACAAAAATATATTTACATCAATCATCAGTATAATAATTAATTACTATGATATTATTAAAATATATACGTAAATTTTATTTAGATTTACCGACATTGTCGTTCACAATTAAGTGGTGATACCGAGAAGAATGGAGATGGAGGGACTCACATGTATACTGGCAGAATTCTTCATAAGCATCACTTCGATTGGGAGTGTGACATCACGGGGTTTAATTTGTATAAAACACATCTTCGGTTCAAAAAAAACCTCCGCGCGGAGAATATATTTAATTACATTAAATTGTACAAGTTAGGAATACAAGGGTTCAGCATGACTGAGGTAAAGTAACATTTAATCGACAGGGATTACGCAAAGCATGTCGGTGGCCAGCGGGCACACGGCATTCCACTAGACAACACTTCACTTTGCATTCTTTTCCATATGGACGTGTTTACACATTATTTAATTTCGCGGGCACTTTGTTATTTATTACAATATTTATTGATAATTAAAAAAAAAAAGATGGTTTTAGCAATTGGCTAGAAGCACGGTTGATTATGCGATTTACGCGGGCGACGCCACCCGCCGGCGTAACACTTATTTTATGTTATCACTCCATTGTAGGGTAGATCTGGACTGACCCTATTTTAAAAGGCCTCTTTTAATTTTGGCGGGGGCAATTCTACGGAGGGGAAGAGAAAGGGGCAGGTCACTGACTAACGGGACAAACATTTGGGACCGGCCGCTTCTATCCTCGGGCCGGGTAAAAAAATGCATCTTTGTGAATGACCGTTTACGAAATGTTATTTGTAATATTTTCGTGTAAGCCAGAGGTTCTAAACATTCTTCAGGGGAGCTGGGTATTTTTGTTGTTAAATTGTTGATCTGGAATTTGTAACTGTCGGGCACCAGGGCCTTCCTTTTTCTTTTGGTAAGAGTAGGTATATTAATTTATGTTGTGAACGTAAATAAAAAAAAACGTTA
Organism: Rhyacophila brunnea; assembly: GCF_057557595.1. NCBI lineage: Eukaryota > Metazoa > Arthropoda > Insecta > Trichoptera > Rhyacophilidae > Rhyacophila > Rhyacophila brunnea. Next base: position 31,707,793 of record NW_028232871.1, on the reverse strand, counting down.
AATTAATAATTTGTAATATTCACTACATACAATAAATAAAATTTTAATACTTCGGAGTTATTAGTCTATATTTTCAGAATAACATATAATATTTATAATGCTCTCTAAAATTTTAACATTTATATTATATTGTATAAAATAATATGTTTACATGAGTCAAAGGACTCTGACCGAATAGGTCAACTTACAATTACGGATAGTGATTTGTTCGGACAGATTAGGTCAATTATTGTGTCTTTTGTTGCCGTAATAAAATGTATAGTACTAGCGCGTCGGACTACGAAATCTCGTCGCCACCCCCCTACCCCCCCAATCTATCAAAAATTACGCGCCCGAAACTCGAAGGGGTCAGCCCAGCCAAAGTGCAATGGAAGAGCAAAAGTATATTAGTCTATGGGAAGCAGTGATGCCAACCGTACTATAATTATAGTACAATACTATAATTTTAATTCCGCGAAAAATGTAAAATACTATAGTTTTACGCCAAATATACCAAAATACTATAATTTTAAATGATTCAAAACGAAAAATGTTCCTGTACTATATATTTTTCAGAAATACTATAATTTTTATGCTTTTGTACTATAATCAGCATCTAAAAAGATAGCAACACTGATGGGAAAAGCCTCGCCCAGCGCCCTAGGGTTAGGGAACCGCATTAAAACCACGATACTCCCTGCGTCGGGTGAACAAGTACGCTCGCTCATCCCTAACGCCCATATCGTGGGCTGTCTGAATAACTTATTGCCGTTCTTTCACATTGCACATAGTCGCTGTAGGATAGGTTTCCCGAATAGACTAAATGTCCAGGAGACGAAAAACAAATTTCATAATCCTATATTTAAATGCATGGAGATATTTAAATTGTTGTTTTCATTACCATTACTAAGTAATTTAAATAAAATGATGGTTCTGGTTTATTTAGATACAAAAAAACATTCTGTATTAAAAGGTCGATTTCGACAAAAGCGGATATTCGGCAAACCAATCCTATAGCGACGACATGCGAATTCAGAATATTGAATGACACACGACATCTAGCAGTGACTTTTTAAAACTAAATACTTTTAATTTAAAAAATAACTTTTGATAAATGGATGAACAAAAATCAATATATTATTATGTAATTAATACAAATTAATAAAATTGTCAGTCTCTATTTTTTCCAGATAAATAAGTTTCAATGTAATAGTATGAATATACTTATTAATATGTCCACCACCGTAGAATTAAATTAGCAATAGACAATATTATATCACAAGCCTGTACAAGGTACCTATTTAACTTGATTACCTATAGTCGTATAATACAGAATAAAAGTTTATAATTTTGCATAGATTTAAATATCTATTATTATATTTAATATAATATTAAATATATTTAATATATGTGAAAACTACTTAACAAATGTGAAAGTTATTTTTTCTTGTGAATTTTGATTATTGCAATGTGCGATTAATTCCCACCCATATATTATTATGTCTTATAAAAAATCTAACACCATGTGTAATATATTATGACGTATTCTTAATTCAACGAAAACAAATGAATATAACTAAAAAAGTGTGCACTATTTTTGTCGGATTGCTAATAGCATACTTAAACTATTATGGTTTGGTTAGGCAGGGTTTAATTAAATGTTAAATATTAACCAGCACCATCTGCATATTGTACCTATTCTCAGTTCAATGAAAACAAATAAGTATAACTGATAAAGTTTAGTGTACACTATTTATGTCGAATCTTAACAGCCTACCTCAAGCCCTCGCCACTATCACGTATTAATATTTTTAGCATTATTAACAAACATGTAAGTCTATTTGCTGCATTTATATAGGTAGGTACCAAATTTCTAATAAAATCTATTTAGAAAATGGCAGATCCAAATTGTCATAGGTACTTGTAATGTATGTAACTTCATGCGGGTTTCCCGGATGAAAAACCAGTGATGTATTCTCCTACGCACTGCGTAACTGCTAATTATTAATTAATTGAATAATTATATGACAATAGACTACCGTAGAATTAAATTAACAATAGAAAATATATTACAAGCCTCAGGTGTATAAATATTATGTATTTTGATTACCTACCTTCGTATGTTACAGATTAAAAGTTCATAATTTTGAGGAAATCTTAAATAATATTATCTACTAAGATATTATTTCTGTAGATTGCAAATTAACTTACAAATTATAACTACATATTTAAATGAGTGGAAACTTGTATAAAAAACAAATGCGTTATACCCACACATTTTATAAAGTTTGTCGATAATATTTATTTTAGAAATTATTAGTTTGAACTATAATAAGTGTGTTGGACTTCTATTAATTTTATTAATGGTCAAATCATACTTTACTACTACATTATTGTAAAAGGGTTACCGACACCGTTGTATTATCGTCTCATTCGTTACTGGTAGTAGGTAGTTATAAAATAATTAATGTGCATGTTTTTATACCTATTTATTGTACATAATTAAATTGAATTAGTTTTAATTTTTATAAAACTTAATAAAAAATAATTGTCCAAGTTATAGATAATCTACGAGTAGGTACATACTACATTCTAATTTTATTCAATTACACCCAATTTCTAATAAAAATCTATCAAAAAATGACAGATCCAAACTGTCATACTTGTAAATTAGATCCTACAAACCTACTTATTTTTTATTCGAAAAACCGTTGGCAATATATGCACGAAAAGATTTTATGAAACCTTCAGGGCTTGCGCAGACAGAGAGCGGTCAGTCGGTCTGCGTCCCGCGTTCGGAGTTCGGCGTTCTTTGTACTGTATGGACTTCATACTATATGGGTACACAGCCGGCGGTCAGACCGCGCCGGTCAATTGGAACGCTAGCGTTCTAGAGTTCTATTCCCGCAATTACAAAGAACTCCGTACCTCTCAACCGTTGCACGGGGGAGTGAGTACGCAACAGCGGTGCTTTCTCACTTCCACTCGCAGTCGGAATATAGCGGTCTCGTATTATGCAGCGCCTGTGTCACTACAGCGTTTGTATACAAATGGAACGCACATTGTTGACCGCCACCTGTCTGCTGTCCCTGAATGCGAGCGGTCAACGGTCGGCTGAACGCAGAACTCCGACCGCTCTCTGTCTGCGCAAGCCCTCAACCTGAACGTACCTATAAAAAAGGTGCACAATCCAGTTGGCAAAGAAATAAGATTCGATCGCTTGTCTCGTCTCGTAACCATGAAACTATAATATGTTAAAAAAAATACGGTAGTTCGCAAACTAGGTAGGTAACAAGTTGGCGGGACTCGTTTTCATGAAACTACATATGAAAAAAATAGTCGAACTAAAATATGGCAGTACTCTTCCAACCCACGTTTCTTCCTATAGTGCGCTCGCACTCTCGCAAATCTAGACCTGGTTGTAGTGGGCCAATTATCTTGCTTTCAAAAAATTTGCGGCGTTTTACTACGGGCGTGAAGATCTCTTCACATAAATTTTGCTGCCTGTATGATTAGCTTCGTTCTTTAATTTAATAAACAAGTAGGTTCATTTTCTTTTTAGTAATTTACATGTGCTTTTTCTCTCCCTGGCACTTTTCATTAGAGTAAACTCAGTAAACTCAGTCAGAGCTCACTTTGAGTGTAGCAATCTAAGTCTTGGGCATCTTTTCCCAGGACACTCCCAGGCCAATTCTTAGATGCTTCACATCACCAATTGACGGGTCCCGTGATACTCTCGATTAAGACCGAGGGTGGTACGGGGCGGGTTTGGTGGAGTAAAATCAATAGCAGCGTGTCCTTCCCACCCACGTTTCTTCCTATACTGCGCCCGCACTCTCGCCAATCTAGTTCAGCCGAACGACATATTCAGTTCGCCTGGCAGCGTGTCCTTCCCACCCACGTTTCTTCCTATACTCCGCCCGCACTCTCGCGAATTTAGTTCAACCGAACGACATATTCAGTTCGCCTGGCAGCGTGACCTTCCCACCCACGTTTCTTCCTATACTGCGCGCGCACTCTCGCCAATCTAGTTCAGCCGAACGACATATTCAGTTCGCCTGGCAGCGTCTCCTTCCCACCCACGTTTCTTCCTATACTGCGCGTGCACTCTCGCCAATCTAGTTCAGCCAAACGACATATTCAGTTCGCCTGGCAGCGTGTCCTTCCCACCCACGTTTCTTCCTATACTGCGCGCGCACTCTCGCCAATCTAGTTCAGCCGAACGACATATTCAGTTCGCCTGGCAGCGTGTCCTTCCCACCCACGTTTCTTCCTACACTGCGCGCGCACTCTCGCCAATCTAGTTCAGCCAAACGACATATTCAGTTCGCCTGGCAGCGTGCCCTTCCCACCCACGTTTCTTCCTATACTGCGCTCGCACTCGCACAGAGTATAATAATGTCGATATAAATTATACTGATGGTTTTATAAATGCGTTTAAAAATTAATAAACGTAAAAAATCTTAACACCACTGCACATTTCAGTTTCACTAGTTCAACCGAACGACATATTCAGTTCGCCTGGCAGCGTGACCTTCCCACCCACGTTTCTTCCTATACTGCGCGCGCACTTTCGCCAATCTAGTTCAGCCAAACGACATATTCAGTTCGCCTAGCAGCGTGTCCTTCCCACCCACGTTTCTTCCTATACTGCGCGCGCACTCTCGCGAATCTAGTTCAACCGAACGACATATTCAGTTCGCCTGGCAGCGTGACCTTCCCACCCACGTTTCTTCCTATACTGCGCGCGCACTCTCGCCAATCTAGTTCAGCCAAACGACATATTCAGTTCGCCTGGCAGCGTGTCCTTCCCACCCACGTTTCTTCCTATACTGCGCTCGCACTCTCACACTCGCACAGAGTATAATAATGTCGATATAAATTATACTGATGGTTTTATAAATGCGTTTAAAAATTAATAAACGTAAAAAATCTTAACACCACTGCACATTCATGTACTGAAATATGACTATATTCTAAAACATTTGAGCGAGAGATTTAAAAGAATACTATTTTATGTTACAAAAATACTTTATGCAGTCATAAAATGTTTAAAATAAATATAAAGGATAATAAGCCTTCAAAATTATATAAATAGATTATCTACAACGTTTAAGGAATGTCCAGGATCATGCTCTGAAAATAGAATAAAAGCTCCATTTTGACCTACGCTGAACATGTCCCCCATTAACGATAGCAAGATCTAGTGTCACCCGCTTAGATTAGGTATAGAAAAATATAGATAGAGCTATTGCAAGTGATTAGCTGGCCATATACGTACAGTTTTGATAGCAGGTTGAACCTGGCACAGACAATAACTGTACAAAAACTGTACGTTAGTGGGCATACCACAGATCAGTTTAACTACCCCATTTAAATCTGTCGAACTGTCAACAGACGTGCCCATATATGTACAGTTATTGTCTGTGGCAGAGCAAATGTCAAAAACTATGGAGGTTAAGTTCGCGGAGATAATACACAGGGGTAGTGTTAAAATTAGTTTTAAGTTAGGGTATACTTGAACGATATTGATACACGAATAATTTTACTTTGAATTTATTATGATTATATACATCAATCATCAGTATAATAATTAATTACTATGATATTATTAAAATATATACGTAAATTTTATTTAGATTTACCGACATTGTCATTCACAATTAGGTATATTAATTTATGTTGTGAACGTCTTAAATTAATAATTTGTAACATTCACTACATACAATAAATAAAATTTGAATAGTGAGTTATTAGTCTATATTTTCACAATAACTTAATATTTATAATGCTCTCAAAATTGTAACATTTTTATTATAAGTATTGTATAAAATAATATGTTTATATAAATAACTATAACTTTGTTTTACCCTCGTAAAAATAAATAAAATATAATATTTGCGATCTCCGCATCCATAATATTATTACATTATTAATAATAAATGAATTTGTATTTTATAACAAGCAACACCAGCCGAAGCTGTATCGCGCGGTATATTCTACTTAACGTTACCAACATCTCGTCGCTATAGGATTTGTTTCCCGAATATCCATTTTTGTCGAAATCGACATTTTAATGCAGTTCAATTTCTTTTATCGAATTCTACCGAAATCATTTATAAAAACAATATATTTTTATCTAGGAACAGAGATATTTTTTTAAAAAACCCGAATACGCCATGTTAAGTTACAATTACTCCGTGGTGTTCTCCCGAATGTCCAACTATTCGTACCTGAATATCCAAGTTAATTTCGGTCGAAAAAGATCTCTGTCTGAGTTTTTATTTCCCGAATATGACTTTTAGCCAATCAAACCGCGCTGACGCCGTGCATCTCACTCCCACATTCACGCTGTCTAGCTCTAAAACAATCACGCCCACTTTCATATTTTTCGGCCGTCCGTCTAAATTTCGTTTTATTGATATTGTTTTTAAAGTTACTATGGTTTTAATAGTGAATTCATCAAATTTGAAGAGATCATTCATAGCTGATACATCACCAGTTTGTCCTGAACTTACAGTAGAGTTATGGAAGTGAGTATTTTAACCTAAATAACTGCATATTGTTTTGATAAATGACACAAAATCCCAACGGTTATATGAATTCTATAGTGTGACCCGCAACTACTATGACGTAAAAAATAATTATTATTTCAAATTATTATTAATCAAACATTGTTTGTCTTTATTTTACTTTTAATCTAGGTATTTCTATGAAAATAAAGGCGATGCTATTGCTTATTTTTGAATGCGCTGATAGTTAATTTAATTTTATATGTATGTTAGTAACTATTTATTTGGTGAATATTATATACTTAGGATATTGGTACCTACCTAATATTAGCAGCCAATGGTAATTAATTTATACATGCTATTATTTTGTGTTGTTATTCCTTAGAATAGTTAATATTATATAATATTATTTGGTGGTTTGTAATAAGTTTAATTGTTAATTATAGAAATATATAGATATAATAATATACAGAATATATAATATATACATAGATTTTTTTTTGGAAAAAGTATTAATATAAAATTGTTAGCAAGTACGAGTTAGTACCATCATAAAATATTGGAGAAATCTGTGACGTCGGTTAGTAATTGAAGTAGTAGATACCTACTTTTATTTAATAAACAAAAACCGATCGCCGATAGTCGCTTGATTTTGAAGAATGCTGATGAGCAGGTATTAAAAGGCCAATAGTTAAAGTTTGTCGTCATAATTATGTCACCTCGTAGCATAGTGGATAATTCGTGGACTGGGGCGTAGACCCAGGAGATGCAGGGTTGATTCCTGCCGGGTGTCTTACTTTTTTCAAAAAGATATTTTCTATTGGTTATAATATATTTTCTCAGAAGTGATTTTAAAAATTATGTATGTTCAATTATTAGAATGGTACATTCTTAAATCTTGTGAATTATTCGTTCAATAAAAAAATAGTTAATTACTTTAAAACTATTTTATTACTTAATCCTAAAAAAACCGAAAAAGCAATTGCCGCATGTTATTATTACATACGAACTTGGGTTATTACGATCATTAAGTATTTAAATAGTAGAAGTAATTATTAACAATTATCGTGTAAATAAATATAACATTTGAGGCGCGTACTTTTTGACCACTCAGTAATCCGTGGGCCGTGCAGCAATACGCTACGGTCTTAAATCCCGAATGTCCTTGTTTTGTCCCGAATATCCATTATTCTGAGAGAGCGCTAAAAATTTCCCGAATATCCGCAGTGAGCACTTGTAAATAAAACGCATTTTCTGTGCATTTAATGATTTATACCAGTATATTATACTTGGAATCTATTCTTAGATAATGCTGCAATCATATAGTGTAGATACATCCACTGATATTTAAATATACGACAATGAAATTTGTTTTTCGTCTCCTGTAAAATTGACATTTGGTCTATTCGGGAAACAAATCCTATAGCGACGATCTAACATCATCCGAGAACTTTCGGCGAGTCGAAATTCCAACAGTTTTACAAAAACACGGGAGTGGGGGTCGCTGGCAGTTTGAACCTGGCAGACATCTGACAGGTCGAAAACTGTCCTTCTGTGGGCGCAGCAGATTATCTACCAAAGATTACTGTATGGCCGCCATTACGTATTAACTGGCATGTTCAACCTGTTACTCAAACTGTACGTATATGGGGACCTATAGTGATCGGCAGCGGCGAAGGGTGACTTTTGGAAACAGGTAGGCTATGGAGAAAGCACACTTTTTAGATGTATTTACGGGAAATAAGAAGATAATCCGACATAACTACTGATGAATAGGTAGGTACACAAAAACCGATGAAATTTCAAAAGCTCACTGATGGTATAAAATTAAGCAATTAATTTGAATCATGTATTTTCTTAAATATAAACGCAAGATACGCTCAAAATATATTGAAAATATCCGTTGTTGTGAATCTATTCCATAACAATTTATAATTTAACCCGTAAACTAGACATTTTAAAATACTTCTATATTTAAAACACAGACTTAGATACAATATCAGATTTCAACTTACATAATTGGCTGAATAAATTGTCTTAGTCTATGAAAAAACTAACTGACAAATAAAAATCACGAGGTAAATTATTTATTATTTTTAACAACAATCAATATTTATATGTGATTGAATCCCTAGAAATTATTTTTTTAAATTATCTTATAAATTATTTTGAATAAATGTGCACTTACGTAAAATGTAAGCGCTCCTTAAATAGCTTACCAATTTATATGGGCCGCCGCAGACGTCTTGAAATTATGAGAAACAAACTTTATATAAAAAAAGTTTTCGATTCACGCGAACGTAATCCATACAATATGTGAAGCGAAACGAGATGTCGCTTATTTTTTTAAACCTTCGAGACATGCCATAAATGGTGCTTATTGAAATAGTGGAAAAGATCGTAAAATTATTATGACAATTATACGATAGATGTCATTGGGCATATTGAATATATTATTATGTGATTATATTATTTATTATGTCAATATAAAATTAAAAAATATTTTTCTTAAGAAGGTAGGCTTTAAATAATCGCCTAGTATGGAGTCTTCGCCACTGGTGATCGGGGTGGCGTTTTCACGCTGGCCGACTCGCGTATTTTTTCAGTAAGCCACAGCCTGGGCGGCGATCGTTTTTAAATCGGGTTAAGCATCGATGACATTGAGCTACTTTACAAGCTGCTAGTCAGATAGTGCGATTGTGATGATGACACAAAAACTATCCACGCGCTCAGAAGCCAACAAGCTAGCGAGTTGAAACCGTCATTTTTGGTACTATTTGACAGGAGTAGTTAGTTTTTTTACCAGCAAGTTCGCCACTATCGCTCTACTGCGCAGACGCATAAGGCCCACACGTCAGCGTGTAGCGTGTAAAGTAGGCCGGCTTTCAACTTTTCTCGGTAGATTGTTTATAATCTGTTTGTTAGCTTGTTCGATAATGACAATGGGGGAGTTTAGAAGCAGATTATAAAATCGCCAACAAGCAGCTTGTAAAGTAGCTCAATATCATCGAGCCTTACAAACCGAATTCCGCGAATTGGCCGGGCTGCTAGAGGCTGAGCCACGAATGGTTTGCCGAGGGTACACCGACAGAATTATAATTAGGCGGTGAAACATTTCTTTGTAATATTTGCGATTATATTATTGTCAGGCGGCTGAAAATAATGCTGTATGTTGATGGTTCGGGCGCGGATCACCCTTGAAGAGGAAGTACACCATAGCACCGTACTTTAATTGGTAACAATACATCATAATAAAGTCACATCTTTCGTCTATTAGATTTAATTGTTCTCAAGTCTGTAAGTGGTACTGGAAAAAGGATACAAGTATTTAAAGCCAAGTCCGACGAAAATCATTACTTATTACAAGTATTGCGCGAGTACGCGGCACAATAATTAGGTAAGTATATGAAATTTTCACAGAGCAAGTAAAAGTTGTAGGTACCTTGACCCCGGACATAAAGTTTTAGAACAGTAAACGCTCAAACAGTTCTTCGGAGGATCATAAAGTGCCCTCTGAGGGCTTCCGACCAATAGGAAGACTGCTAATGTAGGTAAAAGTCGTTCGATTTTGCAAGTTTTATATAAATAATATATGAGTTGGGTCAACATGCTCACGTCAGTGAACTGAAACAACATTATTGAACCGACGTTTTATAATTTACATCGATCTGAGCTAGTCGGAGAAACGTCGTGTGTCAATATATTATATAATTTTATTCATTGAGTTACATAACATAAAATGCATATTCAATTGTTGTGAAATAAAGATTTAATTAATTATCAAACACTTTGTTTCAAAGCCATAATAGTAATAATTTATACTATCAACGTCGAATACATCTTGAAATGTCGATTATTTCAGTTTCTTCATTGCTCTGGTTATCGACAAATCAACAGACCGGATAATGAAGCTTATACTATATGTAACACTCATAATACGATGCTTTATTTTATTATCTCCCAGATTCAGGCCTCGAAATGATCGGAGCGCCGTTCCGGTTCATAAAATCCCCAAAGTTATCGCTCCGTCTCGTGGAAATATTAATTTGACCGTGTAAGCTTGATATGCCATATAAAAAGCATTCTAAGACACTTATCTATATAAAATACACATTCAATTAGATAACTATATTAATATTTTCGTAAAATTATCGGGCGCTCGAGCGCTGCCCAGGTTACGGAATTCATAAAGATGTCATAAGATTATATCAATTTTCACGCATCAAAATCATTAGTCAGTCCTTCTTACATATTATTATCTATTTCTATATATGTAAATATTATTATAGATACATAGTTGTGAGTACCTGTTTTACGCAACACATTGCGTGATTGGTAAGCTGTTTTCCCACATCGGTATGTTCCTTTCCGAAGACTGTTTCGCGGATTGACAGAGCTCTCATACATAAAGGTTCCGCTTCTTCATGTTTCCCTGTAAAAAACATAAATACACCTATGGACTATTGGGTTTTTTTTACAATATCAAGCGTGACATGGATAGGTGTATGCTAGACATTAAATACTAAGCAATTGGACGAGGGAACATACAAGGGTGCGCGATCTAATAAAGATAGCGGAAAACCTTACGTGGAAATGGACAAGATATATAATTTGAAATATACAAATGCATAGTATTGAACGATACCTCTGTCAAATAAGTGTAATTTCATTATAATCACCATCATTAATAATAATTGTCATTTTCTCTCTCTCGTGATCTGACACTGACAGAGCTCCCACAATCGCACGACGATCATACACTACTATAATACTAGCTTGACATGTGACTCTTTTATTTGGCCATATCCGCCCCTTAACTGGAGCATATGGAGACCACGCGGCGCCTCCAAGAATTTCTGTCGCTCGCCAGTCTTCTTGCTTCGTTTCAGGTAAAACCAGCATCCCGTAGCTCCGCCGTATACACTCTGTAGATTGTATTTAGCGGCCTTCCAAGTCGCCGGAATCCGGTCGGCTTGAAGAACAGGCAAGCCAGGTTAAAGTTCTCTTCTGGCATCCGCAGCACGTGGCCGAGCCAGGTCCAACGTCGCCTCTTCACTTTCAGCGTGATGAGAGGCTGCTTGGTGCGTTTTCTTATCTCCTCGATGCTCCTAAAGTCATACCACCGCACACCCAATATTCGTCGCAAACATCTGTTTTCGAAGCTCAGTATACGGTTGCTCTGAGCCTTCGTAAGGTGCCATGATTCGCTACCGTAAAGCAGCACAGTCAGAATGCAAGCGTCGAATAGGCGGCATTTGGTTTTGACCGAGTACAATCGTGAGTTCCAGACATTTCGCATCGAGTTGAATGTTGCTCCAGCCATTCCCATTCGGATAGCAAGCTCTTTCTGCAAAATGCCATCTCCCGTGATGTGTACCCCCAGGTACTAAAAGCTGTCGACGCTCTCGATGATTTTCCCATCGCTAATCAGAGGGAAATCTGGATCAGGACAGGTGCTATTGCACAAAACGTTGGTTTTCTTCGCGTTGATTTTCAAACCAACGCGAGAGGAGTTGTTATGCAACCTGTCGATTGTCTCTTGAATACCCTCGATTGAGTTGTCGAATAGGACAGCATAATCGGCGTATTCCAGGTCGCATAGCTTCACCGTGGGGGTAACAGGTATGCCTCGGTCGGGTGGTATTGAATTCCGTAGTATGAAGTCAAAGAGAATGATGAAGAGAAACGGTGCAAGGACACAACCCTGTCTGACTCCGGTCGTGACCCCGAACCATTCCGTGACAGTGTCTCCAATTCTGACACAGCATTCGCTATTCTCGTGCAGGCTTTTGATTATGGCAATGATCTTGGGAGGGATCCCGTATGCTCCCAGTATCATCCAGAGGAAAGGGCGGTGCGGACTGTCAAAAGCCTTCTTATAATCCACAAAGCAGCAAGCCATCGGACTGTTCAGCTCATGGTTCTGCTGGAGAAGACATCGAAGGTTGTGGATTTGGTCTGCACACGCTCGACCAGGTAGAAACCCGGCTTGGTTTTTCCTGAGGACGTGCATTATTGGGTCCCTTATTCTCATCAAAATGATGTTTGCCAAAATCTTTCCCGGAACACTGAGTAGCGTAATGCCTCGGTAATTATCGCAGCTTAGAGGGTCACCTTTTTTAAGAAGTGTGATGATTTCACGCTTCACCCAGTCCCTTGGGCAGCGCTCTTCTTCCCACACCTTTGTCATCAGATGAAACATAGGGTGCAGGATTGAGCTCAAGCTGTACTTGAGGAATTCAGGATGAATCCCGTCTCCCCCCGGTGCCTTTCCATACTTGAGCCTTTTCACAGCCAATTTTATCTCGGTGTGCGTGGGCGGGCAATCGGAAATGTCGGTCGCTCGGGGAATGTCCAAAAGTAAAGCATCCGCAGATATGTCAAAGGGATCCAAAGGGGGTGGGCGGTTCAGCACTCCGCAGAAATGATTCTTCCGAATCTTCTTGACGCATTCTGCGTCAGACTCTATTGCTCAACTGGGACCACGAATGGCTCCGCCTGCCGCAGACCTCACGGGTGATTCGGAAGAGTTTCCTGGTGTCATTTCTGCTTGCTGCCTCCACTGTCGCTACAATTTGCCGGTTCATAAAATTGTGCTTGTCCAACCACACGGATCGTTTGACTACCCTGTCTTGGGTCTGGTAGTCAGTCCGGCGGTCCTCGGTTCGGTCGGGGCCTGTCTCCTCGTCTCTCAGGGCTTTCAGCCTGGCTCGTTCACCAATTTCAACCCACGTTTCGTCAGACATCCACTTTGGCTGCTCACTCCTTCTGGTACCAAGGACGGTACGAGCCGACGACACAATCGCACTCTTTATGAGGCTCCAGTCCGCCTCAATCAGGTCGGATTCAGATTTGTGCCGCTCGTAGATACGATCTACACTATCTCGTACAGCAGTTTCGAAGTCGATCCGAATTCTTCGGCGTCGGAGCTTCTCAACGTCAATTCGTTCGCCCTATGGAGGCCTCGCCTGGCGACTGAGTTTTACTCGGATGTTTCCAATAAGTAACTCATGATCGCTATGGATATCGGCGCCTCTGTAAGTACGCACGTCGAGAAGTTCCTTTCGGTGCTTCAAGCTGTACAAGAAGTGGTCAATCTGCGTCCTTGTGCGTCTATCAGGAGTCGTCCACGTATATTTGTGAATGTCTTTGTGGGGAAAAACAGTGCCTCCGATTGCGAGCTCGTTCAGAGTGGTGAATTCTACGAGCCGCTCACCATTATCGTTGGGGTCACCGAGGCCATGTCGTTCCATCACCGTAGGGCCAAGCACCGGGTCTGCTCCTACTCTCGCATTATAATCCCCCATTACAATCACGCGGACTCTTCGGGGGATGGCGGAGACTGCCGCGTGGAGAGAATCGTAAAAAGCATCCTTTATTTGCGCGTCGGAATCCTCAGTGGGGGCAGTGACGTCCCGTGGGGGTAGGCAGATTGAGCGTCGCTTGGGGGCGGCAGATACTCGAAGGGCGGCAAATCGAGGAGAATTATTTGGTATTATATAGAAATAGCTACCTAAATTAGTTATATTATAACCAGAGCGTTGGAGATGTTTTTTTCCGGATGTTTTTTTTATCCAGTGCTTACTAGAGTACATATTTTAGTATGATGTCACCACGCTTCGCGAGGAATTTTTGTTTTATTTTTGACTGCTCGGTTTCGTATACAAAATGCCTATAAAAAATATTTTTACTACTCTTGGCACGTAGACGCATTATGAATGATAAATGTAAAACACCAAAAATCCATAATAAATCAGTCATAATATAATAATATAATGTCATTTACTCAGATTAAAGAGTTGCTTTCATAACAGTGATATTATGTAGGTATACGCGCAAAAGCCGTCGCGCCATGGGTGGCGCCGAACAAGCAACGTAGATAGGTATTGAAACAAAATAATATTACCTATATAGATTTCAACGTTGGTGACGAAACAAGGAAAATTATGGTAGAGATTTATAGATAGGTACATACTTCTGTATTTTTTAATTTATCCAAATATTTTTGCCAGTCATTCCCGAGATTTAAAAGTTGCCGGATGTACCTATTGCAAAATAGATATTCATAATTATTATTAATCCATTGACATTTGACATAATCAATTAGTATTCGTGCATATAATACTATTTACATTAAGTACCAGCTAATTGTATTAAATGTACACTAGTAGGTACCTACCTAGATTATATCGTATTTATCGTGCTGTGAATAACACTACCTTCTTTTAAGTCATTTTTTTGTAAACATATTTTGTGCTGATAATAGTGTGGATTTGGGTATTTTATTTCAATCATCAACGGTTGAGTGTTGAGACTATTAATTAATAGTGTATTTATGATTAAAAATAGGTTTATATTAAATAAATAATGAGGAAAATTATTGTGTTTACATATTGTAGGGTACAATAATAGCATAGAAAAAATGGTGTAATGCGTGCGTCTGCGTAGGTATTACTAAATGGTACAGACCAAACTTGGAGTCATAACTCACATATTGCAATTTTGTCGTTTTTTAGTTAAATATGCCAAGTGATTCTAAATGAATTAATCTATATACCGAAAAATAGTTGAGTATTAAAAGTCAATTTAAACCATGTGAAAATCGTTGACAAAGTTCATTGTTGGTGTAATATCTCGCATATTTCAAAGAATGGAGTTTTGTCACTGACGCCTTCCTAACCAATCGGGGAGCTCTATTTCTCATAGTATGCTGTATGTCTGCAACGTTAGAAGTATTAGGTATATATATTTAAAAAAAAAAAAAAGTTATTCGACTCTCTCACTCATTAATATTCAAGGGAGTTCAATACTGTTCTTCTTATTGCAAAAAATAGTGCTCTGTTGGTTTTTAGCGATTATCTCAAAACTTGATTTTTGGAATATGTGAGTTATGATTCTAAGCGACTCAAATGTGTCAGACATATCAACCAAATGGCATCTCAGACTCTGGTGATTTGGGTAAGTGTTTAACTAATATTATATTTATTCGCTTATTTATTTATTAATATCTAAATTTAATGTTTTATGATTCAGCTTAGTGGTAGATATATTTTGTTAGTAATGTATCCATCTATACCATGCCCCCCACAAGGGGGGGCTGACAGGGCTCTAGCCTGGGTCCCGGGCTCGATAAGTGAAATAAACACATATCACAAATTTGCTCTAATAGCAAAAAATTCGCCTGCGGCGCTATTTTCTTCAATAATGTTAATATTTCAAATTATGTGGTTGTACAATACAATTTATAATTGTGTAGCGATACTCAAAAACTCCATAATTCAAATGGGTGTATTAAAATTTAAAAAAAAAAACACTTAATATACGCATCAGTTTTAACGCGTACACCATTTGGAAAACATTACTGTAGAGCGTCACACTGCCTTTATCCTAAGCGATAGGTAGGGGGGCTGCCAAAGATCCTTGCCTGGGGGCCCGCTTCAGGATGCGGGGGCCATGCTTCATACAACACATTTCTTAGATATTGGAGTAATGAAAGGATGATAAAAAAAATGGGGCGGCATTTTGACGCTGCCTAGGGGCGGCATTTTGTCTAGGGACGTCACTGAGTGGAGGCGGAGGAAGGAGGCACGTATCAGTCTCTCCGAGATTGGTTCCCATTTCACGAAGCAACGGGCCGCTCTCTTTGACATCAATACTGCCACTCCCTGGCGATGGTATTGCTCCTGGCCTGAGTAGACAATAGAGTAACCCTCAATCAACTTTCTCCCGGCTCTTTTCCAGCGCACTTCGCTCAGCCCTGGGATGTCCATACTGTAGGTGTGCATGATGCGTGTGGCGTGCAGGTACTTTCCAGGGGTACGCAGGGTGCGAACATTATATGTCCCAATGCGCATACTCGAGTTGTTAGAGAGGATTACTCTACCTGTTTCATTGTCCATTTCCATGCAAGGTCGTCGTTTTACAGAACCGGTTGTCGTCCGAGGCTACTGTGTAGGTGTTTTGTTAATCTGTTTCGTTTAAGGAGGCAAGGTGATTAGCCCAGCGCTCCCGAGGCCTGAGCCACGAGGGCCTTGAGGGTCGGCTCGACCGGGTTTTTCTGTCAGGGATTTCTTTCCCTTAGCCAGAAGGCAAGTTTTATGGCGCCGGTCACTCGCCCTTTGCCCTCTGCCGTTAGCTACAGCTTACGCTGCATTGTCCGGAGGTCGCCGCGGGAAGGCCAGCAGATGGGACTTGCTGGCAGTTTGGCATTTCCCAACTTTTGCTATGAACACATCTACTGGCGTCAATGTGTCCACTTGGGGTCGACCAGCCGTTGACCCGTGACTCACGCACTCTAAAATAGTACAAATAGTATGGACTGTATAGGCAGTAGTGGCGACTTTTTTAAACTACATACAGGTAACATGCACGAGTGTGCTTTGAAGGCCCTGAAGGTCGACCAGGTTTTTCTGTCGGAGATTTCCTTCCCTTAGCCAGAAGGCCAATTTTATGGTGCCGGTCACTCGCCCTTCGCCCCCTGCTGTTAGCTACAGCTTACGCTGCATTGGGGAGGCCTGCAGATGGGACTTTCTGGCAGTTTGGCATTTCCCAACTTTTTCTATGAACACATCTACTGGCGTCAATGTGTCCACTTGGGGTCGACCAGCCGTTGACCCGTGACTCACGCACTCTAAAATAGTACAAATAGTATGGACTGTATAGGCAGTAGTGGCGACTTTTTTAAACTACATACAGGTAACATGCACGAGTGTGCTTTGAAAAATGTTGCATGCAGCGTGCACTCAGGATTAGGGAATCCAATCTCGAGCCAAAATTGTGATCCCGGGATTTCGGGATTACAATTTGACGATCCCGGGGTTGGCATTTTTTCGATAGTTAATATTATTTTTTTTATATATACAAATAATATTGATAAAAAAAAATCTGTCAAAAATAAATCTAGTATAATTTATACCAATTTTTTGTGGACAATCAATATTGGAATAAAATAATAAATATTTATATAAGTAATTGATTTTTCATTCAAATAATTAATTTTGCAACACAGTGTGCTGATATAATAATATTTAAGTACTTATATTAAAAAAGTCAGTAACAAAAAAATATAATTTAAAAATTCATAAAATACAACATAAAATTCGATTGTTTATCGAAATTATAAAAATCAATTATTATATGAGTTTTCAGTATTATTTATAGATCTTCCAGAATTTTAAAAAGCAATCTCTGGAATAATTTTATTCATTTAAATTAAATTCCAAATGTTTGGGAGTCCTGATTGATTTGCCCGGCTCCATCGTTCGATTACAGATAGGTATTGTAATCAAGTTATAATTCGTGTTTCGGATAAGCGATAAAATATAACATTATTTAAATGGCTTTAGGCCCGTTTCAGACGAGACACCGGTGTCGCGCTCGTATATAATAAGGAGGCCTTTGTATTCGAATAAAAGGGCTTTTGTATTATGTTTATGAACGCCCCGAGTTAATGACTCAAAGCGTGTCCGGCACACTTTTCCGTCGGCCGCTACATTCTCAAGCCGCCGATACACAAGTTTTTATGACCGCAGCCAGTTTTATATTCTAATTTATATCGTGAAATTATGCGTTGACTCATTAGCTCTGGGCGTTCATAAAGATAATACAAAGGCCCCTTAATTCGAATACAAAGGCCTCATTATAATATACGAGCGCGACACCGGTGTCCCGTCTGAAACGGGGGTAGTTCATAATTACGGATACGGCCACCCATGAAAATGAGTATATCATTAACGAATTAATTTGCTTGTGAACAATAATTATTATTGTTAAGACAATAAAATTTAAAAAAAAACATTAAAAAGGTTATGTTATGAGTTTTATGAGTATTATTATTATGAATAGTCAATTAGTGTAACTTTATTGATGGAAAATCCATTAAGATTAATAACATCCGTCATCAGTGTTTGAATTTTCCGGCAAGAGTTATTGTGTCATCATATTATAAAACATTTCATATTTTATGGCTTCATACTAATTTAAGCATAAAGTTGAGTACACACTGTTGAAAATATTATAATAATTTTCTTTTTATTTCTTATTTATGTAATTTAAAGTATTTTTTCTGTTATGTTTTTATTTCATTTTCCATAAAAATTGTTAAAAAAATCAATCCCGAAAGCTTCGGGATTGTGTTTACTAAACCCGGGATTCATAGGTATCAAAAATAGTTTGGGATCCCGGGATTGGAATCACTGCTCAGGAGTACTGCCGCTAGGAGTTGAGAAAGAGAAAAATATGAATCTCCGTAGCCTAAAATGAGGCATGTTTCCTTTTACAGTCCAACAGTAAGCCCTTTGTATAGAGGATAATAATTTGAAGGATATTTCTGTGTAACGAAAATGTAAATATTTTTGTAATTCTTCTTGCTATTTTATTAATAAGTTACAAAATTGTGTATGTGTTTATGTATGAGTTGTCATGTGACATTTTTGTGCCTCCTGTCTACCTCTCTTATCATCTCTACCACCTACTGTTTAACGTTTTAACAACGTATTGTTTTTGGCAACCTTGGTAAAATGGTGTGTTAGCCCTATTTTTTGCTAAGGAGAGAACGACACTTGGTTTAAAACAAGCCAATGAAGTGGACTCCCGGTTTTTATGATTGTCCAATGACCGCCCTTATAGATGACGCTAGAGAGGATGATGCAATAATTAGAGTTTACTTCCACTAAGAAATGAAAATATGTAGCGGCACTTTTTAAATCAAACAATCGGATCATTTTTCTTCAAGCTGAAATAGTAAATTAACCAAGTGACAATGGCTCCTTTCGGACAGAAAGTCAAATGATAATTAATTGAAATGTTATAATATGTGTTTTATAATATTATAATACTTATACCTATTGTCCGGCAACTTCATCTTGGCTACGTGGCAAATCTGTGAACTACGTACAGCTAATCGAACTTCCAGTTTCAAATTAGGAACGCCCCCAAATTTTTCATTACATTTTTGACACTTCGTATTGGACGCATCTATCAATTTACGTAATTTGAAGCTTTTTATATTCAAAAGATGTCTAAAACAATACGAAATGATGTTCGAATTATTATCAGTAAACTTTTGATTTATTGCGAAGAAGAAACAGAGTCGTATTTAAAAGGCGAGCCTATACAATACTTTCAACAAGCCCATTTGACGGGTTTCTGTCATGTCAGGTATGTCAAAATTCAGTGTTGTAATACTAGAAATATTTCCCCAAATACTGGAAATTATGTTTGTATATTATAAAGTTATGTGTATTGTAATCTATTTTATTAATATTTTTAGACGTATAATAATTAAGTATAAATGATCATTAGTTAGATAATGAATTGTCCTATTTTTTCCTAATTATTTTCCTAATTTTTAAACCGATAAGTAGGTACATATTGTTTTAAAATTTATGTAAGGTGGATATAATTTAATTTATAGAAAATTATTTTCACAGTATGTGTTTCTACAACAATTTTACTAAAAATACGATATAAAGACATCATTTGTAAATTATAAAACATGTGATTGGGTCATCAATATAATATTGAATATGTTATATCTATCTACTTCTAGTTTTTTAGTCATAATTTGTGTTCTAGTTATTTAATTAATAAATACCTGCAGCAATATTATCAGTTAATGTGGGTTCAATGATACATTTCCTTCCAAATTCAATAATTACGCTGTATTAATTAACCTAATATAATAGTAATAATTAAGAGGTGAAATTATTTGAAAAAAAAATTCTATTGATATTTATTGAACAATAATTAGACTTATAAATTAATGTACTTATAAACTTACTGAGAATAGAATTGATATAAACTTAAAACCTAATTTCGCGGGATATGTTTTCTCAAAAAATGACAACACTGTGAAATATTCTATACGCGATAAGAGCGACTTCCTGTTGTTGCCTAAATAATGTTGTCGTACAGTAGTATAATATATGGGTACTGTTCGGTTAAAGCGGATACAGCGGAAAACGCATTTTGAAAATAGCCGATAAACTGGATTATTTGTTAGGTTAACCTAACCAAACCTAACCTAACCTAACCTAACCCAACCTAACCTAACCTAAACTAACCCAAACTAACAAATAATCCAGTATATTTAGGTATACTTATTTGTTTCTCAAGATAAGTAAAGCCTTGAATTCACTAGGGGACAAATCGTGCAACATGACGCACAACATCTACGTCGATGTTTCGGGAACGAAGCCGCGGAACATGTTTCTTGTTCAAAATACGTACAAACTACGCAACGTCGCAGAATATGTTGTACTTGTCGCAGAAATGCGATAGCCGCCAAAGTGACTCTTATTGCAATATCATTAAAGCACATTTTTGTCTTTCAGGCCTTGTCATGCGATGGTGTCTAGACAATTTTTATTATTCTTTTTATCGACAAGCCGTTGGAGCCAGTGGCACTTCACCTTTTTAATTGTATATATTGTAATATATTAAATGAAATTGAGAACCTGCACAGAGTTGTTTGGATTATAACCAGAAGATATTATTGTATGATCTTTTTGTAGAATACCTACTCCATAATAAGATAATCTGCTCGCAAATAAGTTATATAATTGTTTGTAAACTTATATCACTTCACAAATGCACGTTTCAAACGTTTGATACTCTACGCACGTCCTGAACTGCAAACATTGTCATCAATTTAAATGTAGTCTGGGCAGTCCATATCATACAAATGTGCGAGATTTAATCAAAACAACATTCGCCGAGACCACACGGCGTTACTTTTAGTGAAACAAAATATTTGTAAACACGTCCACACGTGCGTTTTCATACGTTTTCCAACAGGCAGAAACACAAAAAATGTGCAAATTTGTTTAAAATACTTAGTATGATTTTTTTATACAAATATTCGCAAACAATTGATATGCAACTTTAAAACAGTGTTTAAAATGTTTATTTATTTACGAGGAGACTTATCTTAATTTGGGACTTGGCATAACACTTGATGGCGATTCCACAACGTTTTTAGTGCTATTTTTATTTTTTCAAATGGGACGAACCGTTCTACGACCATGCCGATGGCATGGTACAATTATTGCATTTTCAATCAGTCCCTGATTCGGTCTTGGTTTTATTGAAGAATTCAGAACAATTTTTGGTGGGTTATAAGAAAAAAAATTAAAACCTCAATAAAAAAAAATTGACCACTAATATCGCCTGGCAACATCGACATTATATATCTTGGTGACCCCTAAAACCTATTCCAATTGTCAGAATGCGTTCCGCATATTATGTATACGAGAAGTCTATGGGATCCTGCACTAATAAGCTATTGTCGAGCCGAGTCGCAAATCTGGAATGTATTATTTATTGGCGACAAAATAATTTTGTCGAAAATATAATAATACCTATTTAATTACGATATTCAAAATTATAGTATTTTGGATGTGCTATGCTATACCTACCAATATACATTTTTTATATCGTATAGTACGCGGACCACATATTGCCATATTATATAGATTATATTAAGAAACTCGGTTATCTACGAGGAATGGTTATCAGCCATTCGCCGAATTCATTGGAACCTTGCTGTGTTACATGTTTTACCTTGTTCATAAATATTTAAGTTATTAGCAGTCAATTATTTTTCG
Organism: Rhyacophila brunnea; assembly: GCF_057557595.1. Taxonomy (NCBI): domain Eukaryota; kingdom Metazoa; phylum Arthropoda; class Insecta; order Trichoptera; family Rhyacophilidae; genus Rhyacophila; species Rhyacophila brunnea. The sequence goes on along the minus strand of NW_028232871.1, from coordinate 31,685,697 downwards.
TTTTATTTCTCTCGGAATAAGTTATGTTTTCGGAGATGTGAACGAACGACAACTATTTTAAATTTACCACCAATTTCACCCGATATTTGAAAACGGGTCTCAAAATAACATTTTCTCTTGTTGTTTTTCAAGAAAATACTTAAAAGTTTTAATACTTTGGTCCTTGATATTATCGACATTTGCAAGTATCGATATAGATACCAAGCAATAAGCATCTATATTATATACTTGATGATATGTTTTTCTTTCTTATGTTGGATGACGTCCCTATTATGTATGTACGAAATATTGAAGTTAATATTACGAGAAATGGCTGTTAGCCATTCGCCTAATCTACTAGATCCTTGCACTTGATCAAACATTGAAAAAACACAATGCTATGCCAGCCGCGGGATCGAACCCGTGTCTTACCAGAGACAGGTGCTATACTAACTAGGCCATGGTGGGTGCCATATTGGGTTGGTATCTATATAAGAATGGAAATTACCATTTCCACCCCTACGCATATGGGCTTCCACAGAGGTGTAATTATATAGACAGTTTATAACTAACAGATATATAACAGTTTTTAAGAGGAATGGTTAGCCATTCACTCATCTCATTCCGTTCAACGGTGAAGCTGAGTTGTGTAGGTAACGTCGTCATTACCATAGAAAATAGTAAGCTTATGAAAATTGGTGTTTTAATTTTTTTTATTTTACGGAGATAAAAATAACATCGCAAGTTATTGCAATCAAACTAATTATAGGTACCTACCTAAAGATGGTGTTATCACTCTGAAATGAATAAAGAAGTTAGACTTGCACTAGATTATCACGGAGTTATGTTGATCACTATGTTCTAAAATTAAAAATAGTAAATTTTATTTATTTTTCTGTAATGGATAGAACAAAAAATATCAAATTAAATAATGGATATATTAATTTTCGAATATACAGGTCGATAATATTTTCTTTATTAACAAATATGAATCAAAATAATTCATAAAAAATCGAAATAAAAATAAACGTTTTTTTGCATTGATTTTTTTTCTCGGCAACCAAAATAATAGATATAATTAACATAATTGTAATTATATAATAATACTGTTATTAAATTAATTTTATTATTTCACTGTTTGTGTGAAAATTAATAAAAATTCCCTATCACGCAGTTTGGACCATGCCATCGCACTTGCCAATTCCTACGCACGAATGACGATGGGTTGCCCCCTTGCGCTTGCTCGTGGAGCGTACATATGCAACATGTCGCGGATCACGTAGAAAAGCCTCGTTATGTTGCGTACAACGTACGGAACAGTTCGCAACGTTGGGGCAGCTCGTAGACTCAATGCTGCGCGCCATGTTGCGAGACATTTTGTCCCCTAGTGAGTACAAGGCACAAGCGAAGCGACATCGTGAAACATGTCTCGCGTCACGTAGAAAAGCCGCATATGTTGCGTCCAACGATGGGCGACAGAGCGCAACGTTGCGCCAGCACGTAGACTCAATGCTTGGCGTCATGTTGCGATACATTTTGTCCCCTAGTGAATTCAAGCCTTAAATCTCAAAAATTATGTACTGTTTAACATAATTATTCCGAACCACCCAATTATAATACTTGATATATAGGTAAATATGTAATTTTGATATTAAATTCCTTTTCGTTTCTATGAGATTTTCTAAACATTTTAAAAATAAGCATGTTTCTTGATATAATATGGAGTAAATTTTAAATAAGAATACATTTATTGATGCCAAATCTGAGTTTTCTTTGATTCTTTATTGTATACTTATGTCATTATACACCTACATTTTGATAATTAGTATTTAAAAGGCGCCCAAGTTTTATTGACAATAGCATACACCGGTGGCGAAGGGTGGAGGTAGGCTGTTGAGATCCGACATAAATAGTGCACACAAAATTTTTTCAATTTGTTTTCATTGAAGACTACAATTATTTACAGATAGTGATGGTTAGTTTTTAAAATTCAATTATATCTTGAGAAACCAAGCCATACTATATAATAGTAAAAAAAATATGTGTTTATAATATTGAATAATATTTGTATATATTATGGTTTGGTTAGACAGGGCTTAATGAATAAAAAAACAACTAACCAACATCATGTGTAATATGTATTTTTAATTCAACGAAAACAAATAAGTATGAATGAAAAAGTGTGCGCAATTTTGTTGATCACCCAAAATGTACCAAAACTATTATGGTTTGGTTTTGGTATGGTTCAATTGATTTTTAAAAACTAACCAATATCATCTGTATATTGTAGTCTTAGTTCAATAAAACAAATACGTATGACTGAAAAATTTTAGTGTGCATTATTTATGTCGTATCTTAACAGCCTACCTCCACCCTACGCCACTGGCATACGCGTGGGAAAGCAGTCTTTTTAGTATTATTAATATTACTTTCTTTATAGAAAAAGGCTTCGGCTGTAACAAATTCTAGGGCTAATTAATACGAGCGAGGATTCATATTTACCTTGTAAAATAGCAGTTTTATAATGTAACGATTTAAAGTTAGCTGCTTAAAAGTTTATGGCAAAATGTAATTCTTTTTCTCTCTTCTGTATCAGTCTAATTTCTAAGAAGTTTGATTGTATTATGGATGGTGGATTGATACAGAGGTAATAGTTTGTATTTAGAAGCAATTTAGTATATTTCCTGTATTCAATTTATTAAAACAATTTTATTTTATAAAGCTACATAGGTATTTTATTTATATTATTTTAATTAAATTCATTATACGGCAGTGTGTCATAGTCCTTAATATAATAATTATCTCAAAATGCCCATATAGTGATAAAAATAGTGCCCAAAAGAAGATCAAAATTTATAATTTTCCTGTCGAATGAGAAATTGAGTATTTCGGTGTGATGGTGAAAGACAGTTTAATGTTGATATTTTATTTGTAACGCCTTAGTGTCCTTCTCAAATACGGTATCTTGAAATATCATTTTAATGCTCTACAGTCTACACTATACCGTAGTAAATTTTATGGCTACATTAAAATCCGATTTGCACATTAAAGTAATAATTGCAATCACAATTGGTGAAAATTCCACATATTAAATTATACCCTTACAATATATTATTATGTAAGTAGTTAGAAAATAGTCAAATAATTATATTTAATTAGGAAATATGGTTTTTAGCTTTACCTTGTTTGCCATAAATTACAGCTAAGCTGTCGAGAGTGGCGACGACTGCGAGGTGGTTCTCTCCGAGGGTCCTCACTCTGATGCCGAGAGCATCGTTCAGCAATTTTTCAGCTTTCTTGTAATTTTCTTGATCCCTGTAATTCATAATAATGAAATTTAAATACCTATGGAGGAAACGTAATGACGTTCTGCTTATTCTATTCTTCAATGGGGCTTGAGGGGGTAAAGTAAATTGATTGCAGTCATCTTGTCAAAATGGAAATGCCATCAGTCAAATACGTACAATGAAGTTTCTGAGGATTGAATGTGTATCGGTGACCGGATTGAGTAAATAGATTTTAAATTCAAAGATGTGATTATAAAATTTATATAACTAGGTACCTTTCAACATTCTATTAATGAGATTATGTTCTCAAATCACGCATTATTATTATTCTAAGTTTTTGTTCTAAGTAAACCAGACACTGGTTTTTACTGTCTCTCACTGGTGATCACCAGCATCTCCCTTATCAAGATCGTCTATACGTGGTGCCAGCACCACGTCCTCCTAGATGTGACCCTGGTATCGCAGAATACAGCGGATCTAATGTCGGAAGTCAATAAATATTCCCGGTATTGGGAAGCAGCCAAAACCAGTACTAGTGTAAGGTGGAGAAGATGGACTTCAGTACAGCTTAAATTTAGATAGCTGAAGGCATAGTTGTAACGACTTTACAGTAGATATAGTAAAAATTAGATTTAAAAGGAAACCACGCACAACCAACGTGCTGTCATTAATCAACTGAATCAAACAAGTGAAAAATGCACTGAATACAGAAACAGAACAAAATGAAACTACAGTCATAATAATATTATATAATATATCCTCAAACACAATAGATAAGTTTGACAGGATAAAATATATTCTATTCTCCTCGATATCTAATAATCAATTAGAATGTAAGAGAACAGTTAAGAAGCAAAAATGGATGAGAGGAAAGATTCTATCTGAATGATAGAAAAAAATGAAACAATAAAAATGAAACTCTATTGAGTTTAATTTCGGGAGAATTAATAATACCAGCAAAAGAAAAAAATCGTACAGCTAAAGAATAATGGACGTCTTACCAATGCAAAGAAATTGAGAATCTCCAGAGAAAATATGATTCCTTTAATATGCACAAGACGATAGAGAAGACATTTGGAATTACAAGAGGAACCTCATTAACTATCTTTAAGACGAAAGGAGGAAAATCAAACTAGACATTCGAACTGTTCCATTGGAGAGAATAATAATATATTGAAAACTGATGATAGATGACCATAAATGAACCCAAGCCATCAATAAGCCAGGAATAATATACACAATACGAAACACTAAAAATGATAAAAATGTCGAACCTGATATCTAATATATAAAAATTAATATTTGTTTGTGTGTTTGTTTGTTTGTTCGTATTTATTGCGCAGCCATACCGTTCATCCGATTAAGATAAAACTTTGTCAACTTATTGCTTGTACTTGCGCGAAGAGTATAGGCTATACTAATATATAAAAATGAATGTCTGTATGTCTGTATGTCTGTCTGTCTGTCTGTCTGTCTGTCCCGTATGCGTTCCTATACCATTCATCTGATTGCGATGAAATTTTGGTAAGTGGTTATATGCACACCCATGAAGGTTTCTGAATTAGAAAAATCATCATCTTCTTCTTCTTCTTCATTCTATTTTCTTTTATTCGTATGGTTCCTATACCATTCATCCGATTGCGATGAAACTTTCATCACTTGTTGTGGTAACACCCGTAATACCCGCAAAGGTTTCTGAATTAGTACAACCATCTTCTTCTTCTTCTTCATTCTATCTTCTTTTATTCGTATGGTCCCTATAGCATTCATCCGATTGCGATGACACTTTCGTCAGTGGTTGTGCCAACACCCGCGAAGGTTTCTGAATTTATACAACCATCTTCTTCTTCTTCATTATATCTTCTTTTATTCGTATGGATCCTATATCATTCATCCGATTGCGATGAAACTTTCGTCATTGGTTGTGCCAATATCCGCAAAGGTTTCTGAATTAGTACAACCATCTTCTTCTTCTTCTTCATTATATCTTCTTTTATTCGTATGGTTCCTATACCATTCATCCGATTGCGATGAAACCTTCGTCAGTTGTTGTGGTAATACCCGCAAAGGTTTCTGAATTAGTATAACCATCTTCTTCTTCTTCTTCATTCTATCTTCTTTTATTCGTATGGTCCCTATATCATTCATCCGATTGCGATGAAACTTTCGTCATTGGTTGTGCCAATATCCGCAAAGGTTTCTGAATTAGTACAACCATCTTCTTCTTCTTCTTCATTATATCTTCTTTTATTCGTATGGTTCCTATACCATTCATCCGATTGCGATGAAACCTTCGTCAGTTGTTGTGGTAATACCCGCAAAGGTTTCTGAATTAGTACATCCATCTTCTTCTTCTTCTTCTATTCTATATTCTTCTATTCGTATGCGTTCCTATTCCATTCATCCGATTGCAATAAAACTTTCGTCAGTAATTGTGCCAACACCCGCGAAGGTTTCTGAATTAGTACAACCATCTTCTTCTTCTAATCCATCTTCTTCTATTCGTATGCGTTCCTATACCATTCATCCGATTGCGATGAAATTTTGGTGAGTTGTTGTGTGCACACCCGCAAAGGTTTCTGAATTAGAAAAACTATCTTCTTCTTTATATTCAGTATATCTTCTTTTATTCATATGGTTCCTATACCATTCATCCGATTGCGATGAAACCCAGTGTTGCCATCTTTTTTTATGCTGATTATAGTACGAAGGGGTAAAAATTATAGTATTTCCAAAAAATATATAGTACTGGAACATTTTTCGTCTTGAATCCTTTAAAATTATAGTATTTTGGTATATTTCGCGTAAATTATAGTATTTTACATTTTTCGCGAAATCAAAATAATAGTATTGTACTATAATTATAGTACGGTTGGCATCACTGATGAAACCTTCGTCAGTTGTTGTAGTAACACCCGCAAAGGTTTCTGAATTAGTACAACCATCTTCTTCTTCTTCGTTGTCTTCATTCTATATTCTTTTATTCGTATGGTTCCTATACCATTCGTCCGATTGCAATGAAACTTTCTTCAGTTGTTGTGCCCACACCCGCAAAGGTTTCTGAATTAGTACAACAATATTCTTCTTCTTCTTCTATTCTATATTCTTCTATTCGTATGCGTTCCTATTCCATTCATCCGATTACAATAAAATTTTCGTCAGTAATTGTGCCAACATCCGCGAATGTTTCTGAATTAGTACAACCATCTTCTTCTTCTATTCTATTTTCTTCTAATCGTATGCGTTCTAATTCTATTCATCGGATTGCAATGAACTTTTGATTAAGTATCGTGCTCATGCCCGCAAAGTTTTCTAAATTGCTACAACCATCTTTTTCTTCTTATTATTCATTATATCTTCTTTTATTCATATAGTTCCTATACCATTCATCCGATTGCAATGAAACTTTCGTCAGTTGTTATGCCTACACCTGCGAAGGTTTCTGAATTAGTACAACAATATTTTTCTTCTTCTTCTATTCGTATGCGTTCCTATTTCATTCATCCGATTGCAATAAAACTTTCGTCAGTAATTGTGCCAACACCCGCGAAGGTTTCTAAATTAGTGCAACCATCTTCTTCTTCTTCTATTATTTCTTCTTCTATTTGTATGCGTTCTTATACCATTCATCAGATTGCGATGAAATTTTTCTCAGTTGTTGTACGCACACCTGGGAAGGTTAGTATTATATAAAATACAAAGTTTGTTGTTTGTTTGTTCCATCCAATTTTGAATTTTTTACTACATATTAATACTATTAATAACGTTTGTATATTTTGGATTCGATTTTAATGTAGTGTTCTTTTGTTTGACCTTTACTCCTATTAGAATTACTTTCATATTGCCATATTGTATTACACAGATATTTTAATATTAAAAGATATTTTTTTTTAAATATCTAAGATAAATGTATCCACGAAGCGATCCTGTGCGAAGCCAGGTACTTCAGCTTGTAATATATACAATGAACTGATAAAAGTATTAATACTTCTATTATATTTACAAAATGGGCAAAATTACCGAAGATCGGTTGAAGTTGACATTCAACATTCAACACTCTATCAAAAAGGCGAATGCAAAGAATTGCAGCGAGTTCTAAACGAATAGTTTGATGAGCTAAAGATGTTATTAAAAATTATTCATAATAGAGTTTTTCGACAATGCAAAGAATACACTAATGACAAAGAAATTAGCTTCAAAAGTTGTTTGAGCACTCGCGAAGCACTTTTCAGCTTGCATTTTTTAGGGTAAAGATTGATATTTATTATGTTTCATCGATTACAAGAAAGCATTCAACAGTATTAAACATCCTAAACTCCTCAAACTCTTATAGAAGAAAGGCGTCGATGCAAGAGGCATTAAACCGATATGCAGCAAATATTAAGATTGAAAACGAAATCAGTGGAGAGATAAAAATTCTCCGCTGTGTACGATCGGGGTGTCTATAGTCACCCCTGATATTTAAACTATACTCAAAGGCTATTTTCAAAAAACGCTTACACGGTGAACGGAAACCTATCAACAATATCCGTTATGCCGATGATAACGTGCTAATTGCTGATAGCTTAAAAGATTTACATTAATTAGTAAAAAGGGTTAATGATGTTAGTAATTCTTATATTGTAAAAATGGACCTCAAGAAAAGACTGAAGGCCTACGGTGGAGCTAGACCGATATCTTAGCGTCTTAACTTAGCCGGAAATAGTTTACGAACTCCTTCAAACTATCGTATTGCGCATGCGTACTCAGGTTGTCCTTTGCCATTTTGTTGCCATTCCCACGCTATCTTGCGTCTGGATCTTGCCGGCCGTGACCTCACAGACTACCTCATGAAGATCCTCACCGAGAGAGGATATTTTGAATGTGGCTGAATTATTGTCATATTGGTTTCCATAGTAACGCACGTATATATTAATATTATTAATTTAGTTTGTTAGCACCATCCGATAGCAAACAATAATGATGTCGAAATAACTTTTCATACAAAACAGAATTAACTGAAAATAAATTCAATTCTACTTAAAGATGGCTAACAGTATTAAAAGGATGCATTGGCATCGTGTTCTGATATATTCTAAAACTTTCAAATGTCTAGCTAGTCGGGAAGTTAGTTAAAAATCACCGGACAAAGAACCACCGGAAAAATAAGAATACGAGCTAAGAAAAACGTTGTAAAAAAAATAATATAGAGAAAACTTTCGAAGGGGAAATTTGACAGGGAGTTTCATCCCCCTGGAAAGGGTGAGCTTTCTCATCTATCAAAACGATGGTTAATTGGCCTAGTTTTTGAAAGGTGATACAGATTTTACCACCCCTAAAAATACCAATTCAAGCCGTGAATATACCTATCGGTTTAAGAGCATACATAAGTGAAACGGCAAATAATCACTATTCATATCACAATAATATACATGCACCAAACGAAGACAATACTCTAATGAATGCAATAAACTATGATCATTTGGAAAGATTGAACTATGTTCTTGAAAAATAATTAAGTAAGTATATATTTTTTTAGAATTTTAATTTAATCATCAAATCTTCAGCGTTTATCGAAATGCCTGTTTACACTAAATAACAACAAACGGCATATTTTAAATCCTCTTGTTGTAAAAATAATATGAAAACGGTAATCATATATTTTTTATTCCTACTATTTCCTTATATCAAATAGAATTCCATGACCTAATTATTTTTTTGGATTAAGATCGGTAACATCAAAATATTACAATACGCGCGCGGGTGAGTATTTTTCACAATAGGTGGGACGAAATTTCGCACTCGTCGCCAATTGGTGAGCGGTAGTCGATATGTGAGCACGTCAATTTGTTTTGTGATGGCGTCGGAGGAATATATTCTTAAACCATGTAAAGATGACTAAAAAACGTCATGAATGTACTCGAAAAAGAAAACATATCAATGAATATATTATTATTATTCCTAGGCTTAGGAGTTTTAGGTGCTAAAAAATGAATAATAGGTACCTAAAATATGTAGTTATAATTGAAAAATATGTTACTTATTAAAATTTCATAATTATGTGCTAAAAAACCGAAATAGGTGCTAAAAATTTATGTAAGTATTACAATAAAATAAATCATATATTATATTTAAACAGTTTAATTTATTATTTACTAGCTGAAGTACCCGGCTTCGCACAGGGTCGCTTCGTGGTTATATTTATCTTAGATATTTAAAAAATAATAAGAGGTAATTATTTTTTTAATATTAAAATATCTGTGTAATACAATATGGCAATATGAAAATAATTCTAATAGGAGTAAAGGTCAAACAAAAGAACACTAAATTCAAATCGAATCCAAAATATGCAAACGTTATTAATGTTATTAATATGCAGTAAAAATACCAAAATTGGATGGAACAAACAAACAACAAACTTTGTATTTTATATAATACTAATTCAGAAATCTTTGTGGGCATGCGCACGACAACTCACCAAAGTTTCATTGCAAACGGATGAACGGTATAGGAACGCATACGAATAGAAGAAGAAGAAAATGGTTGTACTAATTCAGAAACCTTCGCGGGCGTGCGCACAACAACTGGTCAAAATGTCATCGTAATCGGATGAATAGTATAAGAACGCATACGAATAGAAGAAGATAGAATAGAAGAAAAAGAATAAGAAAATAGTTGTATCAATTCATAAACCTTTGCGGGCGTGAGCACAACACTTGATCAAAATTTCATTGCAATCTGATGAATATTATAGGAACGCATACGATTAGAAGAAGATAGAATAGAAGAAGAAGATGGTTGTACTAATTCAGAAAACTTCGCGGGTGTTGGCACAATTATTGACAAAAGTTTTATTGCAATCGGATGAATGGAATAGGAACGCATACGAATAGAAGAAGAAGAAGATAGTTGTACTAATTCAAAAACCTTTGCGGGTGTTACCACAACAACTGACGAAGGTTTCATCGCAATCGGATGAATGGCATAGGAACCATACGAATAAAAGAAGATAGAATGAAGAAGAAGAAGGAGAAGAAGATGGTTGTACTAATTCAGAAACCTTTACGGGTGTTACCACAACCACTGACGAAGTTTCATTGCAATCGGATTAATGATATAGGAACTATACGAATAAAAGAAAATATAATGAAGAAGAAGAATAAGATGGTTGTACAAATTCAGAAACCTTCGCGGGTGTTGGTACAACAACTGGCGAAAGTTTCATCGCAATCGGATGAATGATATAGGGACCATACGAATAAAAGAAGATAGAATGAAGAAGAAGAAGAAGATGGTTGTACTAATTCAGAAACCTTTAAGGGTGTTACCACAACAATTGATGAAAGTTTCATCGCAATCGGATGAATGGTATATGAACCATACGAATAAAAGGAAATATAATGAAGTAGAAGAAGAAGAATATGATGATTTTTCTAATTCAGAAACCTTCATGGGTGTGCATACAACCACTTACCAAAATTTCATCGCAATCGGATGAATGGTATACATGGTACGGGACAGACAGACAGACATACAGACAGACAGACATACAGACATACAGACATTCATTTTTATATATTAGTATAGCCTATACTCTTCTGGCAAGTGCAAGCAATAAGTTGACAAAGTTTTATCGCAATCGGATGAACGGTATGGCAGCGCATCAAATACGAACAAACAAACAAACAAACAAATATTAATTTTTATATATTAGAAGATTCACAAACAGAAAACGCTTTATTACAATAAATAATAAAATAATGTCGTAATAAAATGATTCGTTTTTTCTAATTCAGCCACATTCAAAATAAATTTCTGTTTGGAGAGGTTTTCATCTACAACTATATCGAAAATACCAATGATGACATTGGCAATGTATCGTCCTTTAATGTATGTTGTTTCGTCAATTGATATTCATAGATTCTTGTTGTAGACCGATTTTTTTTATTTCAGAGATTTGCAAATCATACAAACTTCTCATATATTTTTTACTGATTGTCGATTCATCTGGCACCTTTTCATTAGTGTATTTTTCCAAAAATGAAACGAAATGTTTGTTACACAGTTTTGCTATAGGGATATCAGCCGCCACGAACGCCAAGCACAAATCTTCCCCACATTTGGAAGAATTAGGTCCACATAAGGACTATCGTCTCGGAGAAAGGTTGAGAACTTTTATCAGTGCGACGCTTAATTAATTCTTTATGCTTTGCACTGTTTAAATGTTGATCTATTTGCGATTTTTCTTGCGCAACAATAGCTTTTTCACATATTTTGCATAATAACTGATCCATCAGTTTTAAAAACATCTTCGTGTTCACTTACAATGCGTCTTAATTTACTACGAAAACTTTGTTTAGGTTTTGGCATTTTAATTATTAATTAATAACACGGGCGCAATTATTGTAACGAAAAGTACCGAGTGTAAGACGTATATTTGGGTTTACTATATGAGGGTACAATACCTGCAGTGCGGTTTGATAGTGGAAAAATAAAAATTAGGTAACGTGTAAGAATATTATTGAGTATTAATTGTTTAACTAATAACTTTTAAAGACTGATATCTCTTTAGTTAACTCCATTAATTTCCAATACCGTGGTTCCTAGAATGGACGATTTTACACCTCTTGAGTGTAGTATTTTTATTGTTTATAAGTACCTACTAATGATCTATTTTTAGGTTTTGATGATTTATTATAATATGCTTATCGAGTGTATTATTATTAATAAGGTAAGGGATTTTTTTACTAACACTTCAACTATTCATAAAAGTTCGTATGTAATAATAACATGCGGCAATCGCTTTTTCGGTTTTTTTCGGATTAAGTAATAAAATACTTTTTAAGTAATTAACTATTTTTTTATTGAACGAATAATTCACAAGATTTAAGAATGTACCATTCTAATAATTGAACATACATAATTTTTAAAATCACTTCTGAGAAAATATATTATAACCAATAGAAAATATAGTTTTGAAAAAAATAAGACACCCGGCAGGAATCGACCCTGCGTCCCTGCATCTCCTGGGCTTATGCTACAGTCAACGCATTATCCACTATGCTACGAGGTGACATACTTATGACGACAAACTTTAACTATTGGCCTTTTAATACCTGCTCACCAGCATTCTTCAAAATCAAGCGACTATCGGCGATCGGTTTTTGTTTATTAAATTAAAGTAGGTATCTACTACTTCAATTACTAACCGACGTCACAGATTTCTCCAATATTTTATGATGGTACTTACTTGTACTTGCTAACAATTTTATATTAAAACTTTTTCCAAAGAAAAAATCTATGTATATATATCTGTATATTATTATATCTATATAGTTCTATAATTAACAATTAAACTTATTGCAAACCACCAAATAATAGCATGTATAAATTAATTACCATCGGCTGCTAATATTAGGTAGGTACCAATATCCTAAGTATATAATATTCACCAAATAAATAGTTACTAACATACATATTAAATTAAATTAACTATTAGCGCATTCAAAAATAAATAATAGCATCGCCTTTATTTTCATAGAAATACCTAGATTAAAAGTAAAATAAAGACAAACAATGTTTGATTAATAATAATTTGAAATAATAATTATTTTTACGTCATAGTAGTTTCCGGGTCGCATTGTAGAATTCATATAACCGTTGGGATTTTGTGTCATTTATCAAAACAAAATGCAGTTATTTAGGTTAAAATACTCACTTCCATAACTCTACTGTAAGTTCAGGGTGAACTGGTGATGTATCAGCTATGAATGATCTCTTCAAATTTGATGAATTCACTATTAAAACAATAGTAACTTTAAAAACAATATCAATAAGACGAAATTTGAAAGACGACTCCAGACGGCCGAAAAATATGAAAGTGGGCGTGATTGTTTTAGAGCTAGACAAAGTGAATGTGGGAGCGAGATGCACGGCGTCAGCGCGGTTTTATTGGCTGAAAGTCATATTCGGGAAATAAAAACTCAGCCAGAGGTCTATTTCGACCGAAATTAACTTGGATATTCAGGTACGAATAGTTGGATATTCGGGAGAACACCACGGAGTAATTGTAACTTAACATGGCGTATTCGGGTTTTTTAAAAAAAATATCTCTGTTCCCAGATAACAATATATTGTTTTTATAAATGATTTCGGTAGAGTTCGATAAAAGAAAGTGAACTGCATTAAAATGTCGATTTCGACAAAAATGGATATTCGGGAAACAAATCCTATAGCGACGACATGTCAGTAATACGTTCACAGGTCATGTATTGCTAAGAATCATAGAGAAAACATACCAGGGAGTGACGTGAAGGTTTTTTTGTGTGTGAAAAGTGTAATATTTGAAATAATGAATCGGACAAATCTGTTAGTAGTGAGTATCTATTAATAATTGCAGATGTACTTACAAAGACATAAAATTTGACAATGTTTGTCTCATTAAATAGTACTTATGTATAACAAAAATGTATTATTTTTATTGTCAATTTAAATAAAAATATTTTGATTAATAAATATCGTTTTATATATATAGGTTATTCCTAAGTTAAAAATGATTGATTTTGTGCTGTCCAGAGGAACATCACTGTCCAGAAGAACATGACCCTATGTCCAGAGGAACATACATGGGCATGTTCCTCTGGACAATTTAGAGGTTTTTATAAAAGTGTCCATATCTCGCTTATTGAAAAACATTCACTGAAATAAAAAATAAAAAGTGATGCATCATTTATCTGAGCTCGAAATAATTTAATCTTTTTTTCTAATTTTTTTATAGTTTTTGAGAAAAAAAATCAGGAAAGCTTAAAACTGGAGATTGTCCAGAGGAACACAACTTGCCCCTAAATTGATACTCATGTTCGTGATAATTTATTTGTATATTATTATATGTATATTTTAATATCAGTGACCTAGTGTTTCTTTAACATAACTTAAATTATGGATATCTTCACCTAATGGTTGCATTTTGACTGCTTAAAAATACTATAGAACGTAAAAAAATAGAAAATTATATTTTAATTCTGAGCGTCTAGTGCGAGCACTTTGGGTGAGCAATATCAAAATGGTCTATGGTCTCGAACATTTGTAGACGAATGCGTTCGCTCGCCCACAAACCAAACGCACGGAACGCGGCATCATTTAGCAATGCAACGGGTGGCGTCTAGATGTACCTATAGTCTATGGGCGGCATTTTATTTAGGAACATCACTGGGTGTTTTGCTACCATCTTCTCGTGTTCCATGATTGAGAGTATTGCAGGTATATTTTTCTAATTTCAATTCATATAATCTCTAAAAATATGTACCCATATAATATAATATAATATAACATAAGAAACATAACATAACATAACATAACATAACATAACATAACATAACATAACATGGAGCTGTGGAGCCAACCTTAACTTACGCGGCATCGGTCTGGAATAAAGCAACTCACAGAAAGTCGATCCAAAAAAGACTGAATTCCGCGCAAAGACCTTTCGCAATATCAATTTGCAAGGGATATCGCACAATATCGCTAACGTCAGCACAAGCCCTGGCAGGAATAGCGCCAATAGATATAAAAATACAAGAACTTACAGGAATATACCAAGTTAAAACAAGCCACATACTTCCCCGACACTTACCTACAGACAGAACATACGAAAACAAAATACACTACACACAACTTCCACATCCTGGCAACAGACATCTAGAAAATATAGAATACATAGGAACAGTTGACGAAGACACTAAAACAAAATACCACATCACAGGATTGGAGATCTACACAGATGGCAGTCTAATCGATAACAAAGTAGGGGCAGCTTTTGTAGCCTACGAAAATGGAACATTAATAACACCCCGAAAATGTAAGCTCGAAAGCTACTGCACTGTTTTCCAAGCAGAAATATTTGCTATCAGAGAATCTCTCGAGTGGACACTCAAAAGATTAAAGTTACACAGACACGACTATGTAAACATATTCTCAGATAGCCAATCCAGTTTGGTAGCTCTCCAAAACCCATCATCGACACACCCACTTGTAAGAGACATTTTAACACTGTCAACACAGCTTCGAATGATAGGAACAAACCCCAGATTCTTCTGGATAAGAAGTCACACAGGGATAGCCGAAAACGAGGAAGCTGATAAATACGCTAAACAAGCCACAACAGACAAAAGACCTTTAACCTATACACACTTCCCTCTGAGTTACGCAAAACAAAAACTAAACGAAGATACCATAGAGCTATGGAACCACAGATACACAACATCCGCCACAGGATCAATAACGCAGAAATTTATTCCAAACATAAACTGTGCCATCACTCTTGCCAGGAACTTAAAAATATCACACGAACTCACACAGATACTAACAGGCCACGGATCGGTGCGAGCTTATCTAAAAAGATTTAAATTGAGGGATGACGACTGTTGTCCATGTGACGGCAACACATCTCAAACTGTGTGGCATGTCATCAACGACTGCCCTATACTAGAAAGGGAGCGATGGACTCTCAGGACTCGATGTAGACAACATAATCACGAAATTGACCTCCAAAAGCCTCACGAAGCACTAAGCAATAGAACAACCCAAGAACACTACACAAAATATTTAATCCTGGCCATAAAGAAAATTAAAGATATAAATGGTGGCACCTAATTAGCCCCACATCAATGCAACTAACCCACCCAACCACCTTGTACGAAAAAGCAAGGGTATGGTTATTATAAAAAAAAAAAAAAAAAAAAAAAAAAACATAACATAACATAACATAACATAACATATCATAACATAACATAACATAATATAATATACCTAATATAATATAATATAACATATAGATTGCATTGAGCGTTTATAACTCGACTGATGAACGGCCTCGATTATCTTATGATGTATTGTCAAAACTATGTACGCGTCAAGCCTACCTATGTAAAGTTAGCTATCCTATATCCTATATTTTACGCAATCGTCAATCGGACAGTTACATGTGGTTTTGTTTCTCCCATTCATTTCTCTCCCGTTTCATTCCATAAAATATTGTGACTTGCACTTCCGTATTGAATACAAATATACTCAAAATCATAACTATTTAGGAACCCGCAATTTACACTCTTAACCAAGTCAATTGCTCTGTGATTCATACCAAAGGGTCGTAAATCCAAGCCTTGGTAGATACCTACACGGAGGTAGTTTATTTATTTATAAAACATTAATTAACAAATGAATTATTTTTGACAATGTGTGGATATTTCATGTGTTTTAATTGAAAATCAAATACTTAAAACAAAATCAAAAAAAGGTACGTAATAATTTTACGTTATTATCGTTATTAGTAGTAGGTAATAGGTACCTACCCTAAATAAATGATGTATTTTGTGATATTGTCTGCAAGCAAAAAAACTTGTTGAAAAGCACTAAATAATAGAATAATATACTATTATCTCATATTGTCTTAAAGAAAATCGAAGAGAGCAATAAATGTAAGGGTGCTTTCTTCAATAAAAACTGTTTTTTTTATTATCAGACAGACACATGGGTTGTCTAGAAATGCATTGTTAGGAAAAAATATACTTACCTAGATACATTTCTAAGAAGAAATTTGGCTTACTGTGGCACCCATTTGTATCGACATGTACGAATTATTAAAAATCAGGGGTAGTCAACAAGTAAAATCATTGTTTAATAGAAAGATTTTTTAAAAAATATATTATACTAATCCATATTCCTCAATTTCAACACATTCTGAACTGGATCGCCATATTAAATAATCTGATGAGGCTCGAGAATTTTACGAGACATCTTGCTATCAGGATTCCACGAGAAGGAACGGTAGATTCGAGGATTTCACGAGACGGAGCGGAATTGTCGAGGAATTCACGAACCGGAACGGCGCTACGGGGCGTTCTGCTCCATTCCGAGCGCTGCACACTTCAATGATTTTCGGAGACAAGGAAAGTTTGCTATAATCTGCAGTAAGTACGTCTATGTGTTTCCACAGTGCGTGATAATACGCCTTTGACTTTAGATTGCAAATAATTTCTGGCGTAAACCACTTAGGATCAGTGGCGGCCCGTGATATTTTGGATTGTAATTTTTGAGGGTGCGCTGGAAACTTACCTTATTGAAAAATGAAATCAATTCGGCGTTATTATTGATTCGACAAAACGTTATTGACATTTGGGAAATTACCTGTTTATTTTATATTTTTAATAAAATATGTCGCGAGTTACTTAAATCTTTATTGGATTCGTTTTAAGAAACGATTGCATCTCTAATAGTAGATAAGTACCTCTTACTTTTAACGTAAGCCATCTTATTCTATATAAGTACATTATCTTTAGCAATTTGTACACTGTATGAATAATGATTATTATGAAACTGCACTTTGTGAAATAGTATTAAGATGTAATAGATTATCACTGGAATTCATGAATTAATAATTTTCTATACCTATTATAAATAACCGACATCATTTCGCGTTTAGTCAACACACAGTATAATGAAATATTAATTTTCCAGAAATGCGGTAGGTACCAAAATTATTTTTATCTTCACTGATTTAATTTGCAGTATACATAAATCAAAATATCTTACCGACATTGTATTATATTTCTTACCCATTTTAAATTTAGAAAATAATGAATTCTATTGTATTTATTTTAACAGGCATACTAAACATAATTTGAGCGTTAAAGTCACAGCGTCTATAATAACAAACCATAATTCAAATCTGTAATTGCTCTCTACTCAGAACAATATGATGTCATTTTACCCGGTCGGCGCACGATATTCTGGAACTTACGCATGGCGTAAGCGATTAGCACGGTTTAAGTTGTTTTATAATGGTTTTAGTTAATACTAAGCTCTCGGTTCATTTTAAGTAAACAAAATATATTGCCGGGGCGCAAACGATTTCAGTGAGGATGGCGTATGCGTGACATAGTGCTTGTATTATCGCCGATTGGCAATATGGGCACATCGGTTTATTGTTTGCATTACAGTAAGTGAGCGGTAATATTAAAAAACTAGGAACAAAAAATATGATTTACGATGTTGAACGATGTTTCATAGCAATGCAAGCAGTGCAGTGCACTTGTATGATGTTAGACCAGCCGCCGCTGCTTAGAATACCTATGAGTACTTCGGTAGATATACTAGCCGACGAAAGAAACAGGAGTCCAGAGTCCAGACAGTTATCAAATTTATTATAAAATATATCTAATGCATAATAAATTAATAATATTTTTAGGTAGGTAAGATCTTGTCTTAACAACTGTCAATCTGACAGTATGTCTTTAGTCAGAAGTGTCAGTGAAAAGATGTTTGACGTTTGATAACAAACGACTTCTGATGGTCAGAAATGATCAAATTCTTATTGGAACAGATAACGAAACGTCAAATCTCAAACAGTTTCCGGTTTACTTACTACGCATGTGCAACCCGTCAAAAATTACATGTAAAACCGTCATAAACGTGTGCTGCAACATACTTAATATTTTAATATAACCAGCGCCATCTTAATATTCAGATATAACCCAACTAGTAGACCATACATAATAATATTTACGTAAACATCATAATGATACCAGTCATAGATAATAAACTAATAGAATAAAATCCATGGTACAAAACACTAAAAAGGAGTCGAAAATGTCTAAACTTGCAGAAATTAAAAAAACTTCCACTGACGCGAGGATTAGTAAAATAACGTGGTACGCGCGGTATTATCATTGCTGTTGTCGCCATTTCGGCAGGTTTCGCTAACTGACAATATTCGTTTTTTGTTTAAATGTGCACGGGATGGGAGCACCCCAGTCTGATAACATTTTAAATATCAAGAAAAATTACGTTTCACACTTTTTTCCTGTATCGCAAGCTTTCCGTGAGCGCGTGTGACAGCGTATGACATGATCGTAATGTGTTCGGGTCATAATAGCCTGTTTAGACGTGCACAGACTTACTGCTGACGGTACCTACGTATTGGCGTGAACATAACAATAAAATGCAAATGTAAGCACGTATAATTGTGTAAGTTGCAACTTGCCTGATATGTGCGCCTGCTCTGTAGAACGATAGTGGCAAGCTTTACGGTAAAGTACACCGCGGAGAGCATTTTAAGACGTTTACTAATTTTCACAACCTGTTAAGGCTATACCTCAGTTGAGGCATGGTCTAAAAAGGTCGTGACTAGGCGATGCGCGGATTGTGCAAATGACGCGTGGCGAACGAAATATAATTTGTCATATAAATCCAACATACGTTCATTTAATGTTCTGTTTATTGTTCTATTAGTAACAATAATAATATATTCATTGACATGTTTTCTTTTTCAAGTAAATGGGTAACGTTTTTAGTCATCTTTACACGATTTAAGAATTAATACCCCCGTTGCCATCACGAAACAAATTGATGAATAATGGGATTGGCGAGACAGTCAGTAATTTTGCGTGTAAATAATAATTATTGTCGCGATAATTTAATTTATACGCTAATATTGGCGGTACATCCATGCACGTGCACACGCCCTATTAGAATGTTTAATTGAATATAGTAGTAAGCAGCGTGCGCACTTGATAATCGAAAGGTAAGTATATAAATCGAGTAAATCATTACGGTTTTTTGCTATATATCAGCTGTTTTTAACCTTCCTGTAATTTTCATGTCCCACAAGTAAAAGAGTTTCACTATAAAAAATCTGCTTAGGATTTAACGATGTATGTACCTACCTATTTTGACGTAATTAACCGTGAACTGTTAAGTAATGTTTCACCAACCTGTAGATGGTAGCAAGAATGCTGAGTATGGTGGCGACATCAGGATGGTAGTGGCCGGATTTCTTCTCGATGTTGTTGAGGGCCTGATGGCAGAGTTTCAATGCCTTCTTGTAGCGTCCCTGGGAGGCGTACTGGATCACCTGGTTGTCGAGACTTTGGAGGTGCGCCGGGATCTCGTAGCCCGTGGGCGGTTTGGTGAATACTGGAAAAAACGTTTCTTTATGAACCACACTACATTACTAACGTACTATACGATATGTAATCAAAAATTGTTGATCGAATTACATTTTTTGAAAATGTGTAATTTTGAAAAACATTAGAAGCATATAGGTACCAATTATTATGATCTTTATTTTATAAATTTATGCTAATAGGTATGTTTCTGCGTTAGTTACCTGCTGTGTTAGTCAATTCTGTGGATTATAAAAAGGTCTAATGATTTATAAATATTAGTAAATTTTTCCCTAAAATACTGAGATATATCGAGGCCATCGAGGTATTAAATTAAAAGAGGGGCAAGGAATCGGCTTTCTCATACAGCTGAATGAAGCAGGCCAACAATAGCCGATAACTTACGAGAAATAGCGACGTGATAAAAAAAATCAGGGCATCACAGAGGATTTACTTTGGTCATTATAACGTACCCATATAATATAATATTAACGTTCAAATTTTGCCACAAATTGATTACCAGCCCGCCCCACCATACTTTTTCGCCATACTAGCTTGCTTCTACCATACTTTCATATAACCTGCCGCCCCTAGGTCGAGGCTCGCTGGAAAAACTTTCACGGCCCCTTAATAGTCTGGACGCCGACCCCATGCCAACGCAGCATGACCTAGGATTATTGAGGGGCTGATTCTCACTCTGTTTCGCTGATTACGAATCCGGGGAAACGCTCTGGCACCGTTGGGTGATCGACGCCATCTTGGTAAAAAGGAACCTTATGTACCTTTCAATCACCGTTTTGTTATCATATTTCACATTCATTGCTTTGCAAACAATATTAAATAACATTATTTTACGCATACCTACCAAAATACATTGATTTTAGTTTAATAATAATACCTAAGTTTTATTTGTGTTAACTGCCGATTCATATATTATTTAAAAAAAATCTTTATTAATTCTTTATCAACACAGGTTTAATTACCACTGACACAATATAACATAAAATAATCAAAATTTTTCTGTCAAATGATTTTGAATAACGCTCTAACTTTTTATATAAACGCCCGTTTGTTGAAAACCACTATGCAAAATTTTGACACTTCCAGAGATAATTATTTTAATAATCACTGTATCCATACTTCATTACATTTTTTTGTTGAAGTCACAAATTAATTGTATTAAAATGACGTATATTTTTTTTATAATAATATACTTACCGATATTCTTACAACCACAAACAGAATATAACCCACTTTCCTTGTGTTTGTGTTCTCTGAGCCCTACTTGTATATTAGTCGATGGCCAAATTTATGCCACGCTCGTGGGTAAGCATAAATTATTATTATGAGTTAGGTTGGTATCATAGATAATATACGTAGGTACAGGTTGGTTTAATACCTGTCGCTGGCCATTGATGCATGCATCTGTCGAGTTTAAATTTGACCGGAATGTAGACTTCAACGTCATTATTTAAGGTGAAGCCATTACTGAGCCGTTTTTAAAGAGGCACCTGACGGAAAAACACGAAGCTTGCAATTTGAGATTTTTTTTGATAATTTTTTTATTTTAAGTCAAAGATAAACTTACAATTGTAAAAAAAAAATAATAAAATGTGAATTTGTTGAATCGGACCGCACCCTATTATTACATATTATATTTTATGGTCATATTTATTATTAAAATTTAGTTTATTAAGTTTTCTAAGCATCACTTAAGGGGGGACATGCTCAGCGTAGGTCAAAATGGAGCTTGTATTGCATATTCAAAGCATGATCCTGGACATTCCTTAAACGTTGTAGATAATCTATTTATATAATTTTGAAGTCTTATTATCCTTTATATTTATTTTAGACATTTGATGACTGCATAAAGTATTTTTATTACATAAAATAGTATTCTTTTAAACCTTTAGCTCTAGTGTTTTAGAATATAGTCATATTTCAGTACATAAATGTGCAGTGGTGTTAAGATTTTTTACATTTATTAATTTTTAAACGCATTTATAAAACCATTAGTATAATTTATGACGAGATAATTCTAATGAAATATTTACGATAAAAAATTATATTGATAATATCTGTGATCCCAAATTTGACAGGAATTAGGCATTTTATTATTCAAAAAATGGGCAAGATTGAGTTTTTATTGTATTTTTAAACCATGACCCTGGACACTCCTTAAACGTTGTAGATAATCTATTTATATAATTTTGAAGCCTTATTATCCTTTATATTTATTTTAAACATTTGATGACTGCATAAAGTATTTTTATTACATAACATAATATTCTTTTAAACCTCTCGCTCTAATGTTTTAGAATATAGTCATATTTCGGTACATGAATGTGCAGTGGTGTTAAGATTTTTTACATTTGTTAATTTTTAAACGCATTTATAAAACCATTAGTATAATTTATGACGAGATAATTTTAGTAAAATATTTACGATACAAAATTATATTGATAATCTCGGTGATCCCAAATTTGACAAGAATTAGGCATTTTATTATTCAAAAATCGGCAAGATTAACACATTTGAAGATGATTCTAAAGATACTTATTATAAGCTATGTTTTTGACCATTCAAGTGTGATAAACATCCTACGAATACTGATTGCTTTATAATTTTTATTGACCTAAGAATAAGGTAGTGTTTTTTTGAAATACGCCATTTCTTTTGTCATTTCCCAGTGGTTAAACTACAACATACGGCCGTAGCCATAAATTGACAAACTCTAATTAAAGTAGGGAGTAAAATTATGTTAACGCGCGTGTTTGAACATGTACCTAACCGATTTTTTTAAATTTTTTTTTTAAACGGTACATGTTCAAACATGCGCCTCAATATCATTTTACTCCCTACTTTAATTATAGTTTGTCAATTTATGGCTACGGCCGTATGTTGTAGTTTAACTACTGGGGAATTCCAAAAAAATGGCGTATTTCGAAAAAAACACCACCTTATTCTTAGGTCAATAAAAATTATAAAGCAATCAGTATTCGTAGGATGTTAATCACACTTGAATGATCAAAAACATAGCTTATAATAAGTATCTTTAGAATCATCTTCAAATGTGTTAATCTTGCCGATTTTTGAATAATAAAATGCCTAATTCTTGTCAAATTTGGGATCACCGAGATTATCAATATAATTTTTTATCGTAAATATTTTACTAAAATTATCTCGTCATAAATTATACTAATGGTTTTATAAATGCGTTGAAAAATTAATAATTGTAAAAAATCTTAACACCACTGCACAGTTATGTACCGAAATATGACTATATTCTAAAACATTAGAGCGAGAGGTTTAAAAGAATACTATTTTATGTAATAAAAATACTTTATGCAGTCATCAAATGTATAAAATAAATATAAAGAATAATAAGGCTTCAAAATTATATAAATAGATTATCTACAACATTTAAGGAGTGTCCAAGATCACGGTTTGAAAATACAATAAAAACTCAATTTTGACCTACGCCGAGCATGTCCCCCTTAAGAGATTTTTGACTAATTCATAATTTTAATATTTTTATATCTATTTTAAAAAACATCGATTTCTATAAAAAAAATATAAATGTGTATAACTTGAAATCCTTTTTATTTATATCAAATCAAGCTTCAATATTGGGACCATACATAAATAATATTTGATATAAATAAAAACGATTTCAAGATATACTCATTTATATTTTTTATAAAATCGATGTTTCTTAAAATAGATATAAAAAATATTAAAACTATGAATTAGTCAAAATTCTCTTAGATGATGCTTAGAAAACTTATTAAACTAAATTTTAATAATAAATATGACCATAAAATATATGTAATAATAGGGTGCGGTCCGATTCAACAAATTCATATTTTATTACATTTTAACAACATAAAATAAAAAATATTTTTTTAAATGTTTTCAAATACATTTTTATTAATTAATACAGTTGAAATTGTAAATTAACAAAAAAAAATCTCAAATTGCAAGCTTCGTATTTTTCCGCTAGGTGCCTGTTTAAATAAATGCTCAGTAAAGGCTTCACCTTAAAGGGGATCATAATATATGCCAACAGAGAACCTAGCGGAAAAATACGAAGCTTGCAATTTGAGTTTTTTTTTTTTGATAATTTACAATTTCAACTGTATTAATTAAAATATGTATCTGAAAACATTAAAAAGATTTTTTTTAAGTCAAAGATAAACTTACAATTGTAAAAAAAAGGTGAATTTGTCACATATTTAGTAAGTACATAGCTTTCGTTATTATGACATTATTTTTTTGGTTATATTTATAATTAAAATTTTGTTTATTAAGTTTTCAAATTTTCACCGTTTAGATTTTTGACTAATTCATTGTTTTAATGTTTTTTTATATCTATTTTAAAAAACATAGATTATTATAAAAAATATAAATATGTATAACTTGAAATCCTTTTTATTTATATTTATAAAAGTAAAGCTATGTACCAAATATGTGACAAATTCACATTTTTTTTACAATTAATTGTAAGTTTATCTTTGACTTTAAAAAAAAATCGCTACACTTCGGTTTTCAGCAATACAAAATAATTGTAGCCCTCACCTTCTCAAGAAAGGACACAGTGGGCGTAAGAGGGCGTGTCGTTGGCCTTGGGTAATGCTTTCAGATACATATATATTAATTAATGCTTCAAATACACTATGTGACGATCGGTCATATATATGTCGAAAAACCCGTTTCTTATGTTGGCGTCCTGTGTCACAGGGTGTCACAGAGTGTAAATACGATGTCATAGCTGTCATACAATATGTATGTATAATACGTCGAAAGACATAGATTTGATTATAGACACTAAATCGCTCATACCATATATGTGCCCGATCGTCATATAGTCTATTTGAACCTTAATACAGTTGAAATTGTAAATTATCAAAAAAAAACAAAACTCTAATTACAAGCTTTGTATATTTCCGCTAGGTTCTCTGTTGGCATATATGATCCCCCTTTAAAAAATTCCCCCATCAATCCGCGAGGCGCGGACCCATTTGAGGCGGTTCGGTTTTTTATTTCGATGCTTAGGAAATATTTTTATAATATAATATTATGATTTATTTACGTACATTTGGTTATCGACTGCCCCATTGCTAACAAGTATCACTACTGATTAAAAATTGTAATCTATATCAGTATAAGGTGATAAATCAAGATAATAATATTTGATAAGATTTTTCTTGTAAGGGTTGACACACACGCGGTGTATAGCAGCGGTAGACAAACAGGACAGCAATCGTCGTTTGCGTTGCGTTCAACATATCCATACATATGGACAGACCGAACACAGCTTTCATAAATATATTTTTTAGAATTTCACACCGAAAAAAAATAATTAAGTAATTGAATATGAAAATCACTTCGAATTCAATGTTTACTGACGTAAAGCAGGCATACAGTCGGTAAATACTACACATAAGTACGTAAAATACCACATACCTAATGGGGTAATCAAGTTTACACCTCCATGGGAAAATCATTTAAAAATTATCAAAACTTTAAAATACATGAAAATATGCGTATGTAGGTACATCAGTAAAACCGGATATATCAATTTGTATTTGTGTATCTTTTAAGTGTTAATTGTTAGATTCACTGCTTTAGGCATAAAGTCAAAATAAGGAACACAAATGGATAGTGGTAGTTTCATTACAAATAATATCTAAATTATTGGCATCGCGCTATGACTACTCTCTTAAATAAAGACGGATGATCGATCACCGTATGTATCATGCTCGAGCGTACGACAAGGGATAGCAATACCGAATGAAAATACTAATATCAGTGTTTCGGGATTTTCTATTGAATACGGATATTAATACCGGTATTCGTGAAATATATGGAAAAAACAGAAGTATTTACCAATATATATATTATATAAAAAAAATCTCTTTAAAATATTAATATTTTATAGCACGTGCCATTGTTGGTCTTCAAGGGCGTTACCCGACAAAAAATACAGTCATGTTAAACTTTCTACGTTAATTAATACGTTTTGTTTCCACTTTCAATACCGAATATATCGGTATTACCTATCTGATTTTTAAAACCAGTATTTCGGCATCGAAAAATACTGAGATATCGGTTTTGAAATACCGGTATTGCAATCCCTAGACAGATTAACGTTCAGGCTAATTCTCCCCGGAAAAGTCTCGCTGAGAGGCTCTGTGAACTTTACTCACCATGACGTGTGTATACGCAGCATAAACGAGTATTCCAGTAAAGGTTTTACACGGGGTTGTCCTCCGAGATATGGAGCTGAAATTTCACAGGAATGTAGACCTCGACCTTCTTATTGCCCATGAAACAAGTCCCCAGCGATCCGATCCTTATTAAACGTCCACAGAATCTACTATCAAAGCCGTCTATAATATTCTTAATTTCCGCTTTAATTTAATGTCCCTACGTAACGCATGACCTACCTACTCCCACACGACGTCACTGATTTCAATAAATTACGTTTAATGATAGTTGAGCGTTTGTGAAATCTAAATCGATATTAAAAAAAAACGATTCGCAGGTTTAATAGTTACCTTATTTTGTTGGTTACATACGTACCTACTTACCTACTTAATTTACTTATTTTATGAACATATGAAAATATAATCGGAAAAAATTATGAAACATAAAAATGTGAACTCTGCGATAGAACACTTCGCAAATCCTGAACATTTAACGGTTAACCTTGTTTATATTTTTGTAAGGTAGGTAAATAATACATTAGTATTTAATACTTGCTTAATTATTTTTACAACATAACATTATAAAAATATAAGTGAATCGACTGTGTTTAGGAAAAAGGGCGTAACCCTCAATTGTTCGAAAAGTGCTTTTATTAGATATTAACAATGTATACAACTAAATACACGTTCTATAAAAAGGAAGTAAGCCGCAAATGCCGAATTATTATCTAAATTAAGGTTTTAATTGAGAATAATTAATTTTTAATTTATGGAAAAAAGCATTTATCCGCAATTTTAATGATTTTTCTGTAATAACTTCTTTAATTATCATTAAATCGAAAATATATTACACCAAATCATCAATCATCATGCACCCAATGTCTGTGCCTATTTTAAAAAAAATATTAAACTAAAAACTCTCAAAAAACGTTTTTTGCCTCTCCTGTAAAATTTGTTCAGTGAGGGTTACGTCCTTTTTCCTAAACACGGTCGGAATGTTTTTAATGACTAATTACTAGGTCATCTACACTATTGTCATTGGGCTTCAAGGCCTTAAAACGGCATTAAAACGAATATAAATAATAGCTTGGTTTGACACGTCACTGGTGTATTCTTCTAATAAATTCGTGGAACACCTATTCACGTTCCGCGAAACATAGTTTGGGAAATTCTGCCATAAAGAAGTAGGGGAAACTAAAAGGCTAGTTCAGATAAAGCTATCTTACCTCAGCTATAAATAATAATTTAAAAAAGAAAATATGTATGATTTTAGTCTTATATTACTCACCTAAAATAATTTAAATTCAAATGATAACGGTCGTATACTTTTGATTTAATCTTTTTGCTTTGCTTTCAATTTACGATTTTTACGCATAGCTCATTTCACATAAAAATCCAATTTCTGAAATATGAGATAGTAAAAAAGAAAACATCTTGTTCAAAAAGAAAAATTCATTAAGAAACATAATCACAAAAAAATAACAGAACTAGTTATATAACAGGTCTTATAAATTGACACAAAACGTTTCTAATGATTTAGAAATTTGAAATTTAAATTTAAATTTGATAATGAAATTTATAAAAAAAATAATTAAAAAAGCAGGTACTTATATTTAATTGTAATACATTTTTCAAACGAACTGTTGAGATTTGAAAATGATTTGAATAGTAGGTAGTTATTAAAATACAAAAATAAAATACCCCAGGTGAATTATAATAAAAGTGCCTGTGATGTTAGCCCGGTCGCACATTTGCGTCTAGCATAATGTCCGCTGAATGTTACAGTAGGTTACAGCACCCTCCCCTTGTAATAACATTCGTGTCTAAATAAAATACAGTTCTTCACGGTTTACACTTTACAGGAAGCCAGCAGCAAACAAATTTTGAAAATAGCCGATATACTGGATTATTTGTTAGGTAAGGTTTTCATTCATGAATTTATGAATTTTGCCAAAATCAGCTATGGAAATTGTATTAATGTTCATATTAAATCTAATAAAATTAATTGGAGACCGTATAGTATTCGGTCATCTATTTCCGATAGAAAGCTCACGGCGAACTGTGCCACGGTGAAATGTTTTACGTACAATATACATGTAACCGTAATAATTACCATCATATCTCTTGGATAACACACGATTCTTTGTATATTATAACCACGCCACTTTATTGATTTTTTAAGACTCTCACTTCGAGTAAAGTTATCCACTCCCGAAATTTTCAAAGATACTACGTACCTACTTTTATCAATTTCGAAATCGTGTTTCCTACCCTTTCAGTACTGTTAATCTGTCACAGATTACAAATTGTAATGTCGTTTATTACTTTATATAATATACTCGATATGCTAGTACTGTACTGTAGGCTTCTGTCAAACTATCAAATATTAAATAAACGATTCCTTTATTTGCTTCTCAGTTTATTTTTCAAATGTATAATTTGTAGGTATTATTATACCCATGATTATTGGGCCTCTCCCGATAGTCTAAATTACGTAATTACTAACATACCTGACCTCCTAGTCAACAATGGGCGTACGTACGTCCAAAATTCCTTGATTAACTGTCAAAATATTCAACATGTACTTAGCACGTAACTAATTATAATAATAGTATATCAGAGAAGAATATGATTTGCCGAATAAAAGAGACGAAAGCCAAAGGAATTTAATAATAAGAATAATAAGGAGTATGTAAGGGAAGGATGGCAATACTGCTCGATATGAAAAAAGTGAGTCTAGGGTCTCCATTAAAATAGCAAACATCGGCCCTTTCGACTCGGGAGTAAAAAAACTACATAATCGAGCATGGAAGTAAAAATGGGATACGGAGTAAAAGGTCGTAAATTAAGAGTTGTGAACTGCCCACTGCCCATGCCACGCATGCGCATTGCGCCCCTGGCTACTGTCATCATATTATTTACATAAACGGTCATTCTGAATTGAAAGCAAAGCGGTTACATAAATACTCCCATGATATTATGTCGCATTTTCCATGGTTTTATCCATCAACGCCTCTTTTTCCTATTCCTCTTTCTTTCTATGAAATTTCTGCATTCATACAACAAATATTCACTATTTGCTTGAATTCCAGCCTGCAATGTTATTTCAGTTGACGCCATTTTGAAATTATTTGAGTATTTCACTGTCAGTGATACGTGTAAACAAGCAGTATGCAATTCCCTGAGTATGATCATCTGCAGTGACTCGTGTAAACTAGCCTTAAGGAACGTTTTTCACCGCCGTAGGCGAAATAAAAACTATTTTTTTACGAAATGGTATTATTTTTCCTTCTTTTATTTTCCTCATATAAATAGCGTACGGTTTGTCTACTCCGCTGGACTTCACTGGTCTATACTTATAAAATATAAATAATGTATTATTTACGAAATAATGTGTGTTTAATTAGTTCAATTTGTAATATCACACAATATCCACAGACATTGCATTTGTCGGAAGGTGAATCCTGGAAAACTGAACCGAAGTCCTATGGAAAGGTACAAACTCTTATTGATCAGAATTTATGTTATATTAAGATCTAATAAAAACTTTGTAAAAGAACAACATAAAATTTTATTATTGTTTGTAGAAATAGGTGCGTATGACATGTCAAGTTTCTTATTGAACTTTATTAAAAAATGTTAATTAATGTAATGATTTTCATAACAATTCCCGAACTGGAGGGCCACTTTTATTTTGTCCACGAGACGGAGCGGTAGTCGCGAGGACTTCATGAACCGGAGTTGCGCTCCGGTGTGTTCCAGTCCATTTCGAGCCCTGAAGGTACGTTTATTAGGTCACGTTTTCTTGTCCTGCTCGAAAATCATTTTCGTATAATTCCCGTATAGAGACTTTAAATTTGTGATTATTATAGATTTTATAGTCCCATAAAGTTTGTACACGTAGTGGTCCTCCAAGGTAGGGGGTTGAAATTTGCTGGAATGGAAACCTCAGCCTCCTTATTGACAAGAAACCGATCAAAGTGGCACGGGATCTATTATGGAGAGAATCAGTTACTTACTTCAGCGTTTACGAATTTTTCCCTGGCTCGGTTTATAATTATTAGCCTTATATTAACAATCAATACATCTAATTAAAGCCAAAAAATATTTAATCAAACCACTTTTAAAAATATTTGATAAATAAAATATCGTTCTTGTAGGTAGGTATATTAAATACCTCAGATGTGGTGATTTTGAGGATAATGAGTTATTGATACCTACACGTGATGCGCATTTTCTCTCTCTACTATTTGTATTACACCTATAACTTGTGGAAAGATCAAATAAAAAAATAAATCAATATTAAACTAATAGGTACTATATACTATGTGAGAGCATCCAAAAACATGCACCGTAATTTAATCATATGTGAGCGTCCGCTGCAATAGATCAGTATTAAAATAATCTTACGTGAACACGGCATGTTCAAATTCACACCAACGCAGTTGTCGGCAAACTTATTAGTCAAAAGAGCCAAATATCAACAGTACAACAATTGAGATTTCTTTTGAGAGCCTAATTTCTTAAACTTAACGTATATATGTAGGTACACTGTTTAGTAACTTAATAAACTTTAATTAAAATTTTAAATCCTAATTAAACTATAAGTACACTGAATAAAACTACATAGGTATCACACCTAATAATGATCGTATTTATTGATAAAAATTAAATTGTAAGTAAAGTATCCATACAATTAAATTATGACAAACACTTAATATCCATATCCTTGAAAAGTTTTGGGAAGTCAGGTTTGTATGTTGTTGTTTTTAATTTTAGGCATGATTCCAGGTTCTCATCAATAAGACAACTTCTCAATTTACTTTTGATAAGGTTCATGCTTGAAAAAGATTGTTCGCATGAATATGTAGAACCGGAAAGTGAAAGTACGACAAACGCTAGTTTTTTCAACTGATAATATGAGTCAGGAATACTATTCGAGTTGTTAAAAATCATCATATTGTCTTCCTTCTCCAGGTCTTTCAAAGCAGACTACTTGTGCTGTGAACCATGTTCATATTATTTTTAAATCCAGCAATTGCATTTCAAAGTTTCTAATGTCAACATTAAGGGAAGGGAGGAAATTAATTCTGTTACCTCAGCATTAAGAGGTTTTTTTTTTAACAAAGACTGACGTCGCATTGCTGTTTCTGAATTCCTGAAACCTGTTGAGAAAAGCTTCCCTCTTATTTAAATTGAAATAGCAAATGTCAATATCAGAATGATTTTCTTAGCGATGTTTCAACAGGCTTATGAGGTGCCTCCAAATTCCTCGACTAGCTCTCAGGGTTGAAAGTGGAGATCCATCATTGAGGAGTCGCAGGCGAAGGTCTCGTGGAAGGGCGTGACCACATAGGTCTTCGAAATAAAATTCTTCAAAAAGTTAAAATAGGTCCATATATTGTTCTTAGTCACATTTAGTTCACAATTTAATTTATTATAGTTAGAAAAGATGTTTATAGTTCACAGAATTAATTATTATATTGTTACACAATGTCAAATCAAATGTCAGAATCCACAAAAAGTTCACAATCAGACAAAATTTCACGTAATTCAAATAATTATTATTGAAAATACACTATTATTCTTAAAGAGCACACGGGACCACTATAAATGAGCTTTAGAAACCGATGATCAATAAAAATAAAAGTTCTAAAAATTTCGGGGCCTCCGTTGAAGAGCCGCTGCACCAAACTATAACTTTCGCGCGCTCAAATGTTTAAGTACCAGGTAGGTATTTATCTCAAAAAGTCGAAGTTTAGGTATTTGAAATTATTTTCCGATTGAAATCGTTAAATCCGACTTTAGGTATTTATCCCAAAAGGGGAGGTGGGTGGCAGGCGCTCTACGATACCACACCGAGTGGAAAGAAAAAGATAAGATTTGTATGGAGAAATCACGACACGCTCCTGCGTGAAGACAGCGTCATATGTGAAATAAAACTGATTAAAGATGAAAAATTTCCGAGGTTTTTTTTCGATTCCAGCAAATTCAACCCCTGAGATCGGCGTTCAGGGTCGTAAAAATCTGCATAACGGTTTTGCTATGAATTTCGCGCTTTATTGACCGCCATGCAAAATCCCGTGACCCCAACCCTTTCAAAGCTTCTGTATCTGACGGCCGCGCGGGACCCGCATAAAAAGGCCGCCATCGCTTCTTGCTGCCGACTCATTATTCGGCACTTGCCGGAATAGTAATTGCAAATCGTAATTACCCTGTTTTCTAGTATTCTGATTAACCACGCGAAAATTTCACGTACGGGGGTTTATGAGGTATCAAACTCTTCGTCTTCGAAAATTCTTGCATATGAGTCCCCCCGTAACGTAAGTCTCATCATGGCTGAGCGGCGCGAGTCACAAGTTCGTACCTTCGCGAGGGCCGCACGCGCGCACCATATATGGTAGCGATGAAAAAGAAATTTATGTAATTATAAAACCATTTTAACTAAGTACGTGTATGTTCATTACTTCTAATTATCTTATAGTAACTGAGCGAAAATTAATCTTAGCCCTGAGCCATATATTGTTAGATATCTCGCAACCCTTTCTAGTTACGCGGTCAACGGTATAACTCGGTCATCCGCGATCCAGAGACGGTCATGTCCTTATAACTTTCAATTTGATTGGATGCGTGGTTCTCGAGTTATCGTCGATGAATTAATTGTATGAAAATCTCGCGGATTCTGCAATCGTAGGTGGGAGATGGGTCCATAAGTGCGAGCGAGACAACTGCCGCGATACTGATCTGAAGACGCCGCTCTCAGAACGGCCGGCGCTCGACGAACAGGAGGCACACCCCCTTTTTTTCCTCCCACATGTATGGAGATTTTATATGTAAACTGATTAAATGAAAATCGGGGAACTGGGTTTTCCTGAATTAGGAGAATAAAGAGTTTAGATTTTATGTTGGTATTTTGTATGGAGCTTGGACTCAGATAAATTTTCGGCTGATTTTAGTGGTACAAAATTACATCTATTCTATATCTAGATTTATCTTATGGTTCAGAATATTTTAATATTACGTTATGATTATCATTATGATTCTATACATTTACATTTGTCTATATTCCCCACACTGATACCTATATATTCATTGAAATACATTTGACATAAATTCATATTACATTTCATTACATTACAGTACATTACGTTCCATTGTTATCATAATTCGAAGTCCAATACTTGATTATTCTATGCCTATCATTTATATACCTATTGCCTATATACCTAACATCAAAATACCTCTTACTAACATCCTATTTAATTGAAATTTAATTATCGAATCGTATGTCTATCTTTTATACTAGAATTTATCCAAATTTGTATTATTATTACGCCGCTGCTATATACGTCATTACCATTACCTTTCTTGGTCCTTATGACCGACTTATACCTTCCACAGTTCACCCTGAGAGGCGGTGGGACCTGCCAAAGTAAACTATGGGACTCATACATATATTTATGTGCTGCTCTGCTTTGTCGAGGGTCGTGGTCACATAACCAGTGGCAGATTGACTATTAGGATCAGACCGCATGATTGGGTCGGCACTACTTCTACCCCACAAGGGGCTACAAATTAGGTGCGCGACACTTAGTTAGCAAAGATTCTCTTTCGAAATTTTGCGCAAAAAGGGATAATTTGTTTTCGAATGAAATAAATTCTTCTAACATTGAAAAAAATTGTTTCCTTCCCCGCAGTTTACGATTAAGCTGATTTAGATGAGACGTAACGTCTACCATGAAATGAAATTTTTGTATCAACTGATCGTCCGTTATTTCTGGATAGTGAACACCCTTCTCAGGGAGAAATGCTTTGATTTCTGTTAATAAGGACGCGAAACATTTTAAAACGTTTCCTCTTGATAAGCAATGTAACTCGTTATGCAGCAGAAGATCTGCGTACTCACTCTCCATTTCAACTAAAAAATCTTTAAATTGGCGACAATTAAGAGCTTTAGCTATAATGAAGTTGATAATCTTAATCACAAATTCCATAACTTTGCAAATTTCTTCTGGAAATGTCTGCGCACAAAGCGCTTCTTAGCGAATGATGCAATGGTAAGTAAGTGCCTATCTCGTGATTATTTTTTTCTTTCAAAATAGTACTGTAGGGTCAATACCCTACCATCCGCATGACTTGGCAGGAATTATGTGAATTTATGTGAATCAATCAAATTTCAACAGAAAGCTAATGTAGCAAAATAATTTAATAATTCACTTAATCAATAATATCGCAAACTAATAAATAATGCTATGTAAGTTTATCATGATATGCACAAAAGTTGTTTATATGAAAATCAATCTTACTCAATTATTAAAAACTGCATAATTATTCAAATTGAAAGCAATTGTTTATACTTTACGAAACGAATCAAGTTCAAGTAATGATAGCAGCATTTTTCTATTGTATTGAATCAATATAAAACACTCAGTAGAAGAAATCAAAATAGTCATTCAGTTATCAAAGATTTAACCGTAAGGTTATCGTTAAGCTTCGCCCGATCGATTTCGTAAATCCATCAGAACGCATACTCGTGATTTCACTCCGCTAAATTATAATCTGTATACATATCTGTAATAATTAAATTGATATTTATTTGGAAGGAGATAATAAAACCAGGGTTCATTTCATTCACGCACCAAATTCTGAGTTATTCATTTGGGAGTCAAACCAACCAACCCTGCCTGTTATTTTCCATTATTCCATCTCACTCCGAAAGTACCACACCCTTTTCTTATGCCAGTCATACTTTTCGCCCTGTCTGTTGAAATTGACACAATTTTATCGAATGGATATGATGTTTTTCCATGGACTCAATTACAGCATTATCCTCTCCACGTGCTTGACCTTTGAGTGATAATAATCTTAAAATTTGTTTTTATATTATCTAGCTGTATCATTTATGTAACAAGACTCGTCAACTGCTATTGATAAAGCTGAAACCAATTTAAGATCTTCGATTTGCTGGTTGGTTCGAAGACATTTTGACTGTTCTATCTTTCAGTATTTTAGTCCATATGTGGTCATTTAAGGTAGAGCCACACTCAAGGGGCCAAAGAGCCACATGTAGCTCGCAAGCCGCAGTTTGCTGACCACTCATTTAACGTATTCAACACGGTAAAAGTTCATCATATGTGATAAAAACATGGAAAAACTACGATTTTTCTATTACATAATAAATATATTATAAAAAATATTATTAATTATCAAATTTTAATATAATAATATGATTAGGTCTTATCTACAAAAAATGTTACAAAAATATGTTATATTACAACTATTTTTTTCGATTACTTATCTCAGAATATGACTCAAACCACAGGTATTTAAAATCCGGTGACGATTTATGTTCTTACTTAATTTGTAAAACAAATGTTTTGGCAAACACAAGTGTTTTATGACGTAATTTTAGCAATGAAGCACTGAATCTCTAATTTATTTTATATTTTATTAAAATTACTTACATTTTATTTTCTTTAGGTATATAGTGGTAATATTAAAAAACATAAGAATGTCGGCCGTTCGAAATTTGCTTCCTTTCACATAAATGGGTATGGTTTAACCAAAAATTCATATTCAAAGTAGGAAGCTGAAATTTGGAACTACAGTAGAACCTTGATTATCCGGACTAATTGGGGATGAAGATAGTCCGGATAATCGAAAAAAAAATATAATTGACAAGGAAAGACAAGTATATTCAGTATGAATAATTTGTATTTGTCTAGATTTACTTACACATATGTATAATAAATTATTTTTTATTAAAAAAATCAATTAAGTATCGATTCCGCGTTGCTGGAACTTACTAATGGCCTTTTCAAATATTTGTTCCATGATTTTTTCAAAGTTGACACATCTAAAGAATTCCAACTGGGTACCTATCTGCTGCCATGTAGCAACAATCTTTTAAATTTATTTTCTTGTAGAAGCTGATAACTATTTCTTCATTATTTTCGTCTGCTGGCAATAATTGTCGAAGCGTATGTTTTCTATATAAACGTTTGAATGTTTCTATTACACCCTGACCCATCGGTTGTATTACCGACGTGACTCTTTCGTCTTTCTTTGAACCACATAAAATACACTCTTCAACTTCTTTATTTCCTGAATTTTTTCATAACTTTCCGCTCTGAGCTTCCATCTTCTGACATTAAACAATTAGTAAACTTCATAATAGTTTCACTTTGTTTTTTAAGTATATTCGAGATAGTTGACGTTCCGACACCATATTTATCAGATAGATAGCGTCACAAATCACCGCGTTTCAAAACATCGATTATATCCAATTTGTCTTTTAATGATAATACGACACGTATTCTTTTTGATGACTTCTTCTTCTTCGATGGCGCTACAGCTCAAGTCGAGCCCTGGTCTCCTCCACCACCGTCCTCCAGCTGGAACTATCCTCCGCACGTAATTTCCAGTTCCTGATTTTTAGCAGCTGGTTGGCATCTTTTGTAATGTTATCACCCCATCGTGTGCGTGGCTTTGCCACTGGCCTTTTCCCCCCTAGGCTTCCTTCGAGGATCTTCTTCGGTATCCGTGACTCAGGCATACGCTGGACACGGCCTGCCCAGCTTAGCCTCTGGAGTTAAATGAAGTGGAGAGTTTTGAATCTTGGTATCATCGGTATAGTTCCGTGTTGTACCTAATTCTCCACTCCCCACCATCATTCATGGGTCCGTATATCCGCCTCAAGATCTTTCTCTCAAAGCAGTCCACCATTTCAGCTGCTTTCATATTTAGCGTCCATGACTCGCACCCGTATGCAACGACTGTGCGTATGACGGTTTTATGGAGCCGGGTCTTAGTGGATGTGGACTGTGGATTCTTCTGGATTTGAATATGGGCAGCAATGAGAAGTACGATTTATTTGCAGCGTTCTCTTTTTGATGACATATCGGTAATATTAAAAATAATCCGGATAATCGAGGTCCGGATAATCGAGGTTCTACTGTATTTAGTGGGATGTGAAGTCAGATAAGTCACAATTTGTCATTTTGAGATATAGCAAAAACAAAAGTTCAAAAAATTCCCCACATTCCATAATTATAGTTATGTTTTTTTATGAGTAACAAATCAAAGTACATGTAATTGGCTTTCAATTATTTGTCCTAGAAGTATCCTAACTATTTTGTTTCATTAAAACTTAATTGGTTTAATAAAAGGGGAATTGACTTATCTGGATTTGCACAAAAAATGATTGACTTACCTTAATACGCACAAAGTAATATTATTATTTTTTCATGTAAATCCGACTAATATTAGCAATAAAACACACATTTTATACATAAATCTTATTGGTTTATTGAACAAAATAATAAATAAACTTAAAATTAGCATTTTTTTTAACTTTAATGTTATTTAAGTAGTGAAAAGGCACAAAAACGTGAATATTTTAAAGTTTCATCGTTATCATTAAACTTCAGTATGGATTTCTTCAATGGTATCAGGTTAAAATCCCTGACTGTCTCAAGTGACTCATAAAATTCTCTATAATGTGGTGAAATGTATGGAAGTAATTCTATCAAATCTTTCGTCTTGTCTCGTCTTATATATGAAATTTGTTAAAATGCAGTCGTCTCGTCGAGAGTTCTTTTAAATTTCACTATTCCCGGTTCAGGTTTGTTGAATTGAAGCCACGTAACATCTCTCCAAACAAACTTATTCCCATATGTGTCTATACGATACGTGTAGTTAAAACAATCTGCACGAGTCATTTCAGTGACTTTAAAAGGATTTTTCTTTGCAGCTTCGCACATTGATTTGGCCCAATCATGATGATGTTCGATCGTTCTACCAAATGTCTTTTTTTTCTTCTTAATTATGCAATGGTCACTATCACACTAAATATGTGTGTGGCCAGGGACTAAAAAATTGTGATCAATTTTGTTTAAAGTCTCAGAATGTTTCACTGCTATCATGCACATTACAGCTACGTGGCTATTTTTGTTTTGACCCACACATCTATCAGAATACATGATCACATGCTTAATATTATCATGTATCCCCTTGGTTAAGTATTTGAACAGGCATGAAGCGATATCGTTAGCTTCTCTATTAGCAAGAGCTTCATGGCATACATAGCAATATCCCTGGTTATTATCACAATCATGCACTGTCGAAAGTTGTTTGTAAAAGGCCAGGGAACTTTCAACAACTAGTGTGGGCATACATTGCTGCATGTCAAATGTTACAATTTGGCAAGAGGAATCTTGCAAGTACTCTTTATCACAACTCTTAGCTGAAAATGTTAAGTCAGCTTCGTCATGATGCTCTTTCAATTCCTCACGATTTTTATTTCTTTCTTCATCGTCGGTGGAATTCTTAATTTGTATATTAAGTTTATCGCATTTTTGGAAAGTATCCTTATTTGGCCGTTTGAATGTTAAGTTCATGCCATGGAATATTTCTGCGTATAAACGAATATAATGGGATTAGAGCTAATACTCTTCAAATATTGAGAATACATCACAGTTATTGTCAAATGTGGCGGTAAGTATTTTCCGACAGTCCCTTCTAGAGTAATGACTCTCATAATGATGGGATTGAGAGTATATGTGTCTTTGCTATTTGCCTATCTTCTTCGCTATCTTTGTTTTTAGGGATATTTTTCCTCTTGCATCTTCTTGAATAAGAATACCGGAAGTAGTCGCTCATTTTTTCCAACAACACATAACATGTTCCAAAAAAATTGTGACTTTCACTTAATTTTTTTAGTGTACAACCTTTACAAATTGGTTTGCGTAACAGTTCAACAGTCAAGTAATATTGAACTGTTACTTGGCAAAAATGTTGTTTTCCTGGTTCGCTTTGTCTGATACGACTTTTTTCATATTCATAACTTCCATTATAGAATCTTTCTTAACTTTCTTTTTTAAGCACTACGGTGCATGGTTGCGGCATCAGTCCCGTGCGGCTCCGTCTCGGGACGGAATGAGCACTTAAAATTACTTCTTTCAGACACGTTTAAAGCGTCATAGAAAGCGGCCGTGCATATCCGCGGCTATGCATATATGACGGGTGGTGGTGGGAACTTTAACGTATGTTCTATTAGTAACAATAATAATATATTCATTGACATGTTTTCTTTTTAAAGTAATTTTTAAACCCATTTTGACTTAGTGAACAAAATGTAATGAAAATGCCTAGTAACATACAAATGGAACTGATTGATTTAAAAATAAATTTATTATTGAAAATTAAATTTGATGAGCTTTTTCCAGATCAAAATGCTTCTGACATAATTAATTTCTGGCGTTCATTACCCTGTGAACATTTCCCAGAGCTAAGAAAATTTGCAAAAAGTTATATATGTCGCTTTGGATCGACATACAGATGTGAACAAGCATTTTCATCCATGAAATTAATTAAAAGCAAAACAAGGTCGTGAATAACTGATTCAAATTTGAAGAATTCTCTACTGCTCTCAGTAACAAATTTAACACCAAACGTTGAAAGAAGAAACGCTCAAAAGCTCTCAGTGCTCCATCCCGCTCAGAGCTCTCTCTCTCTCTCATCACATCCAACAACTGTGGTCCAGAGTTATCTTCACCAAACGAGACTCTCGGGCAGCTGTAGCACTAACAGCGGGGTCCACGATAGCGATCACCCTCTCCTCCAAGAGATCATTTCTGACTATTGTAGACTGCTGCTCCAATAAACGTGTGTTTTTGAACTGGCATAAATTAATTAATTTAATTGCGTGATTGAGTTATTCCTTTCCCCCCCCTAAACGAAGCAGATCCTACCCCTATCCCTATTTTCCAACCCCAAATGTGAACGTAAGAAGGCAGTAAAGGTGCTTCAGTTGTATGGCGCATCTGAACTCGTCTGTGAAAAAAAATGGCGTATGGTATGCAAAAGGTTGATCACCCCTGCAGTTTCAAAGGATTAATTTTTCCGTTCTGAAAGAAATAAATGTGAAATATTGGTTCACTAAAATAATGTGCCACCAAATAGTTTTTCAGATCTTTGGCCACGTAACCAGAAAGAACAACGATAATTTGGAAAGTCTCGCCGTCGGCAGAAACATCGAGGGTCAACGCGAAAAACGGATGTCATCTGCAGCTATCTCATGGTCCGACCAACCTACGCAGACAGAGGAATGCAGGGTTCGATAGAAGTAGATAACTAGGGAAATTGATAAGAGTCCAGATCCTTAAAAGTAACAGCACATACGGTTGTAGCGCCATGAAGGAGGAGGAACTTTTCACGAGGGGCCCTCCAATTCTGACAATGCCACGAGCCACCGCGTATCTAAAACCGCCACTGGTCACAACGTAATACAAATACGCCTTAGACTATTATACCTATTGATACAGGGGACATGTGACCTTGATACCGGATGAAGGCCTCCCACAGGAGACCACCTCAAAGGGCGGACCGAACCATCATCTTTCCCAAAACACCACAGCCTACGTCCACTCTTCGCGGTTCTCGCAACCCTCGGCCGAGCGGAGCCCGCCTCCTCAAAAATCCGAAATTCGAATTCGTCCACGCTCCCGCCAAAACACAGACGCGGCCTGTCGAAAACGGCCGCTCGCGCCGCCACTAGTAAAACAGAGAGCGCATTTGGATGGGCGCGAAAAGCTCTCTCTCTTGCCCCTGACGCCAAACGAACAGCATCGACCGCCAAAGCTCTCTCTCGCATCGGACACCGGACAGCTAGCATCGCCTCAGCTCGCCTCGGACGCGAAGCCAAGCCAGTATCTCCAATTCTCCAGCCAAAAAGACCGCGTCGGCGCCAAGCAAGCATCCCAAGCCACAAGATCTCAAGCTAACAGCCAGCAAAAACCGCTTCTACCCACCGCCAACGACAATACCCTGCGACAATATAATAAACACCAGCCTCAACAGCATACATGTGCGTTTCTCTCATTCCACCCCGCTTTTGGCCTGCTAGTGATACGGCCTTCACCATTCTCCTCGACGGAGAAAGGCCGGTATCAACCTGTATCAATCCTTTAATGTGCGCAGATCGGTGATAATTATACGCCGCAGACTGCAATTTCCCATACTATTTGCATAGGATGTCCATATATACTGCAAGACGTGCGACTGACGGTTCTGACTCACTGCGACTACAGATTTCGGAAGTCCGCAGCTAGGTGGTGCCACTTTAACTTTTACCATAGTTACTACTTACCGCGCCTCGTGACTTCCACGAGTGAGTGCTGTTTGCTTAAAATGCTTCTTGCATTTTCTTAATTCTTCTGCGGCATCATCCTTTGCTACGTTTATTACGTAGTTTTATGGTATTGATAGTGCAAAACTTCTCGGTCCTTTTAGCTTAGTCGCTAGACTTCCTTTTTCCGATGATTACGAATCTGTCGGGTGCCACTCTTGTATCCTTGAACAGACGACGCCATTATGACCCGGCTAAAAAGGTTTTTGGGAAAAATTTTAATAACCGTTATTCTTACAGAAATTTTATACAAAAGAGGTACCTATATCACAAATTTTATTAGCTGTTTTCTCGGTTTTTCGACTTATACCTACCCATTGTTAAAATAAAGCAAACAATCATGCTTGATTCTTTGTAATATTATCATTAGTCTGTTTCAATACATTGCTAGATGAGAACCTCCTTAAGCTCAATTTACTCTTCTTAGTACCGTGTACCTACCTCAATTCAATTCACGCAATTCCACCCAACATTAATATTTCGTCAAGCCAGAGTACCTTTGGGCGGTCTTTCAGACATCTTATTTATTTATTTTAAAAAAACCAAGACATTGTGGACATAACAAATCGGAACCCAAGACTTTCACAACGTGAGATTTACATTGAAATACCTTCGGGTATCACTGTAATTGTTAAGTAAGGGTTTCTACGTATTTTGGAGCCTCGACGAGCGCTCGAAATGTAAAAGTTTAGGAACCGGAGCGCTAGATAGTTTTCAATTTAAGATATTTACAAAGTTATCAAATGTTATGTGTACATATTTCATAAAAATAAGTGTTATTTTTATGTATATATTTTATGTACATATTTTTTCCACGAGACGGAGCGATAATTTTACCGATTTCGCGAACAGGAACGGCGCTCCAGTCCATTTCGAGTCCTGGCCTCGACCCAAATTAAGGTAAGTTTTGTTTTAGTTTTTTTTCTGACCATGTCCGGATCTTAATAACATCATATGGGCCTCTACATAGTGGAGGTTTGTATTAACAGAGGTCCATACTCTGAGTCATACACAAATTGAAAAACAATGTGTACTTGTCAGACCCAGGATTCAAACCTGGGATCCACGACGCTACAGGCCGACGCTTAAACCGCACAGCAATCGTGGGAATTAGTAACTCAACAAAAAGTTAATAATTATAATTATTAATGTGAACCTTCGTTTTACTGTCATAAATAACCTAGAAAGTTCATTCCGTTATATTAGTGTTGTATTAGATAGGGTGGAAAAAAGATAGGGTGCACTTTAGGTCATCTTCAGACTGCAGTCTGCATCCCAATTTGGGTTTTGTTATGGTTTAAGTTGATAATTTATGATGCTGCAAAGGGCACCAGTATTTTCAGAGTTCGCCTTTTCCTTTGCTGGAATGAAATGCCAATTTCAAATGTTTAAAATAAATATAAGGGATAATAAGGCTTCAAAATTACATAAATAGATTATCTACAACGTTTAAAGAATGTCCAGGGTCTGAAAATACCATAAAGTCTCATTTTGACCTACGTGGCGCATGTGGGCCGTTAACAGGTCCTGATATAATAGATAATAATATTAAGTTTATCTGCATTCTCTTGAATTGAAGATATCGTATTACGCCCTACCTTTGTTGATTCTTTTTAATCGTGGGTAGCTAACTGGTAGTGCTATTTATTTTGCTGTTGAATTCAAAATTGATATACCTATGCATAAAATCGATAACTACCAAAGAGATTAGACTCTTAGGATTAGGCACCGTGCAATGTCTTTGATAACAACAGTACACACTCTTATACGATGCTTTTTGTATCAGATAATCCGATCTGTTAAATGTTTCAAGTGTATATTATAATCGTAATATATAATGAAGAAAGAAAAAATATGAATTTACCTTATAAAATAACATTATTTAATATTCTAACAAAAAATATTTATTCATTATATATTACGAATAAAACTGAAATATTCAACGGATTGCAATACATATCTATAATATTTACTACATGTCACTGAAGACCTTCCAGGCGCATGGTCAACTGCATATCCCTAAATCAAACTCGCAGATGCAACAACTCACGCTGATCGTCTGCCCCGATTCTAAAATGATATTATTTTGGAACGTCCCCTAGACGTGGCAAAAATAGAATAATTCATATTTTTCACACATGACGTCGACGATCTGTAACAGTCTGTACAACGTTTACTTCTTTACGTTTATTCTTAGTAGGTAGGTACCTAATTGTCGACCCAACTGTTACCAATCATCAACTGAGTATGTAGTGTGAAATTCTAAAATGTTAGGAAATACTTTTGATGTTAATGTTCATTAATTATTTTCTCTAAATGAAAAAAATTGACGAACCGGAGTGCTCGATAATATTTCGAAAATATGAACATATTAATCTAATTTTATGTAAATATGTACTTATATTTTATAAAACAACAGGTGTGTTAGATTTTTCGTTATATGGCCTACCTAGCTCAGACAGTAAAATTATTTTTTCCAGTAGACGGAGCGATTATCTCGAGGGTTTCATGAACTAAAGCTGATCTCCGGCCCATTTCGAGCGCTGGGTGTATCTCGGTCTTCTGGACTAGCATTAGACTATTTTGTTGGTTATATCTACTGTGTAAGAAAAACTACTAAGAAAAATAGATGTTCATCGTCAGTTGAGTTATCCACTTATCAAAATAGAATATTATGTATTAATGAAAAATAAAAAGACAATTTACATGAAAATTTCTTTATTATTTATTACCAAAAAAACCAATTAGGTAGGTACATAAAAGAACATGTAAATAATATTGATTCTTTTTCATTTTTTCAATGTAAGTAATGAATTATTAATTTGTTTACCTAAAAGTGCTACCGGTAACCATTTAAATAGTATTTTGCTTGAAGTTTATAGATATTATGAAACATAATAAAAAGCGGGCTTAATCACATATCAAAAACATCAATTCCAGTAA
This sequence comes from Rhyacophila brunnea, assembly GCF_057557595.1. Classification (NCBI taxonomy): domain Eukaryota; kingdom Metazoa; phylum Arthropoda; class Insecta; order Trichoptera; family Rhyacophilidae; genus Rhyacophila; species Rhyacophila brunnea. Next base: position 31,641,173 of record NW_028232871.1, on the reverse strand, counting down.
ATAAAAATATCACCATAGTACAAGTAACAAGAATGCAGTTAATTACATTTTTTTCATTTGGGAACATTATTTAAATTACAGGTTGCAAAATAATATGAGCAATTTACTTACACTAGCTTGTCTATTACAAAAGTCTAATATTATGTTAAGTTCACGAATTTATTTCTATTCCACGTAGTGGGCATTTTAAAACACCTGTCGGATATTTTCCATTTTTACTGAAAGGTGACCTCGTAATTTTCAAATAAAAAGAATAATCGCTGTTTTATTGTAGGGGAGAACCGAGGTGGGTTGACACAAAGGTGAGTTGACGCAATGATGATATCTCAAAATCTTTAACTGTTAAGAATATAGTAATATTGCAGTTTGAACTCTTTTCCCAAGTACACAGACCTGTTGGTACATGCCAAGGCTGTTGGGTTGGTACAAGCCAAGACAAGCGGTTGTGATGATATAACCTATGTGCTGCATAATCGACCAAAAGTAAGTTTTCGGCCACTTTTTTGATGAACTTTATTTATTTTTAAGTATTTAGTAATATAAGTTACATACTTCATTATTTCAGTTTTATAATTAAGCTTTATTTTGTCAAAAATTACAATATTTTTAGGATATATTTTGATTTTAAATTCAAAATCGTTATTTTTTTAACCGAGGTGAGTTGAAACACTTTGTTTCAACTCCATTTTTTCCATTTAAAAAACCTTGTATTATGATGTAAATCTATATAAAATTTAATGTTTCAACCATAGAGGTATTAAATAAAGTTTCAACCCAACTTACTTGCTGTTTCAACTCACCTCGGTACTCGGTGGGTTGAAACAGTTTCCATTAAACGCTTTCCTTAAAATGGGTTTTTCGCAAATAAGTAATTAATTGCTACTGTACTGCTTTTAAATGCAAGTAGAGGATGAAATATGCTATCCAAAAAGTACATTTTTATAGTCTTAGTAGTGAAACTGAGCAAGTTATGACCAAAAATGTAAAAATTGTGTCAATCGACCTCAGTATCCCCTAAACTGAAATCTTTTTAGCGTGGCTTACAAAAATATTGAACGCTATCGATAAAAATCTAGTACCTAATGTTTAAATAAATATTTGTCAAAAAGAAGCTACGCAATCTAATCTAATAAAAATACTGATGTTTGCACAGCAAATAAATATTTGATCACGATTATATAATATTAAATAAATTTAAATAAAATTTCAGACATTCGTTAAGTACGTACTTACATAGGTTATAAAATTATTATTACAAAAAGTATGTCATGATTTCACAAAAAGAAAATTATTTTATTTTAACATTTGTATGAAGGCATCTTATCGATAATATTATTATATTTAATTCCTCGCTATGTGTAGATTAGGAATGCTTGATGTATTAAGTAGGTATGTAAAATTGCAATACAATTATTAAATATCGTTCAATAAATAAAATATGTATAACGTATAATATAATATATAATGTATCTCCCTCAGAATAAGTGTTTCGTATGTATGATTTCTCCAAAAACGAGTTAAATACAGATTTTATAACTAGAGTATAATATTATTTTTCAGAACCAATTACTCTTTGGACCCCTTACACATTGGCGTTGATAAGAATGCCTGACTTACTATTTACATACTGAAAAAGTGACGCCACTTTTCCGGGCTAACGGCATGCCGGCGTTTGCGGTGCTTCTAAAAACCGCCAATGTGTAAGGATATATTTTGAGTTTATTCAAAACAGAAACCTGAAATTCCTAAAAAATCGGCTGAAAAATATTAAAATTATGTTTTCCCCAAAGACATAGGATACACTGGCTCTCGGGTACAGAATTAAATTCATGCACGCAGACTGAAAATAATATTCCACTATTAATTAAAAACAAAATTCAAAAAGGTACATGGATAGCGTTTAAATGAAAGGGTTATCAGTGTACAGACGTCATGAAAATTATATGTCGAAAGCAACATTTATGTCAGTTCACATACATATTCTTTATTCGTGTTTACGGGTATTGATGTAACAATAGTTTGTATGTAAGCAACTGCAACCATTTGCGTGTAATGTAACGAATTAATTATTATTGGTTATAATATATATTGCACATTATTTTGCCAATTTCTAATATTTTAAAGCGCCTTCACATCGAAAAGCTTTTTACTTTACAGTATAAAAAAAAAAACATTTCGGAATAATACTGAACGAAAAGGATCGTCACATAAGCGAACACCGTTGTTTTTATGTTTTTGAAACAAGCATTTCAAATTTTTCTCGAATACAATATATTTTTCGCATTATCCAAATGAATTCATTTGATGTACTGTTTTAGTCTCATTGAAAAGAAAGAATAATTTCTAACAGAATGCCTAGAAAAATAAACAATCCCCTTTCACAAGAATCAAGAATATTTTTTCTTCTTCTAGACAGTGGTGTGCGTGTAACGATTCAATTCGAAATTAAAACATTAATGAAAGGCAGCATAGACAATAATATATAAGTATAAGTAATCATCTCAATTTATTTTAGTAACATATCTGTATATTATTATATTAAATGAAATGTACTTAATGTATGTTGTGTTTCATAGTAAAATGCCGACGTATTGGCAAAATTAATGTTATCGTTGACTAGTGACTATTTTCATGGTGAATTTTGAGTTAATATTTTTATTTTCTCGTTTGTATCAATCCAGTTAAAATGCTGTACCACATCTCTGAAAACATTTGACGTTTCAATATTCGTCTTCCATCCACGACTTTAAAAATAGAACGACCGATTCATTAGTAATTATTACGCAGGGTGGCCACAGCAGCAAATCTTTGACAGAGAAAAGGGCGGGAAGGAAGGATGACAAGAAATTTTCCAATAACTTCAAGGAGTTAGAATAGTAGGAATATTTGATAAATAACGATATTTTCCTTCAAGCTACCGCTCCTCTTGGTTAATGGGAGTCCTGGCCCTCACAACAGGTGGCGATGAAGGTGTTTTGTCATTACTGAGCACGGACAGGGAGTTTGCGCGCTTCATGCTGTTAAAAATAACAAAATAACATGGTGTTAGTACCTATATCTGGATAGCCTAGCTTTACTAATACTTATTGCTGTATGAATATACCTATTGTTGGGTTACTTAAGAATTAAGGCAAATCCAGGTGCATGAGTTCTGTATTTAAAGTATAGACACAAAATAATATATAGAGTGGGTATAAAACAGTGTCTTTTTAATACGATGATACTGTTGGCACTTTATTGATATCATTGCGAACAATCAATTTCAGATAAAAATTTAGGGAATCTGATATACTCGAGTCGAGTGTTGCTAAAACACACCAGATAGCATAAGAAAATAAGCTAGTTGGTAGAAAAATGTACTTACAATTTTCTCAATATTAAAAAAATGACTAGAAACCGATATTTCAAAAAATAAGTCAAAATTATAAACAACATGAGAACAATGATTCAAAAAGAATTTATTGCTTCGCAACTAATACAATAATAGGAATAGATAAGACGTAGGTACTAAATTTCCCATCAACTGTGCCTATATCGTAAGTTACTTTTACGACATATTATGTAAATGAAAAAGGCCATCAAATATTGATTTTCAAGTAAATCTCGTGTAATATTTTAGCTTTGGTTAAAAAAAATTAAGCTATTCGCAGCGTGAAATAATGTTAGATTTAATGCAATATTATGTCAGATGTGTATCTTGAAAACTGGAGGCCTATCCGATCTGGCAAGAAAAAATCCAAGTTGGCAACACGGCTTAGAGTCGCCTATCTACTTGATATAAATTACCCCTCTATTTATTATCGGTCTACGTGATAAATGCCGAAATACCGGACTGGTGATTTTTTTTAATACGATGTCACGGTTGCAATTTTAACAAATCAACAGAATACCTATGTAATATATAGTTTGTGTATAAATTATTTAATTATTTAGTTGGTTGTCATAGATCCGGAAAAAAAATCATTACGATCAAATCATCAGTCTGGTATTTTCTAATAAAACTTTACAGAGCAACAGGCCATATTATGAGTGTTATTTTAGTGATGGCAATGAATAACGGCACACATTTTCTTCTAAACTGATTTGAATATTCAAACTATATTTTATTTATCCGTTTTACCTTCAACCCAAACAACCAAGATGTAATAAAATATTCCAAACATAATATTTTTATGACACCATACTACATTATATTTTTCCAGATCAAATTCCTTGTGTTAGTAATAAATATAGCATTATAACATTATAACTTTTAGAGTGGACTAATACAAGTTGATCAATGGAATATCAAATTAAATAAAGTACAAAAAGTCAATAATTCAAGTTTCCAATCAAGTCCAGTTATTCAGCCAGAGTCGAGATATTTCACCAATTTGATGTTAGAAGTCTATTTCACTATGGAGGAAATAAATGGAATATCACAAGGCAGGGGACAAAAGTTTGCTTACAGGGAACACTAAAAAATTGTGAGCCCATTTGGCGGGTTCGAAATTTAAAATAAAAATAGAGCATAGCAAAGATAACATGGAAGAAAGTATAAACTATGGCTTGGAATTACCTTAATGAGTCGGTGTAATCTACAGCGGATGGGAGGTTGGCAGAATGTCGGTTGTTTGTGAATCGGCTGATGAGTTTAGCCGAAGATCTTCTCAGAGATTCTCTCAATTTTGAGAAGGAAGCACTGCGTGTCACCTCACCCGACTGTTATGCAATTTAACAATCAACCATTCTAATATTTACACTGTCATCTTGTTTACATTCAACTAATTATATTTTACATACAGAATTTATAGTTTAAAAAATATTAAACTTTAAAATAGTGTTCAATTTGCATTAATTATTAATTTATATACTATAAACAATGATTTAATGACTATCCATGGTAAGTAAAATCTAGAAATATAATGTGAACATTCTGACAAATCAGCCATTTTGTTTTAAATATGACTGGCAGCCATTTTGTGAAAATATGTTTATAATAAAGGTTTGACTGTCACTGATTGTTTTTTTTTTTACAGTTTATTATATCCAATTATATTACATAATTAAAAATAATTAATTACATATTATATTTGACTAGTTTGTCTAATAGTTATAAATGATTTTAAAAATGCCAATAAGCGAATAATAATTATTGATAAAACTATATTGGTGTGATAACTGCTAACATTGTGTGTGTAGGTATTTGTGATTGAAAAAATGATGATATAATAAATCAATACAGAAATCAGCAAACTATTATAATAATAGATAAATAATCATTGGAGACCGGTGTCTCAATTTGCAGGTAAAGCGAAATCAATAAACAAAATTATAATAATATATTAACGATGACATCAATTTTATTAATGGATTGTTAAACTGCATAACAGCGACTTGTATTATCCCCATTCCTTACAGGTGCACCTGAGCTAGCCTCAGTCGAAGCGTTGCTTTTTACAGAGCACATAACAGTGATGATGATGATGAGATGCAATACTTACCTTTTGTCGGAACCGACACGGTGTCTGAAAATTCATGCGACTGTGCCAATGACATGTCACTTACCGATCTGACATTTACATGAATGCACATTAAGTGAAAAAAAATCTGAATCAAGTATTAATTATTCAATAATAAAATGTCATCACTCATTATTTATGTCGACAGTTTTTCGGTTAATAAAATATATTTCAAAGTGACATAGGTCCATATGACATAATTCATTTCTTAATGTCACTATAGTGCGGTACAAAAATACAGTTGCAAAAAGAAGTAAGTATTAATAAAACAGAGTAACTACGAATTGCATAATATTATTATTAAAATATATGGCTTCTTATGGATATGTACTTCTCTTTTAATTGTTTTGGCCGACTTAATCGTTGATGTAAAGTAAAGTTACAAAAAATGATGGTTGAATTATTTTATTAACACGTTTGCAGACAGTTCTGAATTTGAGGCGCAACTGATATAGAAACTTATCATAATTTTATTATTATTTGAGATATTTAACTTTTGATGGAAGTCCTAGCGTAGGAATCACCGACGTAGCAATAAAATGAGGAATTGTCAGTATCACCACAAACTGGTGTTTGACCACGACTTCATCCAAATGAAATAGGCTGGCTTATAATAATTATTAAGTGCTCTTCTCTAACTATGCCTCATTTCATATCTGTTCGACTATAATTTTTTATTATATCATTGCTCAAAGCTGTAAGTCAATATACAAAATGGTCAGATTCAGATTGTACTCTTTAAACTTTAGGTAGTACAACTCTCACCACTATCATTAAATGTGCAAGTAGTGATTGGTTTATTCAAATATTTGTCCATGTTGATTCAATTTGAGGGAGATTATTCATGGCACACTGCTCACGAGACTGACAAGAAATATATTAACCTTTTCCACTCGAATTTTTTTTTATAGGTACATACCACCCACTCGAGACTTTTTCCCGCACAAAGCATAATTTCAATATAAAACATTTAATTGGTGAAAAAAATGTAAAAAAAAAATTTTTTTTTTTATTCTGTAAAATAAATTTATAATGAATATACTGTACTTATTTTTAGTTTATTTATAATTCTTCATTGTGTGGTATTTCACAAAGCAATCTCCAATATGTAATCCTGGCTTATCACAGAATCGTAATGAAATAGCGGTATGTAGAGAACTGGCTATAAAATGTAAATCGTCCATTATGACTGTAAATATGATACAAATGAATTGCCTTCAAATACACTTGTAATATAAGCGGCTGTCTCGTAAATTTCCTAAATTAGTTTCGGGCTCATAACAACTCATTCCCAGTGCGGTACACATTATCAAAAGATTTCTCAAAAAATAATAAATCGATACGTAATAATTTTCATTTGACTCATTAGAGTATTTCACATTATATAGGTTCCGAATCGGCATAATATACTAGTAAGTATTGTCATCAAAAACAGTATTCAAATATAAAACTGTAAACTATACGGACGCCCCTGCGCAAGCGAGAACCAATAAAAAATATAAACACACTTCAAAATCATGCGTGACAAACACTTCACTCTAGTCTGGGAACGTTCAATAAATAAAATTTATGTGACAAAAAAACATTGCTTGCAAGCGACGACCTACGAATAAAAAAAGAGAAGATTCCGATAAAAATACTATGTTGAAATTAGGCACGCAGTATTCTTTTGCCGACTTCTTTCTCAGATAAATGTAATAACCTATTATTATTCATTCTAACTTGATTGAAATCGCATTATAAAAATTTATGAAAATATTACAAAAAATGACTTTAGAGGCGGTGCCGCCGCTACGGCGGCACTCGAGTAATACGGCAAACTTCTAATGCCGCCGATATGGCGGCACTCGAGTGTTAAGGGTTAAGACGCACGGTCGGCTACAACGTTATGAACTTGCTCAATGGATGACAAACATTGAAATTATAGCATAAATAGGACACATACAATGAAGCATTCTTGCTGTGTCGTATCTGGCATACATTTGCATGCATTTCTTGTCTACTTTGACCGTATTTCAAGTACATATTGGTGGTTTGACTGATAGTTCTGATCGAAATGAAGAGTGATGATATTAGCTGGCATGTCCGCAAAAGTGTTTCAGGAGTATTAAGGATCACCCACCTTAATACGAAATATTCACACCACAACATGGTGCGTCATATTTTATAGGTTATATAACGAAAATTCTTACATTAAATACTCAAAAGATAATTGCAGAAAAATTAAATCAATAATAGTTATTGAATTTAAACCTTCAGAAACTTATTATCGCTAACTGTCATAATCATAGACGGTGATAAAAGTCCATTTCAAATGGTATTTGACTTAAAACCACACATATGTAATAGGTATATACAAATATTATGCAGTCGTCACATATATAATATGATAATTCAAAATATTTCTATTAGGTACATACCTACCATTCGCATCGAAATATAAAGTCAGGGTGCGTTGCAATTTTGCAACATGTTTTTTCGCTGCTGATTAACATTCCCAATGCAAAACTGTCATACAAGTTTAATCTCGTCCATAAGCCACTTCATTTGTAAAACATTCACAGGTGGTGCGAATAATTCGCGTTGGTGTGGATGACTAATCCTCAAAAAAAATACAAATTCTTGACCCCTCAATTCCGAGTTGTAATAAGGACGTGTGTGACATTTTTATACAAGTTTTTAATATTAAAATATAAAAATATAATTACCAAAAAAAGTGTAATATTATGGTCTCCGTTTGTCCAATATGGCCGATCCGACGCTGACAGCTATTGCCTGGTTAATGGTGTCTTAGTTACGGCCTATAAAGAGTTCGGTACAACAATCGGATGAACAATTTAGGCCACAATGGTCATCTGATATTTTTCACCACATCACAAATACCCTCGGTATTAACAATGAGTTACATAGAATACAATAAGTTCTTTGTTCTACCTTGATTTCACGCTCATTTTATAAAGCTGTTTTTAAAATCAATAAGCGTTAAAAACAGTGATGTATTTGGTTTGCTGGGAATAGAGAACATTTTCCATGGATTGCAGTAATCTAAGTTCCCAAATACATACATTGTGAATACCGAAAATGATTTTTTTTTTATATAATTGTAGGAATTTCACATATAGACAGTTTTAAGTAATATTCTTTAATTCCTTTTATTTACTATAATTTTCAGTTGCTATGATTTTTATAGGATATTTTACAAATACATCACTGGTTGAAAGTACAACATAAAATTATAGACCATGCACAATAAGCGAAAAAAGGTGCTAAAAATAATAATAAAAAAACAATTAAAATAAATATAGATTATTTTTATTCATATAAATTATAATACAAATTATTTTTACAGTGCGTGCATAAAATATAAATGACGTGATAAAAAAGATTGCTATAAAAGTGTGCACAATGTCAAAAATATATCGATTTAAAAAATCGTACCGAGAATCATGTCAGTGAGTAGTAAAAAATGTTTATTTTTCAATATTTAAAAGTACATTGTTCAAAAAATATGGAGTTACCAAATATGTCGAAGCATTTGTTCTGAGCAGGGGGGGAGTTAAAATGATTTATAAATTACTAAAAGCTAAAAAATTAGGCATTATTTAATGTGGCAAAAATATTAAAAAAATAAATGCAATTGCCACAAACGCCCGTTTCAATTAAGCATTATTATTTAATATAACAAAATATGACTTATTAGAATCGAAATGTCGTAAGCGATCAAAATATTGTTATTTTGAATGATTTTGTGGAATTAATAGTTTACACTTTGATTAGAAAGTTAATAAAAATTAATTATAAAACATATCGATTCGATGATCGACATATTTTATGTTTTGAAACTTCAGAGTTATTTTGGGAGGAAAGAAATTTTATAAAAAAAATTAGTCTATCATTATTTATACAAAAATATAAGAGATGCAACAAGGAGAAAAGATATTATTGAAAGAAAAACTTATATAAAAAATAAATAATATTCCTGCTAATTATTTTAATTGCACAAATTGGAATGGCAATGAATTCTATATTGATGCAAGAGAGAAATTAGTATTATTTTTTTGTTTTCTTTGAGTTACTTCTAATTTAATGTCATTAAAACACTAATTCAATATTTATCCTGTAATTATAACGAAATATTCTAACTTTTAAATAATTAATTTTTGGAGTCAAGAAAATAAGAACAGATGAAATAATGAGTGATATTTATAATACCAAAATATGGTAGGTCTATGAGTGAAAAAAAAATACAATTTCAATGAACAGTAAATTTTAGAGAAAAAATTAAGATTCATAACAAGTGATTTTATATTTTCAACACATTTTTTACAAGGTAAATATTTTACTTGAATTTTATATAGAAAAGAAGTAGATTCAGATAGAGTCTGCATGTTCGATAATGCTCTAAATAATATTAATGTTAATAATTGTGTTATTGATGAGTGCCGGTGTGTATTCCGAGGGCATTGAATAGTTTGGACTTCAGATTTGACCGCGGCTCCGCGTTTGTGTTCCCTCCCGTCTGACGGAATTACCCAAAAGAAAAAAAACAACAAAAAACTTCAAATAAAACAAAAGCTATCAAAAATAAAAATCACATAATATAAGATTGCGTAGGGAATAAATAAACATGAATAAGGAACAACACCGAGGAAATATTTCCATTTAAATGTCGGCTCACAGTAGTTGTCAAGTCAAAAAGCGGAAACAAATTTAAAACAATATTTTATTTGAAATATTATATAATTCATGTGAGATAACTGTGAAATAACAGGAATAAATGTGTGGTATAAAGTAAATTATAAATTTGTCGAATATCAAAAAATTGTATGCTTATTAGGTGCTATGTCCACGTTAATTAAACAATTAACATGTCGATGAAAAATATTTATAAACACTTGAAAACAGTTACTGTCTACTGCTTGCCGACAGATATACGCAGAGTACCTCACGTGCGTCTCGTGTTGGTCTAACCTGTTTGCTTATTCTGTACGCAGTTTTAATAACAGTGTGAAACAGCAACATAAGAAGTGTTCTAACAATATATTCAGAATGAACATTACAGTAATTGTAGAAAGGGGATTTTCTATGCAAGTTCTAAATTACATAAGTAACAAAAAAAATCAACAAACTAAGCCATAAATACTAAGCAAACTTTCCTAAAAAAACAAAAAACAAAACTCAAAGCGAGCAAAAAGACAAACTAAAACAATATGCTTATGCTTTATCAAGATAATAAAATAAATATAAATGTTGGAGTCGGTTGTAAAAAAAGAATATATATATATATGTAATAATATTATATTATTATATAACTCAAGCTTTTCAATTGCAGAAATACTTCATTTCATACTAATTTTTGTAGATTTATAATTGATATTATAATCTATTTTGAAGGTACAGAGGTACAGGCTTTATAATAAATAACTACATTCAGGTGATTTCTTATCTCATTCTACTGTATAAAAATTTGATCATGTTGTGTGTAAAAAAGAACGTCAAAAGTAACTCACCTTATCTTAACTGCTAAAAATGTAAAGATCTAAACCTCATTTGTTTATTGGGACTTAAGTCATTATTGACTGGGATATGATCAGGCATGTGAATTGATTCAGGTGAATTGAAAATATAACGATGAAACTATTTTGATAGAAACTTCATCCAGACATTCTAATAAAATAATAAATATAGATTTCATTGTAAAATCATTTTTTGAAATAAAAAATAGAAAACATATTCTAATGTTAAAAGGACATATCTAGCAAAACACAGTTTTCAGATAGTTCTTGAACATGTTTCGCTTTATATTCAATTACCATGGAATTAGCATGTTTCAAATTGTACAAAAAATATATTTTTTTGTTTCATGAGTCTTTTTAACAATACAATATTTTGTTCACATATAGACCTGAATCTATTCTGTTATGTCCTGTAGGTGCTCTTAATATGGATAGGTATGTGTAATTAAGCGGCCTGGGGCTAACCTCATCGTGCTGATCGATGTGAACAGAATCGATGGATTCCCGGCTGCCTCTACGCACTCCGCGGAGCTTTGCCTGTTTCACAATGTCCAGTGCCTGCAAAGCCACAAACGTGAATGGAAACCGCTGCTTCGGGGGCCACATTTCATAACAGACCCAAACAATAATTAATTTAACATTTGGGTTATTTTTCCATTGCTCCTTCATATTTTTTTCAGAAATAATATGTGATTTATGATTGTACCGATGACCAGTATTAACATCTTTTCATGATCGTGAACGATGAGTTGTAATTGAACACACACAATTAGAAAGTCGTATCAGTTCAATGACAGTCTAATACAAATGATCAGTTAAGATGAATGTAGTGATGTCCCCCAGACATATACTAGGTGTAATAACTTAATTTAGATCATGGATTTTTTTTAATTAATTGATAAACCGACCGTGATTTATAAACGTGAAAGATACAAATGATAGATTGCTTGAATTACAGGTAACAGTCGTCCATCGCGACCCCGGTGAGTGCAAATCCATTAAATCGCGATCGATTTTCAATAATATTTTTTGTCTCGCATTTATTTTGACAGGTGCCACATGCCGAGAAATGTCATAATCAAGAATCAAGCGTACACAATCAGATTATTTATCGGCACAGTTTACATTTAAGGCTATGTAGATTCTTTTAGACACGGAACAAAATTAATGTTTTTTTTTCAGTTTATTGAAAGTTATAGATATTACTTTTATTTTATTAAAATAGTGTTTTCATATTTTATATTGTTTTGTTTTTCAAATCCCCTGTTGATTGTGAAATTTCGCTTATAACGAACTAGTCCAAAAAGTATCTCCCGCGATCTACACAGGGTTACCTGTAGTAGGTAATATCATGTTTTTATATTAAAAAATTAGCCATTCCAACAATAAAACAATAGTAAATTGTAGTTAATACTTATTGATCCTAAGGCATTAAGACTTACATCTAAATATTGTTGCCCGTAGTTTTGAGTAAATGTTGCTTCAATACAATTGACAAAATATCATGAAAAATAAACATCACTAAATTTGTAGATTTAAAATGTAAAACCAATTTGTTTGTCTACGGTCTTTATTTATTTTTGTGTTTGTCATAAAACATTGTCATAGTGTGCGATTAATGATAATGTATTTGGTTATAATAATATATTGTATAATAACATGTAAGCAAATTTTTGCGGAACTAATGTCACTCCGGTGGATAATTCAACTTACTTGTTGAACGTGCTGTGGGCAGCGTGCGAGAGAAAGAAAGCTCAAATGTTAGTGAATGACTTACTGTTTAATAATTAGTATGATTCTCTACTAAAAATCAATGGCATAACGCACAAAGGACTTGAGTGCATTTTATGTGGGTTAGGTCTTTCTGTGAGAAACTTTCGTAAGAGTCAAATTTTATTAGCAACTGTGACACGGTGAGATGGTACACATCGAGATTGTTTTAAATTTGCATAAAAATCCCCGCAGAATTCAATACAATAGGAACAATATGTCACAAACTATATAGGTACCAATCAACTGTGGCAGTTTACTATAACGCAAATAAAAATAGTGTGAAAACGTAATAGGTATGCAATAGAAGATAATGATGCCTCCGGTTAAACGAATCGATAATTAATTTCAATGCTCGTTTGATTCAGTGAGAAATATCATATTATAACGGTTTGAATAAGTCTACGAAAATGCACATAAGACATTTTGCACATTATGCCATATATGCAATGATCCACACCTTCTTGACTACGACCCAACCAAACCAAACCAAACTTGTTTATTTTCAATTACCGCATGACGTATTACCTCAACACAATAACACTTGTACAATCTGCGAGTAAACCGGAAAAAACACGGTACATTCACAAAATTGTACAAACACTGAGTAGAAATAACAACACAGCGCAAAGTAAATACCAAACGTGCAACATGAGAAAATGGCAATACATAGTAATATAACAATAATACGGGAGTTACTTATAAAGATAATAATTGCATCATTATAATATCACAATAACCTAACCTTGCACTTTATGTATTATAAGCATGTAAGTAAAGGTTGGGTTATTAGATAATTCCATAAGAAATATACAACTATTGACTGAGTGTACTTGATGGAAATTTGAGTGAATATTCAAATTTATATGAATTTTATACACTTCCGTATCGATCGGTTCTCGGATGATCTAAGCTTCATTGTACAAGTACTGTCAGTAGATATACATAAAGTCTGAAGACGCCCAAAGGTGAAACCCGGGTGACGAGGACAGTTCAATTTGGAAGTGCACAAGCTATAAATCTTCATATAAATTATATCTACCAAAATATCAATGTCTAGTATAATAATTTGTAATTTGCATTTACTAAAATGATAAACCATCAAGCGATATTAATTCAAACTGTGATTGATATTGATTATAGGTTGATATTTAGGTACATACAGAAAGAAGTTTTGCTTTATTAAATAATTTTGTGATCATACTTTAACCGAAGATACTCTTTAAAATTATATTATGAGTTATGTTTTGTAAATTTCAAAATATACATGAAATCTTGCAGTGTCGATATAGCCAAACGTGGATTCCTTGAAAGCCTTACAAATAATAACGTCTCTGATGAGATGATTTGGAGACTCGATAGATAATTCAGTAAATTTATGGAGCAGCAGGTCATACAAAAATATTAAAAATGTTAACGGATTAAAGGTAATACCTATTGTAATTAATTATCAAGAGTTTAATTAAATTTTATGTAAGGGTGATACTTATACACCACTATCAAGGTTGGTAAAACAAAAAGGCCTAAGTGACAATTTGCAACATTACACAGTAGCAAAATCAAATAATGTTGTTGATTTTATATACATATTACCAAAGTGATATTTAATTTTGTAATCAAATAACTCTTGCTGATAAGCCTTTTGGAAATCTGAAATTGAGATTCATAAGCGTTTAGCTCCATACATAATCAACTTATTTTGCTAAATTATCCACTACATAACTTTTATCTTCGTATTCTAGATAAGACCCACTACACTATATAAATATCAAGAATTATTATCGAATGTGTATGAAGAATAAAAGATGTTTAAATATTTCAAAAAAAATTGCCATATCAAATGTAGGTATTATTATTTACAAGGCTAATCGCATAAATTTCACACACTCTAACTCTTAACTCTTATCACACAGCAAGTTTGATAATAATTTATTTAGGTTATAAATACGATAAAAATAATATTACTAAGTGTTTACTTTTAAATTAAGTAGGTATATAATCCCAAAACCTTTGATAAGAATATTAAATTTCTTCGAATTAATTGAAGCTATCAATGTATTATACTGAAATTCATATTTATATAGCCAAAATCAATTATAATTAACTTGCTCTCATCAAATAAAATGAAAAATATCAAACCACAGACAACTGGTATGAAGAAATTCTACTACGCATTTAATCTAAAAAATTAAATAATCTTTTCTAATACGACCAACATTCTAAGTGAGGTTTAAAGTACATATTTTAATTTGTATAATATTTACTATGTTAAAAATGTCTGCATAAAAATAAACACTCCCAATGGAAGATATATTTCATATTTGAAACAATGTCTAATGTGTGTGTGTTAAAAATATTTATACAAAAATTGATTGTTAGCCGTACATTCAACCCTTGTCAGTAGACGTACTTCATAATTCACCCATGTCAAAATAATTGAACCGATGTTAACACTTTATGGTCCGGTAACGCCACATTGGCGTCCTTTGCAAGCCGAACGTTACGATCCGGTGACGCCTACGTGGCGTCCTCACATAGGCATATCTTTACTGTGAAAAATAAATATGAAATTTAATATTTGGTTGCAAGATCTATCGACAGATGGTTGAATGACATGTGCAAGAAGTAAAAGCATGATGGAAAAAAAATATTTCGGGGTTTTTACAGAGATGGCGGACGTAATACCATTCAGTATTTTTTTGTACCTATACCATTTTTTTTATTAGTTACAAGCCCATTTCTAGACGGGTGAATCACGAGACGTGAACAAAAAAGGTAATAAACACTCAATGTTATATTCCAGTGTCGTCACTTCACAATCGAAATTTAATTGTCGACCCTTTTCAGTGGTAGTCTACCATTTATGAACCTGCATTCTTTTTTTTTTTAATGAACGCGATTTTTAGCTATGAAATTGCATCATATTTGATAATTTGTCTTTAATGGTTTACTACCCATGAAACATCCACCATGCTTCATCATCCATGATAGAAATCTTAACTTGAAAATGAGAACAGTTATAAATGTGAACTTGTATCGCGTTGTCATTTTCGTTCGCTTTTTTCGGGAGATTATTGCTTGTGTAACTGCATAAATAATAGCTATTATTATTTATATTGCACTAATTTCATTGAAAAAATAATTAATCTAAGTATATTTTAGCTAGGATATATATTTTTTATTAGTTTTATCTCCAAAAAAACTTTTTAAAATGGAGGACCATTCGTTTTTAAACAGAGGAAAACTATGCGGATTGTATGTCAGATATTCCCAGTGACTGAAGATATCGGAGATTTTAGTGTAATTTTCAATCACAATCAAATATTTCCGGGGATTTCCGCAACTAATAAACGTTTAAGAAGAAAGTGTAAAGTGTGTTCCTCACATAAACTTCGAAAAGAAACTATTTACATGTCCAAAGAGTGTAAAGTACCTCTACATCTACATATTGGTAATTGGTTTTCTTCGTATAATTTAAAAAAAAGTGTATTAGTTGTTAGTTCATTTTACATTCATAGTTTTATAAACTATTTCAAATAATTTCAGCTTTAGTGTGATAATAATTATTTCGTGCCTAGCCAGTTATCTAAAGGTATTATCCATAAGATTGAGTGTTGATTCAAATATTTTTGTGGAATGTAGATGTTTGTTTTACAATCCTATTGCTCATAGATTTTGTTATATGATTTTTTTACGCACGCCTCTGCACTGTTATTGGATTGTCTCGATTCCTACAATAATACCAAATTTTAATAAGCGGTGGGAATGTATATGCGCAGTGACGTCCCGTGGGGGTAAGCAGATTGAGCGTCGCTTGGGGGCGGCAGTTACCCGAAGAGCGAACAATCGAGGAGAATCATTAGGTATATATAGAAATAGCTACCTAAACTTAGTTATAACGGAAATATCTTTCCTTAAAAAAAATCAGCCCACTGGTTGGAAACAAAGTGTATTCATAATTACTAAAAAGGTTTGATAGGATAGGTTCGCGATGTCTCGCGATGCCTAGCTTACTTCCGTTGTCCTTGGACGTCACGTCCTTGCGCACATGCGCAGATTAGCGGATTGCATTTGAATTATAGGTAGGTACCTACATACTTACATACCCTAATTTAAAAAAAATTTAGCTGACCTAAATTTTTTAAAAAGTTACGTGTATTTTAAAATGTATCTGAAACCGTGGACTCACAATATTTTTTGTCTATTAAAGTAGACATGTATATTAGGTTTAGTGGTATAGGTATTGTTAGTAATGTATCCATACAACACATTTCTTAGATATTGGTGTCATGAAAGGATGATAAAAAATACGGTAGGTATAAAAAAAATGAGGCGGCATTTCGGCACTGCTTAGGGGCGGCATTTTGTCTTGGAACGTCACTGTATATGCGTGCATTTTATTTATTTGAATTTACTCGAAAATATGCACGCCACTGCACTGCCTTTATCGGCTAGGCCATAAAACCAATAAATCACTAGTAAGTGTTAGTTCGGGAATGAATGTGCATTTATTTTTAAACACTTCACAGTTTGTGTGAAGTCTTTGTTATTTTATTATATTTGATAATCAGAGATATGAGTAGCTAGCGCTAAAAATGAATTGATACGTATTCTATAGCGGTGTAAAACATTTTGTATTTGAATATTTTATTATATTTTTTAATTAAAAAATAATATATTGTGATGCTTCATATCAATAGGCTGTTTCCTTTACATTATATTTAACAAATTGAACTAATCTAATAACATATAATAAATAATATACGAAAATTTACAAATTATATACTTTACCTTTATGGAACGCGGGCCAGAGGTTGACAAGTGTTGAATAAATGACACAATTTGATGCATTGATATATTTTAAGTATTTTCTGAAAATTTTATTGAAATATATCAATAGGTTCAAAAGTTATATCATTTTTAACTTCGCGATCGAAATTTGTTGATTTTCATTAAAAAATACCGGATATTGGCGTAGGTTCTTCGCGAAAATTCGCGGACCGTATAGTGTTAACATCATACAACTTCATCAAATAGTGAATAAAAATATACGTTTAGTCTACATATTTACATATACAGCTTTTCAAGGTATGAACATGGCCCGAATTAGCTCTCACTATAGACTAAATATAAATTGTATTTCTATCCATCACACTCGTCTACGATACGATTCAACTCAGAATCTTTCGTAGGCAAGTCTAATACTCTATAAATTTGTATGTAGAATTTCTTCATGACATTTGCCATAATTTCGCATAATAAAAAAACAAATAAATGAAAAAAGATATTAATTGAAATGTGATCTGACCACCTCCTTGCGGCTCCTGAGCGCACAGTCCTCGAGAGTCTCGGCTGCCTCGTATTTCCCTTGGCGGCGGTACAGCGCCCCCAGATTCTTGAGGGTGGTCGTAACAGTGGGGCTGTCCACTTTGGCCGCCTTGTGCCATCCGCCGTACTCACCGTAGGGGGCGTTCTCCTTCTGCAGATGCTTGTTTTCTTCTCGCTCCTCTGCCACTTGCCATATCGGCTTGTTGTCACCTGTCGTATCAACGCATCAATGTTATCTGTTATATTGCATCGTGTATAATTTAAGATTAAAAAAAACTTATATAACTGAACTAATGAAATAGATCCTTTTTCAGAAAGCATTCCACGCCCTTCGAAAGACTATCGACAACACAAAATCATTAACCGAATTCATCTTAATATTATTTATAATAAATAACATCTTTGTAGAATTAAATCTTGCAAATGAATCCAAACTACGTTTTGATAGGTCTATTGATTGGATATGTATCAAAAAAACCTATCACATAATGGACAGTTAAAAATATGTTGTACATTGTACATAGTACAGAATTATCAGTCCTATCATTTTCACACAATAAAGATCAATGGATGAGATGGATTTTTTAAACACTAGTTATACTTAAGTAAATGAATTTATAGATTAGTTTAAATATATATATATATATATTATGCTCTCGATGGCCGAGTGGGTAACGAGTCATCCTGCAATGTCGTGGGTCCCAGGTTTGATAATTAAATGATCATCTTAGGATCGGACATGGTAAATATATATATGGTAGTTTGAATATAAACAACTGCATCTTTACAAGAGAGCAAAATAAAATACCTAATAATTTCATCAGTTTCGTAAATATATTATGAATAACTCTAAGGTACTGATGAAACTTTTGGAAACTTTTTTTTTTACAAAATTTTATAAGTGTTACGATGTCAAACAAATTCTGTTTAAAATATAATGTAAAATACAGTGAAAAATTTAAATAAAACAGAAGACACAAAACACAGAAAAAGTCTTATAAAAAGATGATCAACACTATTATGATCATGGTGTATAAAAAAAATATCTAGATAGTTCTTATATTTTTATCTGTTTTGTAATCGTATATCACTAAATATTTCACAACAAAATAATAATTTAAAAAAATGTCATTAAGGGTAAATGTGACACAGTTGGGACAAAGTGTGACAACATGGAAGGTCTTGAATGTATTTAAAAAATCAAAATAAAAAACTAATATATTTTCTTGTATGAATATTATAAACATACTTATTATTATTCAGTCAAGTCCTTATCTGTGTCACACTTGAGCCCGGTAATGTCACACTTACCCCAATGTTACAGATCGTTCCGATTCGGTTTATAAAGATGACCGCATTATCATTCTGCGATCGGGATAGTCATCGATGTCTTCAAACAGTATAGATAGTACCAGGATCAACTTACTATTGAGTGAATTTCATTATGGATATAAGCCATAATGCAGGCAAATAATCATTCACATATAGGATACTGTTTATAATATACCCAGAGTTTTACACTTTTATGTCATCAAGACATTTTTTGTTGTTTATGGTTAAAAATTAATGATTTAATATATAATTTCATAAAAATTGATTTCGTAATTCAGAATTTTAGTGTCAAAAGAGTCAATGTACAAAGATAGCTTCAAAAATAATTAAAACTTTCATGGTCAATAGTTACGGTTATTACTTTTTAATGTAATGTACTATCGAACATAATAAAAAAATAATTTATACCAGCCAAGCCATCAAATAAAATTACTTCAAACTATATTTTTGTAGATAGCTCTTTTTATCACTATATATTAGTATATCCCTGAACTGAAATTGCAACTTGTAGCTGAAGACTTTCAGATTTTCAAATATTAAACAGAATAAACTTTTCTATCAAACAATCGATACCTGGAATATATATATATAAGTAGAAAAAAATATTTATAACCACAAACTGAACTGAATGACAGTATCACTTTAATTATATGATAGTATCATTTCTTTGATAATTTTAGGATTGAGAAGGAAAAGTAAAATTGAAATAAAAAAATAATTACGTTAACACAAAAAAATTTACTTAAAAATGTATCTATAAACAGACATGCATTGTAAAAAAAATATATATAAAATATACAAAACACTGAAAATCGATATCGATACATAAAAAGTGAAATGGGCTAACCTTTAATAAATTAAAGGCAAAGTTAACTAGCTTTGCGTCTTACCTGTGTCTAAATAATGCCAAAAACAAGTAGGTAATATTCAAAACTACAGTGAAACTCCGATCTTACGTTGATGAAGGGAGTGACAAAACGTAAATATATGATTTTTTTAAAAATAAATATATTTTTTATTAAAAAATCATACACATTGGTTTGGAGCATATTATACTCTTTAAATATGTTATTTCACCATTGCGAGAATGTCCTTTTTTCCTTTGAATCGACCATGTTATTCTTTCCTGAGACATTATTTGAACATAAACTTATACAATCGTGTCATGTAACCTTGGTGTTGTTAGCCACTGCAGACATGCACAAATGGGTCTGGTATTCATTTCAATGATGTTATGCATTGAATTGAATGCGTTCAAATAATTTGGATTTTTAATTTTAATTAAAGTTAGAATATTTTAGATGTAAATTGCGGGAAATAAGAACATAAAACTGAAAATTAAATGTGCTAAAATGAAACGAAATGTGAATTTAGGACATATAAAATCGGGGTTCCACCGTATGTCATTTTAAGTTGTGTGAATATCTTTAGATTCTGTGGGTTAGCTTTTTTCACCTCTCATTTACCGAAACAATACACTGATATTTCATAAAATACCCTGTCCAAAAGAACTTATTTAATACTAACAAGTGCCACGAGGCGCTTCAAATTATTCTGTACAGCAAAAACCTACACCAAATATATTTCAAATCTTAAAAAGACCTAATGACAAGCGATCACTAATAATAACTATTAAAATAATGTACATAATTGGGCTTAACTCACTGAACACACAGCCTATACTAATCAAATACTAAATAGATTATACAAGATTAGTCAACTAATCATTGAAGACGACCACCTTCTTTGGTAAGGATGGACAGTGTCAAAAAGACCTAACCCAAACTGGTAACAATGTTTTAGGGAAATGATAAATATTTAAATGTTTAATTAGTAGATTTATGATGTACGTATTCAACTGAGTATTGTATTCGGTTGATTTGTTTGTTCAACCTGGAGACATTTTATTTATTACCAATATTTTGAGTTAACAGTTTTTGACACGCATTTTTTATATCAGAAATGCAATACAAGCTGAAAAATATTGTTATAACTAAAAACATTTTTTTCTAAAAAAATTACATGTAGGAATATTTGACAACCATTATTATAACACAAAATCTTAATACACCATTATTTATTACAAAAAACATGTGTAAACCAAAGCTTCACTCAAGCAAGATGAGCTACAAAATATTGTAATTTTTCAATACGAAAAAAATTTAAAGGGGTAGGTATATTTAAATTACCTCACTTGAAAATGTTATTAATTTTTGCCAAGGTAGGTACAATATAAACTCTTCAATATTCTAAGGTTGTATTTGTATGTAAAATTTTTCAAAATTCGTTTTCCCTAAAAAAGTCAAAATTAGATCTTTTGAGTACATTACAATTGCAATATGTATGTGACATTGATCGGCAACTTATCCATGCAAAATATAAGTTTCTATTAACATGTGAGATAAGACATTGTCCAAATGCCCGAGATCCAAATGCATTTAGATTATTTAGAAGTAGATGGTTACCTAGTGGTTGTTGAAAGGTATTTTCTTTATTAATAAAAAATTGGAAAATACAACCTTGAAATATTAATTCAATATACTACCGAGTATTAAATGAACTCGATAAAAAATATGACATATGTATAATAATACTACCAAAAAGTACCTAAGACATTTTGAGGAATGTTGTACTGATTATAAGTTACACACCTAAACTGATAAAAAATCTTATTCACAAATCTAGATTTACAGAAATTGTAAAAAACATGTTGGAACAAAAATCATACAGAATGTTTAAATGAAAAAAAAAGAATTTACGCCCATGCTCATACACAAACCTTATCTCGAAACAAAATATTCTAAGATAAGCTACCATAATACATGTTTGAAAAAAACTCCACAACACCCTCAAACACTTCATTTTATCAAATTATAAAATTAACTACATACATACAAAATTATTTCGTGTAGTGTCATATTCATACTCTTAAGTCTTAAGTCTACTAAAATGTGATATGCTCATTTGAATACCTATGCACTATTAAATATTATCATCCTAGTCATTATTAATAGGACAACGCTATAGTGCTTATAATTATAATCAATTCAGATGGTGGGTATTTAAAGTCTATAGATTGCAATAGTATTCAAAGTAATAATTGTACATAACATATCGATATTCATAACAGAGCAGCCGGCATCGCACGGTGTTCCTACTAAAAGATTAATCTACTGTCATGTACATACATTTACCGACAGATTATAATAATTTTATTAGTATAAGTGATCAGTGGTGTGCTGTCGTCATATCTGATTGAAAAAACTACAATAATTAGCTATGTATATCTAATCGATTCACATTTATATTATTCACAACCAAATCCAATGTATTGTTACACTAATTCCGCATTATAAATACATTCTTTCACATTCACCGTCTTGTAGGAAAAATATTGTGGATTTATATTATGAAACCATAAGTACCTATCGTAAATTCGAAAAAAATCGAATTATGAATTAAAAATTATGTGACCTAAGTTAAAAAAACAATCAAAAAAGCAAGTGGGTACCTTATCTGAACACAATAATAATTACTTGTCATCTCCACAAATCTTCACTAGAAAAAATAATTTTGTGGGGTTAATAAAATGGCAAAAATTCGAATTATAACATAACAATTACAGATTGCCTATATTGTGTATTAATGTGAAAAAGATCACACAAAAAGAAGAGAACACAAATCATTATCTCCCCTAAAGATTATATTCCTCACATTCCTTGTGTCTATTTTACTGCTTTCAAAATTAATAAAATGTAGGCTAAAATATTATTCCTTCAAAACTAGTTATTACCGAATGTTACTCTTTCATCATGTATGTACAACATACTCATTATGTACACGATGCTTAAGAATTAAACATAGATATTATAATGTAACTCGTTCTAGTCATAACCTATATTACGATAAAGTACATAACGTCATTGTATACTTATTAAAGAAAATGTTATTTGAATCTCATTATTGTTGGCAAGATTTATGTTATTGGAAAAATTAAAATGTTTTAATAACGCACAAATATTATAAAAATACAAATATTTTGTCTATTATTGAATACGGAGTATAAAATCGTAGTGTTTTAGCTATTTTTTATACTAGGTGTAAAAAACGATTTTACACGCCATAACGGAAATATCAATTAAATAAATAATTGCTCTCAGCCTTTGACTAACATCAATGATCATTTATATCGCTGATTGTAAAATCTATTCATGTATACCATGCGGTCACTTATTCTATGCCAATAAAAGAAAACAATTCGGTCTTTCCATTAATGAAATATTCACAGACAACGATATACCAAATCGCTGAATAAAACTCCTTATAATTTTGACAGTATGTTGCCGTTATTAAGGCAATGAATTAATAAACAAATAAGTATTAGTAAAAAGATGTGGCTGTTGAACTGGCACAATTATGAAATTAGCAATGGTCGGGGACGATAATAAATATGGCAGTTGGGGTCACGCGACGATGCAAAAATCCTACATAACCGATCTGAACACAATTATCACCAGGGATAAAATAGTGTCAACCCCAAAGATATTGTAATAAACCTTCTTCTATAGAGATGGAGCCTAAATGTATGCAATTGTTAGTTGTAAGTGATTTCGCATTGCAGGTTCATTTAACGAGAACTTCACAAATCTACTGACATTCCACCATTATTTCAGATTCACCCAATTAGTTAATTACATACATGATTATAATATATCCAGATATTACCAAAATAAGCCTTGAAGCTTGAATACTTAAACCATAGGATTGGATGGTCTATAATTAAAATCGACTTCAATTTGATATTTCGTGCATCTCACATATTGCTGCATCAAAGCAGTTATTTGAATGTCAAATTTAGTTATAAATACCTGTGGAAAGATTCCTTCTTGTCAAGTTTAAAATTCTGCCGATAAGGGTATTTTCGGACTACAGTATGTATATGTATTTTTATTTAAATAAATATCTTGAGATATACGTATACCTGCGAAAATAGTGTCAATCAAATTTAAAAAATTAATAACATTTGATGTGTTTTGATTTGAAGAGCCTAGTTTCAAAAGCCCCTAAAACGGTTTTTGAAAATTTTTGAGTTAGATATCGACCGTGTTTAGGAAAAAGGGCGCAACCCACACAGAACAAATTTTACAGGAGAGGCAAAAAACGTTTTTTGAATGATTTTGGTATAATATTAATAAAAAAATAGGCATAGACATTGGGTGCATGATGATTGATGATTTGGTGTAATATCTTTTCGATCTACTAATAATTAAAGAAGTTATTAACTATCATTAAAATTGAGGGTAAATACTTTTTTTCTTTAAATTAAAACTTAATTAAAGCTCAATTAAAACCTGAATTTAGATAATAAATCGACATTTGTGGCTTACTTCCTTTTTACAGAACGTGTATTTAGTTGTATACATTGTTAATATCTAATAAAAGCACTTTTCGAAAAATCGAGGGTTACGCCCTTTTTCCTAAACACAGTTGATATGTCTTTAGATGGATATTTTTTTTACCTATATTATGGCCAAAGATTGAACTATATAAAATGCCAAAAACCGTTAATACTAGGGTAAATTTCAAAACCCGCTTAAATGGGTGGGTGTGCTTTTCAAATACCCCTAAAATGGAAAGCCAAAATACTCTTTAGAATGTAACGAATTAAAAAATAAATACATAAAGTTCACATATTTAATAAATATATTTTTTTTTCATTTTTCTCAAAACTACCTAAAATCGTTTTTCTCATTTTTCTCAGAACTACCTAAAATCGTTTTAGGGGCTTTTGAAACTAGGCGCTTCTTCATTTATAGATTTGAACAAAGCTAAAACTTAATTTCAGTAGAAAACTAAGAACATGAGGGTTGACATTATTTTATCGCGGGCCCTTCATTTCATTATGTACGCGGCGCAGCTGTCACATCTCGTCAAAGTAGTTAATAATATTATATTATTGTTAAAAAAAAGAAAAGATGACCTCCAGTTAGTTTATATTTTATTTCAAAGGTGCCAAACTTAGTTTTTTAAAAATGAACACAATATATAATAGCTGAACCCGATCATCGCTAATGTTACTCTGATGCTGACCAAATAATATGTAGGTGGTAAATTCTTATTTCTTTCCGTATTGGCCTTAAAATCGCTGGGTATGCCAACCCTAGATATCTCTACTTGAAGTAAATCATTGTCCGATCACCGATTGTTTTTTTTTTGTTAAATAAATTAAAAGCTTCCGAATAAATGGCCGCCTTATAAGAAATTTATTGGATCCCTACAACACACCACTGATAAAATGGAAGAACAATTAATTCTAAGAGACTAGTTTCAAGTCCTTGCTCCCTTCGACAGCTTCTTTATTAGATTTGTTTTCCTTACCGTCGATTGTACCGAATTCCCGTTCGTGAGCTCTGGTCAAGACTTGTTTGTATAGAATTTCCGCTTCCTTGTATTTGCCCTGTTGAATAAACAAATCGGGTATTATTAAAATTAAACAAAGGTTTTCATTTCGATGCTAAATGATTACCTACTGGCTGGTGATTTTTTAAATGGGAACCTTTGGGGGTGCACTGGAAAATTACTCTATTCGGTGTTGTTTTTGATTGGATAAAGATAAAACTTTTTTATAATATTTTTAAAACTGTCTTATTGCTGGAATTCTTCTGTTTTCAAAAAAACTTTTATTCTTTTTTTAGTAGAAAAACACCGTATATACATAATGTTTGGCAATTTAGTACACTGTATAAAATAATGTTCACTATTATTATAAAACTGCACAATTATCATTCATGAATTACTATATTCCCTATTATAATTATTATAGACACGAATCGTGTTCATATATTAATTTTCCACAAATGCAGTAGCAAAATGATTTTTCTTTTATGCTGACCTTATTATGACTTCATCAGATTGAAGAGTACACTGATTTGGACCTGATTGGACTACATACCTACCGAAATATTATTTTATTTCTTACCCATTTTATAAAATAACTTATATATATTATGCGATCGCTATACTTGATAGCAAACATTATTTCGATGCTTGAAAAACAAGTAATAAAAACGTCATAATTCATATCTGTAATTGTTCCATACTTGGACCAATATGACATCATAGTCTTAGGTTGGTGTACGATATTCGGCAGATGAAAACAAATTATCAATACAGTTTGCGTTGTTTTATTATGGTGTTAGGTTAATTTTATGTAAAATAAATCAATTGCTGGGGCGATGTATAAAAAAAAATGCAAGCAGTGACGACACCCAATTCACGCAATTCAAATCAAAAATCACAAATTTAAGATTCTCATTATTTTTTCACTACAATCTAAAAATTACAGCAACACTCGAAGATTAATATACATTTATTTGTACCTGTTTGAGGTAAGATGAGGCCAAATTGTTTTTGGTCTTGGCGACATTTGGATCATCCGGTCCCAATTTGACTTCGTAGATCTCTAGCGCTCGTTGATAATAACGTTCCACCTCTTCATATTTACCCTGAAACACAAAATTGTATTATATTTGGAAACTTTTGATTATTCAATATGACATTAGTACTAATACAGGCGGACCTCGACTTTCAAACGTTCGACTTTCGGACAATTCGCTATTTAACGCATTTAAAAAAAATCGTTTTTTAAAACTTCGCGCTGTGGGGTAAAGATATCCCCCTCTCGCTTGCTCACAAGCAAGTGCATTTCTTGCATCACTTGCATCCTGCTCGCATCTGTCACTTTGCTTATGAGCTAGCTAGGATAGGTTGAGTCTTGCGCAGAAGCGCGTGCAGGCATGTTGTGTTGTGTGTTTTGCTAATTTTATTCATTTGAAATATTTCACCCTAAAAATTTATAAACATAAGTGAGAAACGGAAAAACTGCAGTGTTGATATGAACAAAAAGAAATCAAGGTCTGATAAACTTCACACAATCGAGACAAAGATGGAAATTATTAGACATTCTGATAGCGGTGAATCTTTTGCTTCAATCGGACGTTCGTATGATACAAACAGGTCTACGATATGTTCAATTCCGAAAAAATAAAAATAAAATTAAGGAATACGTTCAAAATTGTGAAAATATATCTATAAGGGGGGACATGCTCAGCGTAGGTCAAAATGGAACTTTTATTGCATTTTTAAAGCATGATTCTGGACATTCCTTAAACGTTGTAGATAATCTATGTATATAATTTTGAAGCCTTATTATCCTTTATATTTATTTAAAACATTTGATGACTGCATAAAGTATTTTTATTACATAAAATAGTATTCTTTTAAACCTCTTGCTCTAATGTTTTAGAATATAGTCATATTTCAGTACATGCATCTGCAGTGGTGTTAAGATTTTTTACATTTATTAATTTTTAAACGCATTTATAAAACCATTAGTATAATTTATGTCGACATTATTATAGTGAAATATTCACGATAAAAAAATATATTGATAATATCTGTGATCCCAAATTTGACAAGAATTAGGCATTTTATTATTCAAAAAATGGGCAAGATTAACACATTTGAAAATAATTCTAAAGATACTAATTATAAGCTATGTCTTTGACCATTCAAGTGTGATAAACATCCTACAAATAATGATTGCTTTATAATAATTATTGATCTAAGAATAAGGTACTTAGTGTTTTTTTGAAATACGCCATTTCTTTTGGCATTCCCCAGTGGTTAGCTACAACATACGGCCGTAGCCATAAATTGACAAACTAAAACTGAAGTAGGGAGTAAGATCATGTTAATGCGCGTGTTTGAACATGTATGTAACCGAAAAAAAAAAAAATTTAAACGGAGCACGTCCGCCCTTAAAGATTGTTTCCAAAAGACACGGCATAGTTATAGATGAAATGGAAAAATCTTTGTCATCATGGATCGATGACCAACATCAAAAAGATGTCCCTCTGAATATTTCAATTATTCAAGTGAAGGCTCTTAGTTTGCACAAAGATTGGAAGGCTAGATTAAAAGAAGATTCTAACAAGATTTTTGAAGCAAGTAACGGTTGGTTTAACAATTTAAAAATGAGATATTCTTTTCATATTATCTAATTCACTGGAGAATCGGCTGATGCGGATAAAGATGCTGCAAAAGAATTTATTTCCTCATTATCCAAAATTATTGAAGATGGAGAATATTCCTCTAGCCAAATATTTAATGTAGATGAGACAGGTTTATTTTGGAAAAAAATGCCTAGTCGTACATTCTTATCTAAGGAAGAATCAGTTGCCCCTGGGTATAAACCTTCTAAAAACCGATTGACATTGATTGCTTCTTGGTGGAAACTTAGCTGGTGATTCAAGAGTAAACAGTTAACTCTTGATAATTTTTTAAGGAAAACACCCACAAACCCCACTTAAACATGTCTCTTAAACATCTTATATTTACTTGATAAATAAATATTTTAAAATACACACAATTTTTTTTTTTTTACTTCCCTCTACTTTCGAACATTCAACATTCGCACACATTTTCAGTAACCAATTATGTGCGAAAGTCGAGGTCTTCCTGGAGTACACTACCTACTCCAGTTTCTCACCATAATTAAACTACACTCCTATGCATAAATAAATGTGTTGTGAAGGCCACTTGTTAGTGGAACTCTCACCTTATACAATGAAAATTTAAAGGGGCAAACATTTTGATACTTGAACTTCCAGAACAGCAGCATTGCATCGATTAGCTATATAATTATGTAATAAAAGAGAAAGCTTATTTCAGTGACAATCTCAAAAGCTATAAATGCAAAACGTCATATAATTACGACACTATAAGACCAAAAAGATAATCATGCTTTAATATCGATAACTAAAATAATTTTATTTATTACATAATACGTTACATACATAAGATGACGAAGAATCACAATAATCCATTCTGCAAAATTATGAATACACAGTGAAACATTATCTACTATTAAGTATGCTGTTTTTTGATTATTCTGAACACATATTATTCACAACACAAGTCCGGATAATGAAGCTTCTAGTGTATGTGTGTAATCAAAAAAGTTGAAAAAACCCTTCTTCTATAGAGATGGAGGTTAAATGTATAAAATTGAAACAAAAAATGGACCTCTGGTCTACTGATTCAATTAGCTAGCTACAAGTGACTGAGAATTGCTTGTTTATTTGCAGAGAACTTCACACTACTGCCATGTCATTTATTTGCCAATTTGAATGAATGAAAAGACAATCCGCCACGATGAGTAGATAAGCAGTCAATAATACATTATTATTTAATTGAAGAATCTTGTAAAATTTGTTCAAAACCATTTATAACTTCACGCAAGTAAGTAATCACAATGAACACAAAAAATGGCAGCAATTTATTGCGTGAGTAATAAAATCGGAGTGGCAACTGAGCGATATTAATATTTGTGGAGTTTATCAACTTAACCATGGTTCATGCGTGTGCTAAATAATTTCAAATGTCAAAACAGAAATTGCGTGTAAGGCTACTTCCATTTATAGCCCAAATTCTTTGCATCATACAACGGTTCATTCATCGGTTGATTTTATCGCGTAGGTTACATTGTCCATATTGATGTCACATGATCATTTTGCATCTAAAAATCCGTGTCCGGAAACTTGTATGTATGCAGTTCGCCGTATCACACTTCACCGTGAAATGTTGTAACGGAAATATATGGCCGTATATTAAAGACCGTCTAACCTCTTTGGGTCGTATAGTACTGACATAAAATTCATGTATAAATAAAACACGGCTCTTGTCGGTTTACACTTTACAGGAAGCCAGCAGCAAACAAATTTTTAAAATAACCGATATACTGGATTATTTGTTAAGTTAAATTAGGTTAGGTTTTCATTCTTGAATTCATGAATTTTGGCAAAATCAGGTATGAAAATTGAATCTATTAAAATTGGAGACCGTATAGTATACGGTCATCCCGATAAGTAAGCTCACGGCGAACTGTGCCAAGGTGAAAGGTTTTACGTACAATTTACATGTATGTAACCCTAAAACTCACTAGTCCCCCCCTTCCATTAAATTTGATATTTATAGATAAGTACCTGGTTTTGGCAAAGTAGGGCGAGGTTGTTAAGTTGTTTTGCCACATCGGGGTGTTCCTTTCCTAAGACTGCTTCGCGGATTGACAGAGCTCTCTTACACAGAGGTTCTGCTTCTTTATACTTTCCTGTAACAAACATACACAACATATAGAGAAAAATGTACAGTAATTGTCCAAGAATCATTGATATTAGCAATCCATTCTCTGCTTGAATATACAGTAAAATCCCATTAATACGAACGAGGTTAATTTGAAATTTACTGTAAATCAAAATTTTCACTAAAATTCATAAAATATTTTTATTGTAAAATTAATACAGTCGAACTTGGTTATTACGAGGAAGATGGGACCGAATGAATTTACTCGTTACAAACATTACTCGTTATATCAGAGAATAGGTATTTTTAAATGAGCGGTCACATAATACAAGAAGTCGCAATTCCAACAAAATTACACAATTAGAATTTTTCCCCGAAACAAGCATGGCATTCATAAACTACAAAAGAAGTTGTTTATTGTAATGAACACTGGTAAGTACCGACTGACTTCAGCTTAGATTTTTTACATGAAATTTCAACCATATGCGTGGATACTTTTTCTTGTCAGCGAAAACACACATTAGGTACTTAGACACATAACTAGTGTCATAAACGTAATCCGATCCCGGCGGCATCGGTCTATGGTCGGATTTTATTGCTTAGGGTCGAAAATGTTTTTAAATGATCGACACATAAACAGTTTTAAGAAAATTTATGATGATATTTTTGCTCGGTATATCTGATAAGTACCTCATTATAAAAGTGAATAAATGTATGGAGAAAAGCATACACTAATATGTCAACAAATGTTTCCTCATTACATCCGAGATCTCGCTATGTCCATGATTGTAATAACCGAGTTTGACTGTATTACATTATAAATTATATTAATATTATATTATAGTTAATATTATAAATCTTTTTATGTATATTATTTAACATTATGAATAAGTAATATTTAAAATAAAACAAAATAAATATTACTGATTCCACATAATTTAATAACAATCAGAACCGGACATTAATTTACCATATTATATTATTATGATAGGCATTTAGTAGAAATAGCATAAGTTTGACATGCAATTGTGACCGTTCATTGGTCGTCCTATTGGTATTAGGCAATAGGTGTCTGCTAATTAGTATAGAACTGTATAGAGCACAAACTAAAAATGAACTTTCATCGTGACTTGCTGACTGACCTACTTGATGGCTTTTTGTATCTACTAGTTCTTGTATAAAATTTTGGAGGTCATTCGATTTTCTTTAGAAGGCGACAATGTCATCCGGACAGCGTAGGTGACTTAGATGTTTGCCATTAATGCACGTACCTCTGTGTTCCTAATTGAGTTGTTGAAACACATTTTCGAGAGTAGCCGAAAAAGTTTATTTAGGTAGGTAGGTAGGTAGGATTCTTTGGTTATTTATTAGAGCAAACGAGATAATGTGACATAATTAAGTATGCTAAAACCTTAAATGAAAATGGGCCGAACACATAGCTCGCATGAATGCGATAATTCAGTTCATGGTACCCGAGGGATATAAGACGACCGAAAAGCCGCCTCACGCTGGATTGATGAAATATTAACACTTTACGGTCCGGTCACGCCACATTGGCGTCCTTTGCAAGCCGAACGTTACGATCCGGTGACGCCTACGTGGCGTCCTCACATAGGCATATCTTTACTGTGAAAAATAAATATGAAATTTAATATTTGGTTGCAAGATCTATCGACAGATGGTTGAATGACATGTGCAAGAAGTAAAAGCATGATGGAAAAAAAATATTTCGGGGTTTTTACAGAGATGGCGGACGTAATACCATTCAGTATTTTTTTTGTACCTATACCATTTTTTTTATTAGTTACAAGCCCATTTCTAGACGGCTGAATCACGAGACGTAAACAAAAACGGTAATAAACACTCAATGTTATATTCCAGTGTCGTCACTTCAACTTCGAAATTTAATTGTCGACCCTTTTCAGTGGTAGTCACCCATTTATGAACCTGCATTCTTTTTTTTTTAAATGAACGCGATTTTTCGCTATGAAATTGCATCCTATTTGATAATTTGTCATTAATGGTTTATTACCCATGAAACATCCACCCACCATGCTTCATCATCCATGATAGAAATCTTAACTTGAAAATGAGAATAGTTATAAATGTGAACTTGTATCGCGTTGTCATTTTCGTTCGCTTTTTTCGGGAGATTACTGCTTGTGTAACTGCATAAATAATAGCTATTATTATTTATATTGCACTAATTTCATTGAAAAAATAATTAATCTAAGTATATTTCAGCTAGGATATATATTTTTTATTAGTTTTACCTCCAAAAAAACTTTTTAAAATGGAGGACCATTCGTTTTTAAACAGAGGAAAACTATGCGGATTGTATGTCAGATATTCCCAGTGACTGAAGATATCGGAGATTTTAGTGTAATTTTCAATCACAATCAAATATTTCCGTGGATTTCCGCAACTAATAAACGTTTAAGAAGAAAGTGTAAAGTGTGTTCCTCACATAAACTTCGAAAAGAAACTATTTACATGTCCAAAGAGTGTAAAGTACCTCTACATCTACATATTGGTAATTGGTTTTCTTCGTATAATTTAAAAAAAAGTGTATTAGTTGTTAGTTCATTTTACATTCATAGTTTTATAAACTATTTCAAATAATTTCAGCTTTAGTGTGATAATAATTATTTCGTGCCTAGCCAGTTATCTAAAGGTATTATCCATAAGATTGAGTGTTGATTCAAATATTTTTGTGGAATGTAGATGTTTGTTTTACAATCCTATTGCTCATAGATTTTGTTATATGATTTTTTTACGCACGCCTCTGCACTGTTATTGGATTGTCTCGATTCCTACAATAATACCAAATTTTAATAAGCGGTGGGAATGTATATGCGCAGTGACGTCCCGTGGGGGTAAGCAGATTGAGCGTCGCTTGGGGGCGGCAGTTACCCGAAGAGCGAACAATCGAGGAGAATCATTAGGTATATATAGAAATAGCTACCTAAACTTAGTTATAACGGAAATATCTTTCCTTAAAAAAAATCAGCCCACTGGTTGGAAACAAAGTGTATTCATAATTACTAAAAAGGTTTGATAGGATAGGTTCGCGATGTCTCGCGATGCCTAGCTTACTTCCGTTGTCCTTGGACGTCACGTCCTTGCGCACATGCGCAGATTAGCGGATTGCATTTGAATTATAGGTAGGTACCTACATACTTACATACCCTAATTTAAAAAAAATTTAGCTGACCTAAATTTTTTTAAAAGTTACGTGTATTTTAAAATGTATCTGAAACCGTGGACTCACAATATTTTTTGTCTATTAAAGTAGACATGTATATTAGGTTTAGTGGTATAGGTATTGTTAGTAATGTATCCATACAACACATTTCTTAGATATTGGTGTCATGAAAGGATGATAAAAAATACGGTAGGTATAAAAAAAATGAGGCGGCATTTCGGCACTGCTTAGGGGCGGCATTTTGTCTTGGAACGTCACTGTATATGCGTGCATTTTATTTATTTGAATTTACTCGAAAATATGCACGCCACTGCACTGCCTCAGCCATAAAACCAATAAATCAGATTAGTGTTCGTTCGGGAATGAATGTGCATTTATTTTTAAACACTTCACAGTTTGTGTGAAGTCTTTGTTATTTTATTATATTTGATAATCAGAGATATGAGTAGTAGCGCTAAAAATGAATTGATACGTATTCTATAGCAGTGTAAAACATTTTGTATTTGAATATTTTATTACATTTTTTAATTAAAAAATAATATATTGTGATTGCTTTATATCAATAGGCTGTTTCCTTTACATTATATTTAACAAATTGAACTAATCTAATAACATATAATAAACAATTTACGAAAATTTACAAATTATATACTTTACCTTTATGGAACGCGGGCCAGAGGTTGACAAGTGTTAAATAAATGACACAATTTGATGCATTGATATATTTTAAGTATTTTCTGAAAATTTTATTGAAATATATCAATAGGTTCAAAAGTTATATCATTTTTAACTTCGCGATCGAAATTTGTTGATTTTCATTAAAAAATACCGGATATTGGCGTAGGTTCTTCGCGAAAATTCGCGGACCGTATAGTGTTAAGGTTCAGCAGAAATACGTGGCAGCAAAAGACAGAATAGTGGAGAGCTTGTGCAGACCTTCATCCAGCAGTGGATTTAAACAGGCTGGTGATGATGATGTTATATGCAGTTTTATTTTAATTTAACCCCATTAGATTCCTAGAACCAGTAATTTACAGAATTTAACGACTCTTTTGTGTGATGGACTCTACCAACATTCAACTATGTGTAGAATTATAATGCATAATTCGTCGTTGAAACTAGAAAATTATTGTGTAACTCCAAAAACACTACTTTACAGGAAAGATAAAAAACATTATGGTTTCCTATACAAATATATGGTTATGGAGTTAAATCATCCATGATTTAACAATGTTACAATTTTTTAGGAAGTACATCGTTTGCAAGACAAGTAGATATTAACAACAAAGTCAATTTTTGATTAAAACGGAGTTACACATTTTTCTAGTTTCAACGACGATATGTAAAATAGAATTCTGCCGAGTACGAACTCAATCACAAGGTATTTCACATCTTATAACGTATCGGTTGCACAAGTTTCTACCACCCGAATGAGTTTGACAGCATAATGTTATAACTTGGTGGAATTACGATTTACCTCGTTTGCCATAAAGCACAGCTAAGTTGTTGAGAGTGGCAGCGACTGCGGGGTGATTCTCTCCAAGGGTCGTCTCTCTGATGCTGAGAGCATCGTTCAGGAGATTTGCAGCCTCCCTGTATTTGTTTTGATCTCTGCAAATAACAATATCAAAGCAATTTAAATATCTACAGTCTTTACAGGATAAAACTTTATCTAAAAATATTTTACTCTATATAGCCCTGACTACATTTGGGCATTTTTTTTTTCGCTAGATGAACTCATTTCACTGCTACGTACATAATCTGCACATTTCCTCCCTCAAACCGGCTTCAAAATGACCGTTTTTTGTGATGAAAGAACTAATACACATGGCTCCATCACCAATGGAATTCTGTTCAACATCCTGTCAGTGTTGCCAACCGAATGACTCCGCGAAAAATGTATAATACTTAGTAAATTATACTATAATTTTATGCCAAATAACCCAAAAATACTATAATTTTGATTCAAAACGAAAAATGTTCTGTGTACTATAGTTTTTTCAAAACGTCGACTGACAAAAACTATAGTCGACTGACTTGATAGCCGGAATAACGCAATCGGCAGGTCTATGGATCAATCCCACTCATAGCTTCTTAATTATTTTTCATGTAACGAGTAAATCATGACAGTTTCTTCTTTATACCAGCGGCTTCCACTCTCCCAGTAATTTTCATGTAGGAACCACAAGTAAAAAAATTTCACTACAAAAATTTAACGATGTATTTTGTCATAATTAACAGTGGACTATCAAGTAATGGTTCACCAACCTGTAGACAAGAGCAAGAATGTTGAGCATGGTGGCGACATCGGGATGATCGTGGCCGGAGTTCTTCTCGAGATCCTCGAGGGCCTGCTTGCAGAGGGGCACTGCCACCTCGTAACGTCCCTGGGAGGCGTACTGGATCACCAAATTGTGAAGAGTTCGGAGGCGCGCCGGGATCTCGTAACCTGTGTTCACCTGCTGGGCAAACTGCGACGGCGGTGTGGGAGACATTGCTGGAAATGACAATTGAAAAAACCATTTAATTACTAATTTCTTCCTTCAGAACCTAAGAATGATCACTCATATTTCATTGGCCGAGACTTGAAAAAGTATCTATCAAAGAGAGAAGTTTCATAATAAATTATGAATACAATTCGATACTCTTTAAATATCGCCAAAGCTCACTAGTAGTATTGTTACGATAACATACTAGAATTCTGTGATGAAATCATAATAGGATAAAAAATTGCTTATACAATTTTGCAATAAAATTAAAAAATTGTATGTTTTGACCACGACATGAGTGTATTCAACATACATAATTTTGAAAAAAAAAATCATTTTTGAAAAAAGTAAGACACCCGACAGGAACCGTAACTTAATTTGGAGAGAGCTTATAAGCAGGTATTAAAAAGGCCAATAGTTAAAATTTGTCGCAATTAAGCATGGCAGTCATAGCATAGTGGTAATGCACAGGGCGCGATAACCAAGAGACGCAGTTTCGATTCCTGCCGTGTCTTACTTTTTTCAAAAAAGATTTTTTCTATTGGTTATAATATATTTTCTCAGAAGTGATTTCAAAATTATGTATGTTCAATAGTTAGAATGGTACATACTTAAAATCTTGTGAATTATCCGTTGAATAAAAGAAATAGTTAATGAGTGTATTCATTCTTTCCTTCACTTTTCGGAATTAGGAGTTAAGTTAATGGCCAACAACCAAGCATCGTAAAGTCTGTTAAGATATGTCCCCATTTTAAATGTTTGATTGGGATTAATAGAAACCACTTTTCTGTTGTCGTTTCATTCTTTTTTTTTAACACCGTGCCACAAGTCACCTACGGTGCAGTGCCCCCTAATGCGCGATTGGGCCCAATCACTCTAACATCGGGTGTCTTAAATCATACTTTTCAATTAAACTCAATTTGAAATATTTACAATGCAATTTTTCAAGTCGTTAAGTTTGAACACTCACACTAATACTCACAGATAGAGATGAATTTAAGGGTGTAATAAACTTACTGTTCCTTTCTTCCTGGTCATCATCAGGGAAGAGATCCACCATGGGATCGTCCTGTTTGCCTCCACCTGACCTCTCGCCAGTTCTGTTGCTGTCCTCTTCAGTAATGTCACTATCGTATTTCCTGAAAATAACGGAAAGGGCTGTAATATCTTTACAAGGGTTTAAAACAGTGGTGGCCAAGCCATGGCACATTAGATGATTACAAATGGCGCATTGCATCTTTGCGCCTACTTATTCTTTTGAAGTAGGCGCCATAACTGAATATCCATTTTCATATTTTCAACACCATCTCAATGATCTAAATTTAAAACTACAAGGCAAGAATAAATTATTACCAAGCTTAGTAAATAGCATCAGTTCATTTAAAATGAAATTAAAACTGTTCATCTCTCAGTTAGAAAATGAGGATTTGAGTCAATTTCCATTCTTGAAAGGGCAGAATAATGTGCTGCGGATAATAGCAATTGACCAAATATATTGAAAAAATCAAGATATTACAAGGGTCATTTGAAAGTCGTTTTCATGATTTTGCTATATAAGAAAAGTGCATGCTCGCATTTATAAACCCATTTTCACTTAGTGAACAAAATTTAATGCAGATGCCTAGTAACATACAAATGAAACTGATTGATTCAAAAACAAATTCATTATTGAAAATTAAATTTGATGAGCTTTTTCCAGATCAAAATGGTCACCCTCTCATCCAAGAGATCATTTCTGACTTTTATAGACTGCTGCTCCAATAAACGTGTGTTTTTTGAACTGGCATAAATTAATTAAATTAATTGCATGATTGAGTTATTCCTTTTCCTCCCCTAAGCGAAGCAGATCCCCCATCCCTATTTTCCAACCCCAACCGTGAACGTAAGAAGGTAGAAAAGGTGCTTGAGTCGTATGGTGCATCTGAACTATGTGAAAAAATTGGCGCATGGTATGCAAAAGGTTGGCCACCCCTGGTTTAAAAGATCAACGAAATTTAAGTTAAATTAGTAAGTACAGTGATGCACAGTATGCCGTGGCACTTAAGTGCCCTGCGAAGCTCCCCAGGTGTGCCGATATTTGGAAAATATATAATGTGTAAATTATTGTCTTCAATCAATAACAAGCATCATGACTGTCGGGCAACAAAAATGGATTATATTTAATTCTCTGCACTTTCAATCACAGTACTTGCTGACTGGGAATCAGACAGTTGTGACTTTAGATTGGTTCTAAATTTATATTATTCGTTTGCATCGATCGGCAGTCCATTAAATGATATAAGGCAGCCTTCTCTGAACTCCATAATCTAATAGAAGAAGTCCTAACATAAAAGATCTGTAAGGAATATGCGGAAAAGGATAAAGCAAAAAAGCTTGTTATACTCGTGAGTGAGAAAATGACATGGTGTCTTTATTAGGTTGAAGAGACCACAGTCTCCATAAATAGATGTATGGTAAATATAATAGGTAGGTAACAATTTGAGTATAAGGTTTTCATAGTTACATCTTATTTCAACATGATCATGAAGCAGTGCCTACATAAAGCGTGAAGAGATGTAAAAGATCAATTAGTACTAACTTGATAGAGGCCATGAAAGAGAGATGATTGTAGTCCTCCTCGAGTTGTGCGACCCGCTGCTCGGCGGACTGCAGCCTCTGCTGGGCGGCAGCCAACTCGTCCCGCAGCCATGCGTTCTCCTGGCATAGCCTCCGCACCTGCGTCCGGAGCTTCTGTTTCTCCGCCTCCACCGTCTGGAGGTGTGTGGCGAGCGCCATCATCACCTGGAACAAGCGGACAATCAGTTCATTAATACATTGATTAGATAATTACCAGACCACAGCATTGTAAAGATTAGAAAATACTGGTTTAATGCATTAATTAATCATAAATTGATTTAGCAGTTATCACATCATCATACATATTATTTATGTGAGACACAGGATTTAATTTAAATAATATGTAGCTGTTTTTTTTATGAAAAGATATAGGTAAGTATTTTATTCCAAATATTGGAGTAGGTATATTATGGACGCCCTCGATGGCAGCGCGGCTTAAGCGTTGGCCTATAGTGTCGAGGGTCCCAGGTTCGAATCCTGGGTCTGGCAAGTAGACATATTGTTTTTCAATTTGTGTATGAGTCAGAGTATGGACCTAATAGGTTGAGCAAGTGGCTGACATCCATTTCTCGTAAAAACAAATTCTGTTAAGGCAAAGTCTTCACTGAGCCTTTTTTAAAGAGGAACCTAGCGGAAAAATACGAAGCTTACAATTTGAGACATTTTTTTGATAATTTACAATTTCAACTATATTAATGAATAAATATGTATCTGAAAACATTAAAAAGAAAAATATTTTTTATTTTAAGTCAAAGATAAACTTACAATTGTAAAAAATGTAATAAAATGTGAATTTGTTGAATCGGACCGCACCCTATTATTACATATATTTTATGGTCATATTTATTATTAAAATTTAGTTTATTACGTTTTCTAAGCATCACCTTAGCGATTTTTGACAAATTCAAAGTTTTAATATTTTTTATATCTATTTTAAAAAACATCGATTTTTATAAAAAATATAAATGTAAACTTGAAATCCTTTTTATTTATATCAAATCAAGCTTCAATATTGGGACCATACATAAATAAAATTTGATATAAATAAAAAGGATTTCAAGTTATACACATTTATATTTTTTATAAAAATCGATGTTTTTTAAAATAGATAAATAGATATATAATTTGAATATTATGGGCTGAGCATTCTTCCTTACAACACTAAAAATATTAATAAACATAAAGATATAATATATAGAAATTGTATTATTTTTTTTAAAATAGTAATAATCGATCTTTTAAGAACAGTAGTTACCTCATTTACAGAGTTAGGTGGTATATAGAATTAAAAATCACATAATATTTAACTTTGAATTTGATCATGATCACCTGTGAACTTGTACCCGTTCAATCCTCAGAACCTCTATAATACATACTGGTACAGTAGATCCTTATCTCCCCGTCGCTTATGATAAGGTTGATATATCACTATTTCTAGGTTTCAAAATATTTGCAAGATCCATTCGCAACTGTTTTGAAACATCTTTGCAACTACATATTTGAAAGTTTTATAAATAACTCAGATTATGAAAATTAAATTTCGAGATTTTCTTTGTCTCGTAGGTTACCAATAACAGTGAATTCGTTCAATCAAAAATACTTCGTCCCGGCAAAAACTAACAAGAAAGGATCTGCCATTCTTAGAAAACTGAGAGATTTTTAAAATTAATTTGACAGATTGTTTCCTGAAAGAAAGAAAAATTTGACACCTCACACCTCGGAGGAAAAAAGCTCACATATAATTCCAGCAGAGGAGTCTTTTTATTTGAATCCTCGAATCTCAATAATTTATCAAGAAACATCGAATTATTGAGATTCAAATAGTTCAGAGATTCGAAAAAGATCGAGAAATCACAATTTCAATCTTAACCTGTAACAATGCTCATCCTGACTGACATAACAATCGTGAAACATAAACAGCATGTGGAATAAATTAGTTAATTAACTGTTAAAGAAGTTCTGTAAATGCTAAAACAGCGTTTCTTAACTTGTTTGATCTGCGACCCGATTTGGGGTAATAATTTTGGTTCACGACCCAAGATAAAATAAATAAAATAACACGTACCTACCGACAAAAATTTGTTTTATTTTACTAATACTACCTAAATACAGATTTGGTAAACAACATTTGATCCTATTAATGTGAACCATGGCATTGGATAAGCTTTGAGAGCTCATCAAAGTTTGCTGTTATATTAGACACGCTGCATCTAAAGTCTTCTTCTGGCTGTAGTCTATTTCGAAATTTGGATTTCATTACCAATATATATTTAAAAAAAATCTACTTCGGGAATATATTGGTCAAATTCTTCCATTAACTTATTCAAATGACTATTGATGATGACATTTTGTAAATTAACGTCAGCGAAATTAAGTTGGGAAATAGGCAAGTTTCATATGTTCCACCTTTTCTCTCCATAATTTTAGCTTTGCTTTGAATCAACTCTTCAGCCAATTCAATGAGAGAGCGGTTGCGGCCTTGCATAGAAAGAAATGCTTGCAAGAATATTGTTATGTTGAGAATATTTCGCGACCCACTAAATATACCAATCGACCCAATTTCGGGTCGCAACCCATGGATTGAGAAACGCTGTGCTAAAAGATACAAAACATTAATTAAATCCCTGCTATAAAATAGTACTTAATTTGATGCAAATTTAGATAGTTAAGCGAAAACACTTTTAACAGTTAACTTAATTACTTTGAGTGAACTGCTCTCTTTATAAAGTGAGTAGGTCTTTTTTATATCTTAAAGTTTCTTTTAAGAAGGCCTCCGCGAGCTTTACGACCCGTTTAATTGCGTTTTTGACTGGCGTTACGGGGGCTACTCACACCTTCGAACGGAGCGGTGACGATAAAAGGGTTACGTCCATAAACAAGGGTACAGGGCTCGTGAAAGGTAGGGGGGTTGCAAATATTGGTAAACGTACAAAGGGTGAGACGAATAGCGGCGTAAATACGCACAGTGGTGTTGTCACGATTTTCATTAGAGGGGGTCAAATTAAAGATAAATAGTACGTAATTTTAACGCCATACATTAATGCTACAAGACTTTTTATACAATGTAATTACCAATTTAGATGGATAAACAGGTAAAATCGCAAATAATACAACACAAGTAGGCAATCAAAACAAATCGTCAATAGAAAGACTTGCCAACATGAGGAACATTAACTTTTTTATAGTTAAGTACCGCCAGAACCATTCTAAAATCATCTTTCAATAGATTGTTAACAAATTTTGAAATACAAAAAGATCAATTGTCAATAATCGTAGTTCAATACGCTGACGTAAGATCACAATATTACACTCATATGCTTCGATGGCTGTTTCATTCGGGCGACAATACTTACTTTACAAACTTTGCTATTCTATATTATAACTTCCATTCCAAATGATGCTATAAAATAATATTAGATAATGTGTTGTTCACTGATGTTATATTAGTCTCGGTAGTGGTGATACAACCGAAATGGCTATCGACTAAAAATAAAAGTTTTGAAATTTAAGATTATTAATAATATTTTATTGAGTCGAATATTTTACTGGTTCACGGAGTCGAACCCTGTACATTAAAGGAACGGATACAAATATTGGAAGCTTTGGAGGTGTGGCTATATCGGCGTACATACCATGAAGATATCCTGACCTGATAGCAATACCAACGAGGACCAGCCAATATGATAAGAGAACTTATAGATACTATGAAGCGCAGAAAATCTGCATACTACGGCCATAGTATGTTCTTCAAAGAAAAGTATCATTTACGCTAACTCGTAATGCAGGGGAAGTTAGCATCTTCCAAAGTGGTTCAATATACAAGTCTTTCGGTATCTGATAGAACTGGCCCAGGATAAGGAGATGTACTGCAAGTTGGTCGCAAACCTTCGATAAAATACGGCACCAAGAGAAGAAAAATAACATTCTCCTATTGTAAAAGGGAATTTTACTGAATAAATGATTGCTCAATAGTCAATATAATACCTAATGTATTATGTACATATTGTTTTTAATATTCAATTTCTAAAATATTTCGCCGCGCGATACCTACCACTTAGTTCGAAGAACACGTGGTGTTCAATAATAGGTACCCCCTTATATAAATACATGTAGGTGGGTTTACTATTATATTATTCCCTATATTATTATCAACACTCAATGTCACAAGGTATCTTGCACTTATGTAGTTATCTTAAAAAGGCGAAAGTGCCCACTAATAAAAAAAATCTTCGCACGTCTTTCGCCTGCAAGTCTACAGTAAGAAATTTAAGCAGTTACCCGCTTTTACGAGCGGCGTGATTTCACGTGAGTGTACGTCTTTTGGCCTCCACGTAAATATTTGTCTGCAGACAATATCAGACGTAGGATTTTACAACTTTTTACGCTCGGGAAAATATGCGATACATCTTCTTGCCAGGGAGCACAGCTATTTGTTACACATAAAAGTGTAACATGTAGCTTATACTCCGCCACAAATTACTGTGTCATCACTCAAATATTATTGTAAAATGTATAGGTACTTGACAATGTAAGTGGTGATCGTAAATGTTAGTATTTTTAAATCTATAGTTTCACTGCACGTTTTGGTATCAATCCAGTTAATTATTCAGTTAAAAGTCTTCTCATAGATATTACGCCTTGTGACTATAATATAACAGAGCCGAAGACTGCCTGTTGAAGGTAGGCTATGAAAGATAACTGATAAACTATACTGGGACAGCCATATATACGGGACAATAATTTGAATTTTGTTTCATTTTCAGTATTTTCGACCATCAGAACGCTGAACACGTCCTCTGGGACCCCGTTGATGGGATCCGACCGAGCGAAGCTGTTTGCCAGGGTCGTCCGCCCACACACGGGACCGATTGGCCACGCCGA
This sequence comes from Rhyacophila brunnea, assembly GCF_057557595.1. Classification (NCBI taxonomy): domain Eukaryota; kingdom Metazoa; phylum Arthropoda; class Insecta; order Trichoptera; family Rhyacophilidae; genus Rhyacophila; species Rhyacophila brunnea. The sequence goes on along the minus strand of NW_028232871.1, from coordinate 31,597,393 downwards.
CTTGATATCAACCAAGGCCAACTTTGAGGCATTTGAAAAATTGGCTGCGTCATATGGAGACGGAATAAATCCGATCCCTCCTTAGATTCATCACTTTCAACTCCTGACTCCTCTGTTTCGGCAGAGTTTCACTACACGGGTACAGAGGACACTGCATGTCATTAAATATAAATGACGGCAGAGCAAGTCAAGATTCTTTTAATTTTCTAAAACTCTTTATTTAAGCACTAAGGTGCATTGTTGCTACATCAGTGCAGCATCGCTTAGGGACAAGAAAGTGTGGCACTAAAATGTTTTCATTCTGACACGTTTATAGCATCATGGAAGGCGGCCGTGCACAAACCGCGGCTGCATATACATGGCGGGTGAAGATGGGGCAACTCAAATCATTGAACATATAAATAATATTAGGTATATTTAATATTTTTATAAAAGATATTTCACTAAAAAAAGACAACATGCACTAGATTAGACATTTTACAAAGATTAATGCCCAAACGGGAACCGATCTTGCACTACAAATTCTACGAGATTCATTAGTCAGTCCTCTTATCATGCAGGGCGTAGGCTACTAATAACACAGCCATTACACAATAGTCACAAAGGACGTTGTCGTTGGAAGCATGGGTCGTTTTATATAATGAAGAGTCCGAAGATCTGAACGACAAATAGCACAACACTTCATATAGAAAACTTTGGATTATCACAAATTTCTGTTTGCATGTGTTAGTAGAAGATTCGATATAATTGGATACAGTTATAATATATGTGTATGTGAAGCCTAAATTCAATACTTTATCGACTGATGATTCTGTTGATATATTTTTTAATCTTTGAAATTACTGTAAGTATGTCTTAATAATGTAAGCTTTTTAAATAATTGCCTAGTACGAAGTAAGTATTTACGACTGCTATATCTATATAAACGCATCTTTAAAACATCGTGGCTTGAAACGGTGACTAATAATGTGGACGTTCACGAAGGAATAGGAAAGGACTGGTGAAAGGGAAACCACAGTACCTCGGCCATAATAATATTATGAGGAAAATTCCGCAGCTCATTATCTAAAGAAAGATTAGCGGTATATGCAGACAGAGAAAGACGCCGCATATTATTATAGCTTTGTTGCGATGATATTGAGATGCATGTCGCGTACTATCACGCTGTCACGGCGACAAATTTAGTTTATGGTTTCGTCATTTTGCAGAATATTTTGAACGAATACGATCTCTGTAAATTTAATGATGTCAACGAGTCTCTGTATATCCAATAATATTTTAAACATAATCCAACCTGCAGACCATAGATAATAGACAACATTCTTATAGAAAATACATGGTACGTACCAACCGCTAAAAACAAAAAACTTTTGACATGATTCTAAAATGTGTAGGCATGTAGAAAATGATAAACGTTCATTGAGTTATACAGGTGTCGATGCAGTGCAGTACAACGTGAAGTGACCTCATTGTTGTTCTGGTGATTTCGGCAGATTTTGCTAATTGACAATGTTCGTTTAAAGGTTCAAAATGTGCGACGGGATGGGAGCATCAGTCTGATGACATTTTAAACGCCAAGAAAAACGACGTTACACACTTTTTTCCCGTAGCGGCAGCTTACTGTGACGTCACGTGATAGTACACGATATGCACCATAATATATTTCGCGTTTAAGAATCTCCGTAAGCGATACGAGTGCAGCTCTGCCGAACTGTTCCTGGTAGCAGCAAATAAAGCGAAGATCGCTCTGATGGTGATCGACCTCCGATACGGGATGACACAAGAAAAAGTGATGAGGAAAATGATGCCCTATCGAGAGTATCCAATCTCCTAATTAAGCTCCACATTTGATGAAATTGACCAAGGCATGGACCGGTAAAGATGAAGGGAGGTGGAACATATCAGAACAAAAAGTTTCCATCATATTTACGTTATATTTACTAGACTAGATTCAGCAGATATTCAGTAGCGTAGAAAACGAAAAGTTGGCCCAAAATTCGGCACATTATGTTCCCCTGACGGGGATTATTAAAAGTTGAACGAAAGCAAGATTCGCCGAGGCCCTGACCCGGCACCATTTTCCCAGGAGAGATCCGTGGATACACACAAACATATTATTACTATCACGAAGACTGTGATGTAATAGGATCGACCCGAAAACACTGCCGGGAAAGTTGACATGGGGGCGTAGAGGAAGTAAGGAAAATTTATGCGTAGGTACCCCACACTTTTGCATTATATAAAATTTCAAATCACATTGCATTCTATAAAATTTATCGATCACTGATAAAAATAAATGCTATTAAATTATTATTTTTTACACAGGGTTTAAAAATGCCAGATTCATTTTCGTTAATAAAATTGTAAAACATACTTAAATGATATGTAGGTATATTCACCATTGCGTAATAAAAATTAAATAATACAAGTAGACACTGGGCCAAGTGAGGCTGAGTGAGCGACTGGAAAGAGAGGGTTTTGGATAGAGATGTCTGGAAGATGGTTATGTAGTCGGTCATGTATATTGAATCGTATGTAGCGCCAGTAAGTAAGAAAGTAATAATTATTTGCAGGTGCAAGAACATCAAATATGATATGTAATTACGAGTACAATTACAATCAATCGTTACAAAGCCTGTTCAATGGCGGAATTTGAAACACCTCTGATAACGTAGTTGTTTGGATTAATTGAAATTACCGACACGGCGGATCCGTTGCTTAAAAAATAAGACCACTCACCCGTATTGAAATATGTGAGTTCGAATCCCTCTCGGTTTCAATGTCTTGGTCAGTTATTATTGATAACGCAATTTAGAAAGCGCTTCAGTGAGAATAATTATTATAAGAACCGCTAGTTAATCTCATCACAAATAGACAGTAGACACATAGCTTAGCAGTCGAGCACACGGGCGCGGGTTCGAACCACGGTGAGTTTCAATCAGTGATGCCAACCATACTATAATTATAGTACAATACTATAATTTTAATTCCGCGAAAAATGTAAAATACTATAGTTTTACGCCAAATATACCAAAATACTATAATTTTATAGGATTCAAGACAAAAAATGTTCCTGTACTATATATTTTTCAGAAATACTATAATTTTTATGCTTTTGTACTATAATCAGCATAGAAAAAGATGGCAACACTGGTTTCAATGTAAAGATTTTTTCTAGCGGTTATATATTTCTCACACGTGTTTTTAAATTACGTTATATTATTATAGTTTTCTTGTATTATAATAGTAATTTGTCGTTCAGTTCGTAGTTTAGTGCAGTCGTGATGATTTCCAAAGAATTGCTAATTTGAAAATAATAAATTTTCTTTTAAAGTTTACTAAAGACATTCTAGAATAAAATTGATGTTGTGAGTTAAAAAATATTTCAAATGAATCACTCTTTCGTTATTGAAATCTCTTTGGGTCATACGTCATAGTGCCCACCTAATTAATAATGTAGGTAGGTAAGTAGTATATATTTTTCATTTTTTTTCCTGGTGCGCAGTTTTCAAATACAATGCGACACTATCTTTTCAATAAACCAAAAATATCATTCTGTCGTTCACTAGTTTCGAAGAATTTTTACCAATGTCCATATAATCAAGAAAAAGTAACCGACGCAATGCCCTTCTTGTAAACGTAAACATTCCGTGGTGAATATATATATAAATAAACTGTGCATATCGGATGTAAAGTGACAGAAACAATGAACGCCATGCAATCCGGAGCGTCGCGACGCTCTCCGGTGGCATCGCAGATCGACGCGGCCGCCTAGCACGTAGGAGGGGCAAAAGGGCAGAAGTGACAAAACGTTCGAAACAAAGGGGGCGGCTGATGAAAGAAATACGGACTGAATTACAGAGCCGGGCAAACAATACGGCCACGGGATAACAATGGGCGAGTGGAGGCCTTAATTACGCTACTTCGTCATCGTTAGCGCGAAACGCTTTCACACTTTGAAAGTAATTGTAAATTTACGTAAATTCAAGGTTATAATAATTCATGTGAACATTTTTTTTTTGAAAATTTTTCCAATAACATTATAATGCCTTCAAATTCAGTATGTGTTGGGAATCCTATCAATCCTCTGTCAAAGTACTTTAGTGTAGGTAGGTACATACTTGGTGGAGTCGGTGTTTTGGTGACCGGTTTATGGACAAACACACCTGCGAAATTCTTTTTTGTTTATAAAATATACGTAGGAGAGATGCATACATATAGTAAATAAACAGATCCAGTGTTAGAAATAATCATCAGAAATAATGGGCTGTGAAATTTTCGCTGAGAATGTGGATACTTTTTTACAATGTCGGTTCGTCACAATTAGGGATTCCAATCCCGGAATCCCGAACTATTTTCGATACCTATGAATCCCGGGATTGATAAACATAATCGATTGTTTTTTTTATTATTTTTTATAGAAAATAAAATAAAAACAAAAATATAACAGAAAAAATATTTTTAATAACAGATAACTACATTGGAAATAAACTGAGTTTGAATTTGAAGTTTGATTTATACCCATGTGCAAGTTGCCGATTCATTTTATTTTTTCAAATAAATTAATAAAAATGAGAAAGATTGGAAAAAAAACAATGCTTCGCACTATAAACAAAGTAATTCCACCATGATCGCATACGGTTTAGGGGCAGTTTCATATTTGGCTGACTAATTAGATTTATGAAGCGGAAAGGCCATAAGTACACCATGATTTGCTTTACTATTTTAAATCTCGCTAACCCATTCATTAAGTCTTTACTATCAGAAACAGCAATCTTATATTAAATTCACATTATTATTTATATTACAATATTATTTACTCCATTAAACTTATGTATTTCCAAGATTGAACGTATACAATATATAGTCTTAAATAGTATAAATTATACTAGATTTATTTTTTACCAATTTTATCAATGTTATTTGTAAATATAAAAATTTTATATCAACAATGGAAAAAAATGCCAATCCCGGGAGCAGTCCCAGGATCCCGGGCTTGTCAAATTGTAATCCCGAAATCCCGGGATCAGAATTTTGGCTCGGGATTGGATTCCCTAGTCACAATACTATATACTATGCCAGTCAATGCGATCGACATACTAAAACTGGCATCATTGTCAATCGATCTATGCTCCGTATATATAGGTAAAGAATACGTTAACTGCACATCATTACCACATATTTATGCGTGAATAAGGATTCAAACATGCAATAATTATTACTTCCTATGAAATTCCTAACATTGGACGATATCCCATGGGGATGGTGTTATTATTTTCATAGAGACATACATCACTTGAAAGTTTTGGCCCGCTCAAAGAAATAATATCATTATTTTCATGAGATCAAAGCCTCATTTCCAGAATGTTGAAAGCAGTTAATAAAATCTACAATCAAATTTTTAACTTTGAAGTCAATATAGTACTTAACTTAATCACCGGTGAACTTGCAGTGAACTTCTATTCTAGTGCTTTCCAAGCTTTTTACACTTGCGGACCGGTAACAATAGGAGAAATATTTCAGGGTCTAAAACTATTATTTATATAGTATTTTGTTTATTTCTTATATTATAAGAGATAGGTATACATAACAGACATACGTGTAACAATTGAACTGCGAATACAAAAACTGTATCGTGAAAATTATTATTGTTACTGAAATAATCAGAAACTGACCAGCAAATAGGTAAGTATACATTATTTAATATTTAAAAAAAATAGTGAGTTATCTGCTCCTGCATCGTTGCTTCTAGAATAGGCTTCAGTTTCTCTGTTTCATTTTTATTACTGATATGGTCGAAAAGATCTTCTCTTTGTAATTAACAATTTGTATTTTATGTCTGGATACCAAAATGACATCAAAAGATTCGAAAAACTCGATTACATTTTCTTATTCTCGAGTATTAATAAAATTGCGCATGGATCGATGTCTTCTTGCTGATCTGGATTTGCTTGGAATTTTTGGTATAATACATATACATTTTAAAATGAGAGACAACTGTTTGCGGAGCTGTCGAAATTTTTCGCGGACCAGCTGTTGGGAAACTCAGTACCGTTGCCAAGCATAAATTATCACATAATACAATCTGATATGGAGAGTCAAAATATATCATATTTACGATAACGAGCGAAAATTTCGGAAAGAAATTCAAATTTTCTGCATAATTTTAAAATTAAAAAAATCCCTCGAGGCATAAACTGTAACAGCAAAAGGTAATTTGAAAAACACCAAAGGGAGACTGTGCGGAAGGGGAGGGAGGAATGAAAGTTATCCGAATTATGTAACGTTTTTTTTTAAACCTAAACGAACGCAGCAATTTAAAAGAAAATTATATTATGCATATTATTCAAGATTACCACGAACTTCACAAGTTTCACATAGGTAATATTTTAAGATTGTTGTATAAGTGAGAAAAGTTCGTTTCGTTGGAAGCTGAAAAACTAACTACTCAAGTAATAATTTATACACTTTACAATACATAATTTATATAAGTACTTAATCTTAAATTCCGAGAATTTTGTTTTTTAGTTGATAGCTGTTACGGTTGCAATGCCATTACCAAGAATATAATACTGTACGATTTCGTTGTTAATTATGCCTACATAATTGAAATAGTAATCGACTTAGAAACAAATTTTGCGGAATTTAATATTGTTAATACAATACCTATGTACTATATTGTGAAATGGAATTATATCTAAATAAATGCTACATCAATTATTATAATTTCAACTTCTTGAATAACAATCATGCTTTTCCATTACTCATTTTTTGTGTATCATCATCGTCAGCCTGAATCTATCGACTGCTGGATGAAGGCCTCTTCAAGCTGATTCCACTTCTTCCGGTCATATGCGTTGCGTTGCCACATACTTCCGCAGAACTTTATCATTTCATCGATCCAGCGGCCTCTAGGTCTATCTTTCGGACGTTTTATACCTCTTGGATACCACTGGATGACTAGATTTGTCTAACGATTGTCCCTTCTTCGAGCTATGTGTCCAGCCCATTTGAGGCTTTTAACGAACTCTATCATATCGCAAACCGTTGTCTGCTTCCTTACTTACTCATTACTCTTTTTATCCTTACGCGTCATCTCCAGCATGCACTTCTCCATACCACGTTGTGCTACTCTAAGTTTCTGGATCTCTCTTTTACTTACGGTCCATGTTTCACACGCATATGTGATTACGGGAAATACACACTGAACACGTGTTGTTAAGCGCTTTTTTATATAACTTGGTAATAAAACAGGACTCATGCAAATCATCTGCAGTTAATGAGAATGTTTTGTTTTAAAACAGTTTGAAATTTCAAAGTTGAACGTTCTAAAACGCATATAACTCCTACTACAGAAAAGAAAAATAATTTTCCGTCAAAAACACTAAATTTGAGTTTGGAAAATATATAAAGCATTCAATTACTTGGCATAACGTATGACTGTCTCACTATGCAAGCTATGCGAAGCAAGCCATGTCTCTCGAATCATAGAAACAACTCACTTAGAAGCAGCGCTTTTGTAAAGATATTAGATTTTTCCGACGAGATATAGAATTTCTATAAATAGAGAAAACGAGATTGTAAGTATTAAATAATTTAAGCACCTTCAAAAGAAAACGCAGACAAGGATTATTATTTTTCACTGGAATGGGAAACTTCCATACGTACGGACGTAGTATTATTACTCAAAAGTGTACCATATTATGTATGGAACTCCATACAGTGGAGATTTCAACAATCTTGATTTGGCAGTTGACCATTATATCACACCTTGACCCGTGAAAGTAATGTAAATGCGAGATTTTTTAAAACATTATCCACGAACAGTGCTTATTATTGTTTTATTATTTAAACCGTAATGAAATTACAACGGGTGAAAGTAACTACACCTTTAAATCCTATAAAATTATTGGGACCGTAATCGTACCTAATATTTGTATGAATATATGTGATTAGCGCCACACTTATATATTCCACAATATTTAAAAATTATTTTCTAAAGCTTTTGATTTGTGATATTTAAAAAAAAAATATATTTAAGTACTTATTTATTTTTTTGTGTTGTTATTTTGAGAAGCTAAAATCAATGAATTTTGACGATCTTTGCACTAACCCATCGTTCTTATTATGTTGTAAATAAATCTAGTTAGAAAAAACAGCCGTTGAATAAAAACTAAAAATACAAATTCACCTCTGCGGGTGAAGTGTTGAAAAAAAAGCACACAAAAAAAGCTTTTGAAATGTGGCAAGTCATCGGTGACGTTATTATCAGGCGCGAAACACCTCAATCTGGCTCCCAAGTCGCGCCGGAAGGAGGCTCGATAAAAAGCCTTATCATTGTCTTGACGCCTGACAGAGGGACTACAGCCAGTGCCTAAAGCTCTTCGCAGACACATCTAGCTAGGATGGATATGTTCTGTCACCGCGGAACATTTATCAAGTAGAACAAAGCGAAGGCATTTCGGTTAATATGAAAAGCTTGTATCTATGATTTATTGTTCGATACATTGTGTTGTGTAAGGGGTTTATGAGCTTTGAGGAAGTATCTAAGTAACTTTACTGGCAATGCCTAGTCCAGACGAAGAACATCTGTACTTGAACAATGTTTTCACAACTATCAGATTAAAAATAATAGATGTAGCGCGGTAAGGGATTCAAATTCAATGTTATTTATTTCACATATTACTTTACCCGTACGAAGTCGCTTCGTTGATCGATATAGATTCCAGGTAGGTATGTACCTAAATGAAGATTCATAAAGAAATGGCGAGACTCGGTATATGTGTAAAGAGAGTGATGTTCCTCTGCACAGTCAGTTTGTTGGCAGAAATACCACACTCTTAAAAATTATTTAAACTCTTTTCTATTGTTCTCGAAAGTTTCATTTAAATATTCCCATAAATAACACAATCAATTAAGATTAGTAATTCATTATTTACTAGCAGAGGAGTGAATTTTTAAAAACCTGCCTGGACTGATAGTGTTAACAAAACAATAATAATATTTTCAATCTCAAAATAACTGTATCTAGTCATACAATAATAAGTCCAAAAGAGAAAAATATGTATGACAGCAGTAAAAGTCAAACAAATGAACACCAAATTAAAATCGAACCCAAAATATGCAAATTTTATCTTAATATGACGTGGTCGATATGAATTAAAAATTGGAAGGAACAAACAAACGTAGGTACTCTTGTATTTTATAAATATAGATAAATTCAAGACGTTCATAACATGGCATCGAAGAGAAAACATAGACTTATGGGTGAACAGTCATTGCCCACGGCTAGGGATTCCAATCCCGGGATCCCGAATCCCGGGATCCCGAGCTATTTTCGATACCTATGAATCCCGGGATTGATAAACATAATCCCGGGATTTCGGGATTGATTTTTTTATCAATTTTTATGGAAAATAAAATAAAAGCGAAAATATAACAGAAAAAAATACTTTTAATAAAAAATAACTTCTTTTTCTTCTTTCTTTTGACCATTTCCGATCCTAATAGGATCATATGGGCCTCCACAGAGTGGAGGTTTGTATTAACAGATTTTATTTTTACGAGAAATGGATGTCAGCCACTTGCTCAACCTATTAGGACCATACTCTGACTCATGCACAAATTGAAAAACAATATGTTAACTTGCCAGACTCAGGATTCAAACCTTGGACCCTCAACACTATAGACCGGCGCTTAATCCACGCGGCCATCGTCAAAAAATAACTACATTAGAAATAAACTGAGTTTGAATGAAGTTTGATTTATACCCATGTGTAGGTAGCCGATTCATTTTATTTTTTCACATAAATTATTAAAAATGAGAAAGATTGGGAAAAAAACAATGCTTCGCACTTTTAACAAAGTAATTCCACCATGATATCATACGTTTTACGGCAGTTTCATATTTGGCTGACTAATTAGATTTATGAAGCGGAAAGGCCATAAGCACGCCATGATTATTTGCTTTACTATTTTAAATCTCGCTAATCCATTCATTATGTCTTTACTATCAGAAACAGCAATCTCATATTAAATTCACATTATTAATTATATTACCATATTATTTACTCCATTAAACTTGTGTATTTCCAAGATTGAATGTATACAATATAAATGTCATAAATAGAATAAATTATACTAGATTTATTTTTGACCGATTTTATCAATGTTATTTGTAAATATAAATTTTTTATATTAACAATGGAAAAAAATGCCAATCCCGGGACCAGTCCCGGGATCCCGGGATTGTCAATTTGTAATCCCGAAATCCCGGGATCAGAATTTTGGCTCGGGATTGGATTCCCTACCTACGGCCTACGCAATTGGCATTAGCATCGAGAGGTTAGTAATGCATCTTGTGAGAACAAACAACCGATGCTCCCGATTTTTCAGACAGGGACACTTATACGTCGACACTACAAGTAACGGATAGTAGGTATCAGAAAGATGTACTATTGTGATCGGAATTTAGTATTTTAGTAGTTTAAATTCATATTTCGCGGAGTTTTGTATTACCTAAGTAAAATGTTTATAAAATCTCCATAGTAAATGTGCCCAGGCGGATGGTCAAGACACTAAGATGGGTGGATGATTTGTAAAACGGCCATCGCGATCGGTAATGTAACAACGGCTTTGAGTAACTTGTATTAAAAATAATGTAAATCATTTTTTTTTATTCTTTTCATTAGATGTTATAACAATAATAATGTACGACCTGGTTTCAGAGTCATAAAATATAGAGGTACCAGAAAGCAAAAATATTGAGAGCAATATATAACGTATTACCAGTGTTGTGTAATATAACAATATGTCACTGTACACGTAAACCATCTTGAGATATATGGAGAGGCAAACAAGACGTGCTAAATCATATTTGATGGGAAAATCTCGAAAATGTTCGAATTTACGATAACGGATATGGCTATATATATAACAATAATGTAATACATTTGAGATATTTTGTCGTTTGGAATCACATTGTATCCAAGATACGAATAATAGCAAAAAATGTTTTTTTTATATTTGAGTAAGAAGTATCGAATATTTTATTTTGCTTCCAGCATTCCGAAATAAACCTTGAATCGGACTTAAACGGTTCTTAATATAAAATCATGTGGAATAAGTAACTACATACCCATTGTGTTTAATATTATGTACCTACTACCTACTTTATATTTTAAAAAGATAAGCTAAAATATTCAATTTTTTCTGTTGAGATTATCTATCACGCTCAAATTTCGCCTATTTCCCATATACACAGAGACTTGAAATTCGGTACACATGTGCTAATGCGTGACAATAGATTATATTAAAATTTGGGGACGGTATGTACTTCAAACATGCTCCATGCAATGTTCTTTTCTAAAAAAAACTAACTTTTTGTTAATATTCCTATGGATCATTCACTAATAGATTTCTCGTAGACTGTTTCAAAATAGAAATGTAAGAAAGACATGGGTGTCATCGATATACTTTTCGTAATAATGTTACTGTGCGCAGTCGTTTTCCACGTGTAGTGGATGGAGGGGGGTCGAAGAGGCTGAATGTGGCCATTGGGAAGGACCCCCACTAATTAATTATTACAATGTCTTTCTATGAAGGAATTGCAGTTAACACCATTTAATCAACATTATATCAGGTAAAGTTGTTAAAAATGGAAAAGGCATCTAACTACTGTCAACAACCATGTGACATTCGTAAACCTACTAAATTTAATAATTGTTGTTTTCTTCTAATTTTTTTTAATTTATTGATTATGTATTATTTATCTACCCCACAAAATAAACAAGGTATTCCAGGTGAAATTTGTTCTAATAAAAAGTGTTCCATCGCAGGAAAAGTTTGGGAAACCCAGGTGTCAACAAACATGACGACATTGGTGAAGTCCCAAAAAATAATTAAAAAATATATTTTCGCGATGTAATAACAAAGTCATAAGACTAATTGGATGGCGGACCATTTAAGGGCTCCGGCAGTAAATTCTTTTTTTTTATGAGGGCGTAATTCAATTTTATTGTCGGTGGAAAGGGGGGCGGGTCGGGGTTAATTGTATCAGGGGGTAAGAATTGCCTACAAATTAGGTACATATCTGAAGAAAAATGAGCCGACATCAACAACATCCATCTGAGATACTCGACGGTATGTCGTTATTGCGAAACACCTCGTAAAAAATAATAGACTTTCTTCCCATATACTTACTTAATAATATTTTTTATGTGTTTTGCTAGTGATTGTTACGGAATATCGGTCCGTCTGACATGAACATTGAACGATTCGCTTTTAGGCAATATCCATTAATAGCCAGTATCCGTTAGGATCCAGGTTATTGGCCCATTAAAAAGTTCATATGATTACAATAATATCATCATCATCAGCGTCATCAGGACCGCAACAAGTTGTGGTGGCTCTTAGCGTCCTTCAATTCGGTATCCTAACATACAGTCACAGGGAAAACAAAATTAATGAAAACTGACTTACCATACCCCGGCCACCGGTAAGGTAGCAGTTTTTTTGTTACTTTATGCCATAAAACTAAGAAACACAAAGCGCACTGACTGTCTTCAAATACTGAATGCGCGTTGTTTACGTGACAAACATATTATGAGACAGATGTAACTGATGAAAATGAAATCGAAATGTAAGAAAACACATAACACCCTGTATGTACTTGAAAACATAATGACTCTCAGAAAAACACTCCAGTACTACCTTGATACTCTATTTCGTATATTTTGGCGGGAAAGTGTCACGACACTACGCGGAAGGCGCTCGCCGGATGCGCCGCCATCTTACGAGGCCAGCGCTCACCGCGCAAAATGGCCGACAACTTCCGTTGCGCAAATAGTCAAAGAGTGAAGCCTGCATAATGATGCTTGTCTAGCCTAGTCATGCCGAGGACATTGTGTATTTAACTGAATGTGTGGCGTCTTAGGAGTAAAGCGTGCTGTGAAAAGGTGCTATTTAGTTTCGTGACACGACACTATTCGGCGCGGACGGGTTATACATTATTTATTAGGTATCAATCAATATCTCTGCTATTAGATATATTCTGAAATTGTCATTCGCAGTGTTTGCGCAAGTATTTGTGTCTCACCTTTGAGATCATCAAAACTTCTTTACACTGGTTCGACAATAACTTTTTTTTACCATGTCCGATCCTAATAAGACCATATGGGCCTCCACAGAGTGGAGGTTTTTGTATTAACAGATTTTGTTTACAATAGGTTAATTCAACACGCGAAGTGAGCCAGAGTTTATAGACGTAGAATTAGGTTTGTCAGCGAGGGCGGTTCTGAGCGAATAGCCCCCGGAACGCTGTTGTCCAACATGAGTTTCTGACCGGTTGGTTAGGTGACCCATTTTCTACACATTGGTATAATTTTTGTTTCACTATGTCTATTTCTTCAAAAGTTATAAGCGATTCTGATTAAAGACTTTTACGTACAACATTAAGTCACAGGCGGACAAAAATACTCCAGCCCAGATTTTTTCTGCGGACAATTTCATCAAATACAGAAAATTGTTGTCCCAGTTAAATATAGTTCACTTCGTCGAGCAGGTTGCCATATTTTCGATCAGCAAAAGGGCAGTTTATTTTTTAAGCATATTTTCCTACTTACTTCAGCGAGAATTCTGCTTATGAGATAATTATTATGTTAGCATCGAAGCGCATATGGCCCAGATACTCCTTTCCTTTGCCATTCCAGTTCAGTTCTCTTAAAATTTCATCAAACATATACCCATATACAGACACTTAATGTCCTAGTTAGATGGAATCCTTCACATATTGAACATCGGATATGCGATGTAATCGAGTTTGCTGAACACTCCCGTTACTGTAATGTCACCATAGGTTACGTAGCCCATTAAACTGCAAATATTTCAGTTAATATGCATTTCATATTTTTCGGTTACTTTTAGAATCATCAATATTGTATATAATTTAAATGTTGCAATTAGATACAATATACATTATGGGTATCCGTCAGCTTTCATTTACCTGTTATAAATTATAAATCAGAGCATCGCATTCTATTACGAATAAAAGAGATAGATCTAAAAGTATATGCGACAAAGAGATACATAGATACTCAATTGTGAGAATAAATATAGTATTATGACGTCTTGTAGGTTGTAAGAATAGATAGAAATGCTTGTATGTATGCTTATAAATAAGTTTTGATGCTTTTTTTAATTTATGGTTAAAATAAATAGCAAATAATGCCGGTGAAACCTTAATAGACTTATTTATATTGCCAAAATAGGCATTTCCCTTTTACTTACCTACTAAACTATTATCAATCTCGTACGGTAACCCAAGGTTACTTCACCGGAACGGAAGGAATTTTTAGCATCGTAGAGGGAAGGTTAACACCTCAAATGCGCAGATGATTTTTTTTGTATTATGCTGTGCGTCTTACGAATTGAAAATTCAATGTGCAGATGTAGTGAACCTTTATTTCTAGATTTCTCGAGAATCTCATTTACAATATATTTTATCGCACGTTGTATTGAGAGCTCTCGGTACGACAATTCATGATCGTAACTTCTACTACCATTATCCAAGATTTATGTAGACATAATATGACACGATAATTTCAATGGAAATTCAGGCAAGTGCACTTAGGTACCTGTTTTATGTGAAGTAAATAAATAATTCAGCGTATGCTGTGTAACAAACATTTAAATCGTAAGAGGTTTCGTGTTATGTTTCAATTTTTTGCGCCATATGAGCACTAGTGCAATTTACACGAAAATGCTCTTAACTCGATTTCAGCGATAAAAATTTACGTATCTTTCATTCTCATCCAATACTTATGCAGTCAAATGAGACGCCACATCAACATACTGTGATTTCACGACATAAAAGTAACATGTAAGATAATAATACTACGTAAAAAAAATAAGTGTGGAGATATCTGTATTACAATCAAGAATATATTATTATGTATATGCACATATGCAGCTATTACCCAAATAAAAATTACAAAAATTAACAAAACCATCTTCAACGATATAAGTATTATTACAATACAAAATATGTGTATATGTTAAAATTTCTCCACAATTTTTAAGATGTCACGGGGAATCGAGGCTTTCGAGATGTGGCTGTATAGATGGGATCTTCAAAATTCCTCGGACTGACAGGGTGACAATTAATGTTGACGTCCTGAAACGAATGGGAACGGACCGAGAACTTCTGCGCAGTATCAAAACCAGGAAACTACAATAACTGCCAAATTACGATGAAAAAGAACAGCATTACCTAACTCGTTAACGACGGAATGATGAGCAGTTAATGTAGCAGAGGACGACTCCGTGATTTGTACGAGTGCATCTCCACTGAACTATGCTACATCATCAGCAGATCTTAAGCATAGCTCGTTTGCCTTCCGGTTTCCCAAATCTTCGTCATACGTGACTCGTCCATTTTGTGTACATAACCCAGCCATCGAAGGCGGCACAGTTGTATGGACAATATATAGTAAGTGTTTTGTAAAAAGGGCGAATTAACCATTTTGGCGAAATCAAGATTTTAATGAAAAAACAATACACCTATAGGTACCTCACTAGCTCTGTTGTGTAAAAACGGCGAATTTGTATCTCCACAGGAAAGTACTTAAAAAAGATACTCGTCAGGGCGATTATCCACTTAGTATTAAGAATAAAAAGCGAATTGACATATTAGACCTTTTAAAATATTATATTATAAAGCCAATTATAAAGATAGTATTCTTTCTAAGCTTTATTATAAACTTGTTAGACATTTATAAATTATCCACAGGTAATGAATAAATAAATGTCAAAAGTTAAAAATCCTCCTCCTGTAAAATAGCATTTTGGTTAATTCGCCCTTTTTACAAAACACCGACGATATTATATACGATGTGCGGAACCCCGTACAAAACGTACAACTCATATCATATCTTCAACTCCACTGCAACTGTGTGTCATTGATGGTTCCGAAAATACCACGCAGCACGCTCCGCTCAAACGAGCCCAACACTCTTGTCATGTCTCCGAGCCAAACATGACAACTGGTCCTATTAGTGTATTGTACAAGATGCATTTCAAGTGTCAGCTCAATCTCTTGGAACGTAGCACTTTTATTATACCAAAGCGACATTTGTTGCCTAGTACAATTCTTCTTCTTTCAATTCCGCTGTCTAGGCTACTCTCGCTGTTAATAGAGGATCCCAGGTACACGAAATTATTGACACAATATGGTTGCGCCAAATTGTGCTGGCCGTAATCCTTACTTCCCACCTCCCTCAAATCCCAGTATTATTGTTACAAGACCAGACAATTAGCAATTACGGGTCATGAGAGACCGTGAATGCAAATAACATTCAGTTAGCTCGAATGGCATCAAGTAAGCGGTCGTGTTGCGGACTCCGTGATAGCTTAGCCGTCGTTAACTATCGAGTGACTCAAAAGTATCTGTTCGACGTTCGTTGCACTAAGTCTGTTACGATTTCAGTGAACTTCGCGTCCATCAATCATACACCCTATCAGAATCATTCATCAACCCCATGTTATATAATCCATAAACTGTGTACCGTCAAGTGCCGCGCACCGGGTAACTCAAACATACAATACCGCGCGAGTGACGGTGCAACCAGGCCACGAAGTCATAATCAATATCATACAAGGTCAGTGTCTGGCATCCTGTTAAATAGCTCCCACCCCTAGATCTGGAATCCACATTATCCTTAAAATTATACAGTCCACTGCTGAAAGCGCCACCACAATCAAAAGCGCTGTTGTGCGTCCTGAAAGTATCACAAGGTCTGTCCAGCCCTCCTAAAACACCCATATATTTAGTTTTCTCCACATTAACAGCTAGTCATATCCAAGTGTGCTGGCATTTTTCTCAAGGTTCACAAATACTTCCGACAGTATTTTCGTTCCGGCCTATGATATTAATGTCGTCCTCATATTAAATATATCTACATATTTTAATTACAATAGTGTTTACATTGGTATTTACAAAATGTTGTCCTATATGTGAAAATTCCTACGGTGGCGAAAAAAACTTCTCAGTTTGTTCATTGTCCACGATGCCTTTGATGAGAACTTATACAGTCAAATCAAACGAGAGAAACCTAATAATAACAATTATAGTATCCAGTTCTAGTAGACTAATTCGATTACTATTGTCATTGTTAATTCGATAAACACTGCCAAAACTATTCCGCACCTCTGCTATCTTAAATGCTTTTCACGAAGTTTAGAAACCATTCTACCGATCTAAGTTATGTATCCTGCTACAATATTCAGGATGTTTCAGAAACACTTGAAGTGCCTACGAAGAGAATTTCAAACTACGTCTGTAGTTATTATTCTATGACAAAACTTTATTTTCGTAAATTTGTACAAGTTCGAAACTGCCTAGTTGTATCAACACGCGAACTATGAAGTATTATTACGAAAGTACCTAGTATTTATTTAATAGGCACATGGTAGATGACACAGGTGACAAAGTTCTCAGCTATTTAAAATTGATTATCATTGATTTAATCACTGACTTCATATACTATAATATATTAAACATACGTAATTTTGAAAACACTTCTGAGAAAATATATAATAACCAATAGAAAAATCTTTTTGAAAAATGTAAAGACACCCCTCAGGAATCGAACCTGCATCTCTCATGTATCGCGCCCACGCACATAGACCACTATGCTAAAGGAGTCATACGTACTTAATTGCGACAAATTTAAACTAATGGATTTTAATATTTACTGAAGCGCTTTCCAAATTAAGCTACTATTGGCAGTCGGCTTTTGTATTTTAAATCAAAGTAGGTATTACTTTAATTACTAACCGGCGTCACGGATCACTCCAAGATTTTTTGCCGTAACTTACTTGAACTTGCTAATAATTTTTAATAAACTATTTTTTTTATTCAACGAACAATTCACAAGATTTAAGAATGTAACATTGTAATTATTGAACCTACATAGTTTTGGGGGTGTCTTACTTTTTTCAAAAAGATTTTTTCTATTGGTTATAATATATATTATATTATATCAGAAGTGTTTTCAAAATTATGTATGTTCAATAATTGGATTGTTACTTTCTTAAATCTTGTGAATTATTCGTTGAATAAAAAAATAGTTAATTTTAGCTTACATAGTGTATTGGTTTCTACTTATTTGTTATATTATATAGCCCCTGTGGGTGACAGTAAATTGGTGATTTACTTATGTGATCATCGCAACTGAATTAAATGTGTCCCCACATTCAGATGAGACTGTTTTCGCTTGTAAGCGAAAACACTATTTTAAAAGGACATTCAAATAAAACCAGTCACACAATGTCAAAAAAACAGCACTAAAGAGGCATTAGCAGAGCCTGAAACTATGTCATCGCGTCTTCATCAGCTTGATGAATAACAGAAAGCCCCAGAGCAGGCTATAGTTCGCAACACGATAGATGCTCAACTTTTTGGATTTTTTCGCACTCACAGAGGGTTGTAATCCCCACTAAAGTCAGTTTAAACCCTACTCGAGGTAATATTATGATATAGCCTTAAATGCGTGCCAATATTAAGAATCATTACAACACTAAAATAATTGTTCACCTGAACGGGATTCTAACTTCGGCCTTCTATACCAGTACTTTTCAAACTGGGGGCCGCGGGGTTCTGGAGCTCCTGCCGGGGAGCCGCGAAATATTTCACCATTTAAAAAAAATCATAAAAGCGTGATCACCGGACGATAATATTTCCCAAACTCAAATGAAGACCAAAGTACAATTGGATAAGAACACTATTTGTTAAATCCTTAAAATATGATTATATAACGCGGGCAGCTCAAGAAGAATTGATTGATATTAGATCAGATAATTCCCTTGAAGTCGAATTTAATGAAAGAATTATGGATAGGGCGACAGCAAGAATATCCGTCAATCGCAAAAGCAGCATTGTTAATCATAATTCCTTTTGCGATAACATACCTATGGGAAACAGCATTTTTATCATTACTGGTAATAAAAAATAAGCACAGGTCGTGTCTTTCAACAGAGACTTTGGAGCTAACCCTGCATTACAAACATTGTACCGGATATTGATGTATTATGTAAAAATATGCAATCACACCCCCTCATTAAATTATTTTTTGTTCGTTTTTTTTTTAATTTTTGCATTGCAAGCAAGTAAATGAAATGTTCTATTATTTTAAATAAAAATCTACCCATAATAATAATGAATAGTAAATAAAGTACTGTTGATCACTAAAGACTAAATTTTTTGAGGAGGGTTTTGGGTTTTTTATCTGATTTCGGGGGCCCTGGTATGAAAAAGTTTGAGATGCACTGTTCTATACAACATATACTTAATATAATAGGGATTGAATTTTCAAGGGAAAATCTTGAATTGACTTATCATAACTTACACTTGTAGAGTGCCGTAAAAAGCCAATTCCTAAATCACGAGATTTAAGTAATTATAATAGGTACGAGTACCTAACTGGATTACCAACCCTAGTCAGTACGAAAAACGTGATTAAACATTTTTTTTAAATATCCTGAATATATAATAACATCTAAGTACCTCATATCATGTACGTATGAAAGATCGTTAATAATATAAATACCTATGTGAGAATAACTGTCTCATATCCTATTCCTAACTCGTATCAAAGCCATATATATAAGAGATTACATTATATTGCGTTAGTTACAAGATATATGATTAAGGGTGGTAGGGTGTGGGATATTTCGGGGGTGCTCACAGCGAGATAATTGAATCAACACCGCCTTCGCCTAATGTAAATCGAATTGAGAATCGGAAAATTAATTCCGCGCGGGATGATTCGGCGAGATAGTATCGGCTCAATAATAATAAGAAGAGAAACCCCCAGGGTGTTTTCAATTTTCTCATCTCCAGAGGAAACGAAGACGTTGCGTATGTATAAAAAGATAAAGAACCTGCTCATTTCCTCCGCTGTATCTATGCGAGAATCAGTGACGGCAACTATCTGATTAAAACATACAAGGCTTCTACGAAGATTCCTGTTGTAGATTTTGCTGGTTATATGTGCCGATAATAAGAGTAATGTCCGTCAATCCAATAGGACGCCCGACATTCAGGACGATTCATTTGTAAATAGTAAACTGTAGATATTTATCGCCCGCAACAGCTGTCAAAAACTGTAATGCGCGAATCAAATTGAGGTGCATGTCACCTACTGTCACGCTATCGCGGCAACAAATTTTATCTATGGTTTCGTCAATTCGCAGTATATCTTGAACCATCACCATCTCTGTAAATTCACTGAAGACTGACAACGATGAAGAGTGCCTACTATAATATATTAGTAATTTGAATTATTAATTATTCATGCTAATTTCAATTAACTTTAACAGTTTCTACGTGTGCGTACGTTAAAATACTTGCGGCATGACATCCATAGATAATATTTTGAACAGAACCCAACTTGCAGACCATAGATAATAGACAACATTCTTATCGAAAATACATAGTGCCAACTGCTAAAATAAAAAAACCTAATTTTGACATAACATTCGAAAAGTGTAGGCATGTGGAATATGATAAAAACGTTCAAAACGTCACGCAGGTGTCGATGCAGTGCAGTTCAACGTGAGGTGACCTATTGTTGTTTTAGTGATTTCGGCAGATTTTACCAACTGACAATGTTCGTTTAAAGGTTCAAAATGTGCTACGGGATAGGAGCATCAGTCTGATAACATTTTAAACACCAAGAACAACGACATTACACACTTTTTTCCCGTAGCGGCAGCTTACTGTGACGTCACGTGATAGTCCGCGACATGCACCTCAATTTATTTGGTTCTCGCTTAAGCGTTTCATTTATTAAATGTGCATACATATACACACCGCATATTTGACTATTGAGGGTCTTTGCAGCGTTGCCAACGTAGCCTTTTTCTTGTAAGATCCAGCATTTTTGAAAAAGCATCTAGCTTGTAAAATTTTCAACTGGCATATGGCGTTATATCTAGCGTTTTTAGACATCGCATATAGCTTAAAGCTTCTCATAATAAAGCTTGAAACATCAGTTTTGCTTGAAAATAGCATGATTGCTCCTTTGTACACATTACATTATCTTACCAATAAAATATATTATAATAAATAAAATATTTTATTCATGCCCAATTTTTTTACATTCAATAGATTTTAGCTTTGTGGTTTATTATTAGATATGTGTGAAACAATAAATTATTCTTCAATAATTGTTTTTCGTAAAAACCATTTAAATAATTATGACTTTTTTAAACTTTCTAGCAACATTTATTTTGTGAAAATCCGACATATTTTTGAGTTGGCAACACTGGTGTTTGGGCGAGTAAGTACGTATTAATAGTTAATGAGTCCAGCGTTGACTAAAATATGCTAGACAGGGTAAGAAAATAAATTACTTGGCAGAAAAATGCTAGATTCCATCAAAATTTAAAAAAAAAAATGTTTAGAAAACAGCATTTTAATTCAAAATCAAATTCTTGTTTCGCAACTAGTAAATAAGTAATGTATGACAAGATTGCCTGCAGTACTGGCATGTAGCGCATTTGTGCAACCGTTGTGTGCTCACATATACATGCGAAACATTGACCCTTAATGTAAGAGAAATGTACAAATTATGAGTAACGTAACGTGGCATGGAAAAGTGCATGTTGGGCATAACGCGGAAAAATAATGTACTTATATTAATTTCCATACAAAGTCGTAAAGCCTATGATCACAAGGAAGACATTGGACATTGATTCGACGAAAACACAAGTTTCCGAGTCCGACGTAGAAAACAAAAATATATATATATAGGTATATAAAGCGAATGATTTCTTACAATCGAGAGGAGTTTCAGTGGTCCATCGTGCTATGTTAATTCAGGATAAAAATAGAATAAATCTCATATCCGTTGTATGGCCGCACACGTACTATATGGAAACGTTTTTTCCCATTTGGGGTAGACTTAATTTTTCCACGTCATCTGATAAGCAGCCAGGTACAGAGTGTCAAAAAAAATATCCCGCCAGATTAATCTTGCGCGGCAGTAAACTCATATTAACGTTCTTTCGGGGATGTCATAATAACAAGTAGGTGGGTGAGGTGAGTACACTGTACAACTTTAATCTTGATTTATGAGTTTCGGAAATATCGCCCGCTATAAATATTAAAAAAGTAAATCTTTTTCATCATTATCGGAGCCGTTAACTGTTGGGGGAATTTTTACATTACATAAAAATAATCCAGTGATTGAGTTTGCTCGACAAAAATAATATTCTGCTATTAAGGCTATACCTCAGTTGAGGCATGGTCTAAAAAGATCGTGGCTAGGCGATGCGCGGATTGCGGGTCGCGGGTGCAAATGACGCATGTCGAACGAAATATAATTTGTCATATAAATCCAACATGCGTCCATTTAATGTTGTTTATGTGCATATATGACGGGTGGTGGTGGGCACTTTAACGTTATGTTCTATTAGTAAATTAATAATAATATATTCATTGACATGTTTTCTTTTTCAAGTAAACGGGTAACGTTTTATAGTCATCTTTACACGATTTATGAATTAATACCTCCGTCGCCATCACGAAACAAATCGACATATTCACACCTCGACGTTCGCTCTCAGACTGCCAGAGTCCAAAATTTCGTCGCACCTATAGTTGAACATTATTTCTTAAATAATTATTATACAAGGTGACATACTAATTGCTACAAATCAAGCCTCTAAATCAAGCTAATCAAGCTTGATTTCGAGGAGCGCTGATGAGTAGGTATTAAAAAGGCCAATATTTAAAATTTGTCGCAATTAGTATGTCACCTTGCAGCATAGAGGTAATGCACGGACGGGGCGTAAACCCAGGGGCCTTATGTTAGAACTTGCGAGTTGTAGTCGCCCGGGCGACATGACGTCATATGACATCATTGTGACGTACTACCGGAGTGATAATAGCATTCGAGAAAATAACGCTACTAAAATAGTGGCGTTATCCATTGTCCCCATACACAAATAGGTGTTTCAGCATAATAATATCTATGGTGAGCCGTGTGCGTTGGACGGCTTGCCTCGAGCGTGTATTGGCTGACGTCACAATTACGTCATGTCATCGGGTGACTTCATATCACTAGTTAGAACATAGGGCTGCAGGAGATGCAGGGTTAGATTCCCTGCCGGGGTGGCTTACTTTTTTCAAAAAAGATTTTTTCTATTGGTTATAATATATTTTCTCAGAAGTGTTTTTCAAAATTATGTATGTTCAATAATTAGAATGGTACATTCTTAAATCTTGTGAATTATTATATTATAAAAGAAATAGTTAATTATAAATATAAATTACCACGCGGTTGGCCGCCGCGGCCAAGATACAACTAACGATATGATTAATAAGATAATATGAAAATAATAAATTCATTCACTTGCACCGGAAACATGACGGAATGAACATACATACCGGATAAGCATGAAGTTCGATAGTTTTGTCAGAAAATATGACGTAGTTAGAGTGACACCGAGCGGGAGAAAACGGTTCAATAGGCTTCAAATAAAAGCTGCCGGAAATAATAATGGTAACAATAATTGAATTTACTTAATTTACAACTACATAGCTCTATAAACAAAGAGGCGGCCCTCGTAGTCCAGTGCGTAACGTGCTGGCCTTTCATACAGGGGCCCCGAGTTCTCAGTGAGGTCACAATAATATATTATTTATGTGCTTTTATCAAAGCCTATGTGTTTGTAACTGTTTCTCTTATATTACTAAATACCAGTGGCGAAGGGTGGGGATAGGCTGTTAAGATCCGCCATAAATAGTGGTCATTAAACTTTGTTAGTCATACGTATTAGTTTTTATTGAACCAAGACTACAATTTACAGATGGTATTCGTTAGTTTTTATAAATCAATTAAACCCTGCCTAAACCAAACCATATCTACTAGTTTTGGTATATTTTGGGCGATACGACAAAATTGTGCACACCTTTTCATTCATATTTATTTGTTTTTGTTGGATTAAGAATACATAAAATTACACACTTTGTGGGTTCATTTTTTTTACCCCTGCCTAACCAAACTATAATAGATCAAAAATATTATTCTATTTTGGATATTTTATAGATAGACGAATATTTTTTGACTATTTATTATCTATTATGGCTTGGTTTCGCAGGTTTTAATTGAATTTTAAAAACTACCGACACCATCTGTAAATTGTAGTCTTATTTGAATGAAAAAGAATACTTATAACTGACAAATATTTATGGCAGATCTTAACAGCCTACCTCAACCCTTCGCCACTGTTAAATACACTACCTACTGTCATTGGGCCTCAAGGCTAGTCTTGAAAAAAGGAGAAGGGAGCATGTTATACGGAAAGACTATCTTGGGCGAAATTGTCAGACAATGATAGCACTGCGTACCTAGGTCTTAAGACAATGGTAACTTTTTACACAATTGAACATGGACATTTCGATTTTTTTCTGTGTCCAAGTAAATAATTGCCAACACGTCATTATTAGACGTGGTTGCTACGACAAGGGCTGTTCTCCTAGGCCAGGCCCGCCGACTAATGAAATCTATGACAAGGCAATTTATTCTTTCGGCACTCGATCATCACGGCACATTTTCCGCGTCAGCGAGCCCGGCGACGTCACGACGTGTGGCAGTACTCGTTTGCGCATTTTTCTTATTTCCTTTGACAGATGAACATTAGCGTGACGTCGCGAAAAAAATACACTTTCCTCGGTTCGGGGTCGCTTGAATATTTGATGGCGCATGTAACGAGAACGAATGACTTTGTACTTTATTCAAGTTAAATAAATGTATTGTTTGGTAACTTCATTAAAATATATTACCTAGTGCTGGGTTTTTCAAAGTGTACTCCACAGGGGTGCTGACGGATATTTAAAAAAAAAACAGGCAAACTTAATTCAATACGATGATGCACTGTCATAATGATAGATTATCTTATCGTAATCATTACGGCTGGATTCACTGACTGCTCGTAAAAAGTTTTTTTATCTTTATGCTACTCTATCAGCATATGTGTCATCCACCAAAACCTTAGCCCTGGATGCATAGAATGTCTAGTTACGTTATATGCATAAACAAAAATACAATGAGATTGTCAAACTATTAATTATTAGTGATGTCACATCGCGTATCGTCGCCACTATATTGTAGCCATTTTTTTAAATTTTGATTTCCTGATATTAAAAAAAATAATGTCAAGAATAGTAAAAACATGCAAACGGCACAATATATATATTGAATAATAGAATAGAATAGATGTCATATTATAATATCACCTGTCAGCAGTTTTATGCGCATTTTTTCCACGCACAATATGTGTTGATCGATCTGTTATGTCCCTCAGGGAGGAAGGCAAAGGAAACAGGTAGCTTGGGTTGACAGGAACCTGATGTGGTTTGATGGTTTTATCCTTCCTTCGTCTCCTTACCAAAGACTGGACTGTGCAATTCCCGAGTAGTATTCACAGATGTTACGTTAAAGACCGTCGTCTTGAACGTAATTGTCAGGTGATTTACCTTCAAGAATGTATTTAGACTAAATGGCGAGAAGATGATCGGGAAACAATAAGCTTCCACGAAAGTTAAAACATTAATGTGTATTCAACGGAATGCGAGTACATATACAGCACAGCGGACAAGATATACGCGTTACAAAGATTTAAAAATACTACACGAAGGGCGCGAGGTGCGTGTCCCTTTTTATACATTTTTGGTGATCATTTTAATTAGTTTATTGACGTTTTGTGTGTGAAATCCGGCGTAGGTTCATAGTCATATGACCGTCTGATGCCCCACACTTGTGTATATCAAGTAAGACTAATTCTGTAGGTATTGCATCATATTACATGGCTATTGTTTATTAAAACCTATTAACTTGCAAAGTTTGTAGGTATAACATTCTCTGAAACTGGGGAGGTCGTATAACAGATGAATGCATCGGGTCCATAGTCAGTGTGTCAAAATCTACTAAGCTCTTGCGATTCTAGCCGTTGAACATTCATCTGAGACGTGTGCTATTCGCATTCCATCTTCGTAGGCTTGCGTCAGAAAAAAGCATCTTGCAACCACTCAGTGTATAAATAAATCACCCGAATAAAGTGTATATACGATCCAAAGTAGCGCCTTATTTTTGATCGGTAACACTTGCTGTAAATACCTTCTGCCTTTTGCCCTTTGCTTCGGCGAAGATCCTATTCTCCCGTTATTTCTCGCTCGACAAAGAAAAGCGCGAGTTTATGAAACGTACTCGGGCGGAAAAATCAAGCTAACAGTCAATTTACAATAGAATTTTCCAACACAATACGTACACGATTTAGACTTTTAGATTTTTCACCGCCCACTGAACAGAGAAAAGTCGACATACTTATCGGAATACGGAACTGAGTCCTAAGGCAACCACGTAAAACGAATGAATCTGATAAAAATACATAAGAACACCCCATTTTTTATTATGAATTCGGTATTTGACTTACTTACATGAATATGTTTTTCATTTCGTAAATTTTATTCGCAGACCGATAAGTTTACCTGCATTTTTATCGAAATAATCTTGCTTCCTCGATAAAGAAGAAAAATATTATTGTAGACGCAAACCAATACTTCTGTGTTATAAGCTACAGATGGAAATATAAAATCGTTATTAGATAACTTGTATACTTAAACATAAACTCCAATTATTTGGATGTGCTTTATTATCAATTGGATTGAATTCTGTATTTTTAAGAAAAATAAAAAAAATGATTATTTTAATTCGATCTTTGAAATCTTTATTTCGAATAAAAATACCAATTATTATATATATTAAAACACTTAAAAATATACATAAAATTTACTAGATATACCTATGCCTGGTATTTATGTCTTAAACTCTACGTCGTCTACGACCTGCGTGACTGATGAAGAGAAATTTCAAAAGTTTGTATGGAAATTAGATGATTTCACAATTATCATAAATTGACCAAAAAGGATCGCAGATAATAAGTAGGTACATAATAAAATCTCTGCGATATTACGATAATTCCTGTGCGGATCATCCACCTGTTATATTATTCACCTGGGATTGATGACGAGGCATTAAATTGAAAATGGCGCGAGGGGCACGCATGCAAGCACGGTGAAGAATCACACGCACCCTTCATATGGGTAAGTAAGACTTCCTGGCAGCCCGGCTCCATAAATCAAGGATACCTTTCTTCCACGCCGTCCCACAGGATGAGTTACGGAGTCTCCGCTGCCACTGCGAAGACATGACGCAATAACGGCGTTCACCTTTTGCTAACCTCATTTTAGGAGGAGAAATCTCATGAATACGTAATGGTTTACCATCAAGTGTGTATTGGTGGAATATTATTCTTTGTGAAGGCGATGAATATTTTATTAGGTGAAGTTTATTATTATCTATTAAATTTTTCTTTTGATATTCAATATGCATACAACGATAAGCGATATTTTCTATCATACATTATTTAAGTACATATTTTCAGCCTATTCAAACGTTAAGAAAAAAAATATGTCCGATTCTTTTGGGAAATCAGTAGTCTGTATCTTTCTTGGAAGAAGTGTCTTTAAAATTATTTACTCCCGAGCCCCTCAAATCAAATATATTTATACAAGGCGCGCGCACAGAAAAATGTTTAGGGGGGTCCATTTTTTTATTGATTTTTGAGACGACGGGAGGTGGCGGGGCTAAGAATCTATAGCAGGTGCATTTACTCCGCCTTCTACTTATAGCTTCTCGTTGGTTCAATCGCGGTGTGCCTCACGTTTCCAGATGCATTCCCCATACCCAGACACTCCGCACTTTGATTCTAGTGATAAACACGTGGCCTGCGTGTAGAACTAAGGGTGTTCACCTGTGAGTTAATGTGAGCCGTCGTATCGAAAAGTGGTTATCAAATGCACTTGACTAATAGGTCATAAATTAGTAGAATCGTCAGTGTTCGTTTGTGTCGTCCGCGCTGTCTTATCTTTTAGACATGCCGCGTCGGAATATTAAGGCTATACCTCAGCTGAGGCATGGTAAAAAAGATCGTAACTATGCAACGCGCGGATTGTGCTAATGACGCGTACCGAACGCAACATAATTTGTCATAAAAATTCAACATGCGTCCATCTAGTGTTATGTTTATTGTTACCTATATTAGTAATAATTAATATATTCATTGACATGTTTTCTTTTTCGAGTACATGCATAACGTTTTTTAGTCATCTTTCCACGATATGAGAATATAATATTACTACGCCATCACAAAAAAAATCGACGTGCTCTCTCCTCGAATGCCGCTAGGCGATTGGTGACGAATGCGAAATTTCGTCCCACCTATGGTTGAAAATTATTTGCCGTTTCACTTATGTATGTTCTTAAGGCAAACGGTTGATGCCCAGATAGTTAAACCAATTTATAAGTGCCAAGAGTCTTCCAGTGGCCACAGGTCTTGTGTGACGTAGAAAGGCGAGTGTAAGTGTGGCAAATCCGTTCATAAGCTGCTAGTCAGTCAATTCATCCGGGTTACTACACTCACTCATGAAGTCTTGACGAATAATAATAAGAATAATAATCGGGGGTGGGGTCTGAACCCGGGCCGCATGAATAGGAATGTCTCAGGAGCAGTTATCCAAGACTTATTAAAAGATTAAAAATCCGTATTGCTTCAAGTAAATATGTTTTATAGATACCTACACTTTTGTAACTTCAAAAGCAGCAAACAACAACCCAAAGGCGCATATTCTCAAAGGACTCAAAACGCGTCTAATATTTTTATTAAACAAAAGTTACATTTAAAAGTAGCTACATACTTATTCCTTTACGTTTTATAAAGATGTCTCCCGAACCTCTTTCACGGGAAAAAAATCTCTTAAGAAAAATCACGACCATTCTATTATCTCTGCATTTTATCTATC
Source organism: Rhyacophila brunnea (assembly GCF_057557595.1). Taxonomy (NCBI): domain Eukaryota; kingdom Metazoa; phylum Arthropoda; class Insecta; order Trichoptera; family Rhyacophilidae; genus Rhyacophila; species Rhyacophila brunnea. Next base: position 31,568,469 of record NW_028232871.1, on the reverse strand, counting down.
GCAGTACCGAAAATACAGCCTCGGAAAAATTTAAATGAAAGAAAAACTTTTTCCAAATTCGGTAATGTCAAAAAATAAATGACTACTTTTCCCGTCGCAAAATAGCGCGGTGGTTTTTTTTTCTACCGCATTTTTCACTACGCGAATGTCAGGTCGCGCACGACCGATTATGATTTATCGGTTAACCGGTTTTTACAAATATTAATAATCCTGAAAAATAACGAAAACATAATATTGACCATGATAAATATTTAGACGAAAATTCAGCTGAATCAACATTAAAAATAAATAGATTACTGATGTTTTTAACTTCCAATAAATATACATAATACTAATCGTATCGTACGTATTGTACCTTCGTACCTCTTTGGCATCCAGCATGGATTCTGTCATTGTGGGCGACTCAACTATGCAACAAAAGCGATTTATACGCTGCACATGACGACGAAACGAGGGAAATGGTGCGACATTTTGCTTCTCATATCCTGCGATGCTGGAGCTCGGTAAAATTAAGCAAATACAGCCACGCCCACAAGGAGAAGTTTTCGGGTCCGGACCCGCCAGGAATGAAAAAAAAATCAAATTATTAAAGTGGAATATTTTTTCTTCTTCGTCACGACCTGGATGATTTGGCTGCCGAATAGCCTTCTCAATGGGGCATCCAATGGTTGCTGGAGTATTCCGATGCGGATGACACAAACGGACACTGACACTGACGGAAACGGATCCTAATAATTATAACCGTTAAGCCACGCGCATTCAATAACCACTTGTGGGTTGAGACAGCTCGCAATAGCTTGTAGGTGAACACCCTTAGATATAACTGCAGGCCAAGTGTCAATCGCTAGACTCAAACTGAGCAGTGTCGGGGTATGGATAATGTATCCGAAAAAGTGTAGTATTCCGCGATTGAATCAACGAGAAGCTGTATGTATGTACTAGGCGTCGTAAATATGGAAGTAGGTGACACTTTCTAGATTTTGTTAACCATGTCTTCTTAAAAATCCCCCCACAAAACATTTTTCTGTATGTGCGCTTGAATAAGTAATAAATCCACACAAAATACAAATTATTTAAGGTTCATTTTTTACCTATCATAATATAATTTTAGATGGGCTTGGGGTCTTCTTACATGTTTTCCCCTTTTATCCTTCCCAAAATCAGTTGCCTGCCACTATGCCCACCACATTATTTAATGTTAATAAATATAGTTTTAATTCATATTACATATATTATGATAACGAAGCTCGCACCTAACTGTTAACTAATATTAAATAAATATTAATCTAACTATACTATCTGATTTTTAAGACTAACTAGTATAATGCTTTAAAACCGGTATTTTATCCTTACTTCTTTCCTTGTTTTGTCGGGTCGGTTAGCCCCCGTCTCCCTGTCCTGAGGCAATATCGCGCAAGTGCCATCTCGAAGGGTGATTCTCTGCTCAAAGCTCTCACTACTGAACTAAGTAGTAGTTGTCGTCAAGAGAACGTCATTAAAATGAAAAATGGAAGGACACGGAAACAATTAGATTTGCCTCTGGGCAAAATTCGGCCTTTTTACGACGTTCGTTCTTTAATAAACGTAAAATCGGTTTTTGCATTTTAATGTCCGGTTATGCGGTGAACGAATACACAATTAAGTTTTAACGACTGTCTTTTAAAGTAACCATTAAAATATTGATAAGATATTTGTGTATTAAGTAGTATTCATTATTAAATTAATGATATTATTTATATATAAAAAAATATATATATATAATTTTGTACATACATAATTTGAAAACATCTCATGCATATACCCATTAGAAAAAATCCATTTTAGAAAAAAAAAATGCAACACCCTAAGGGACTTGGACCCGTAACCGCTGGATTCGCGCCAGTGTGCTTTTCCAATTACATAATTAAGACGGTTGTACGAAAACCGATAGCCAACATTATTAACGCAATTTGATAAGCATTTTATGTAAGAACTACTAGTTAAAATCGTCTTAATTCAGTAGCTTAATTGGAAAAGCATACTGGCGCTAATCCAGCGGTTACAGGTTCAACTTAGGGTGTCGTATTTTTTTCTAAAATTGATTTTTTATAGTGGGCATACATGCGATGTAGAAGAATGTTGCATTAAATTTTGTAATATATATAATTTGAGCGAGGATTTTACCGTGCCCCATAAACATGTCGTCTGTTTTTAATAATGGCATTACTATTTCGATTTTGATTAACTTACTACAGTCAGCTATAAGTATAGTCATTAGACTACTTTGTTGCCTTATAAAATATATAGCTACATAAGTAAAAAAACAAGTATAATAATTAAAATAAAATTAAGCCGGTCCTAATCGTGCAGTACGGTGAATTACAATAAGTTTATTAGTATATTCACAATGAACATGGCACTTGGGTCGATAACTCACTGACTAGAGCACTCCGTCAGCAAGCAAAAGACGTGTGCCTATTGTAATTTTTAACGTTTTCGGAATTTTCTAGAAGGCTTTTCCAAAGAACGTCGTTTTGATATGCATTCTGTAAAAGATTTACCTAATCGGAGAGGGGGTGGGGGATGACACGCCGAGAAAAGAAAACGGCAGTGATAGTTGTCATACAATAATTCTGTACCGATGTACACAATCGGGGTGTCCAATTTTTACGAAAGCGAGATATGAACATAGTGATTCTTAACTGTTTTTGTCAAGATATTTGTAAAATAATGAATGCCCTATAATGGAAAATGGCGAAGTTGTGTCATTGTGTGCAAAGTTTCTTGTAGAAACCAAAGTTTTGTGGTTCAAATAACTAAAACCCTAAAATTATATAAAATATTTAAAAAAATAATATTCAATTAGTGAAGGGAGAAAAAAATATTTTTCTTCTGAACAATTCTTAATATCTGTCAAGTTTATTCTGACGTACAGAATTGAAATGGCATATCCGCAGCAAGTCATTTTTTTTAAAAATCGGACATGCTGCCCCTGACTTTTGACGTATGTAACATTGTTTCTACGCATAATTGACGTACCTAAGTAAAATGATTGAGAAGAGCCTAGAAGCGGATGCACACTGTCATTTATTAACTTAATTGATGTCACTATCAGACCAAGGCTCAATAACATAAAACAATTAAAATTAATAGAAGTAAAATATCGCCGACGCTTGTAAAATGTTACATCGTATTGACAAATGTTGACATTAGATATCATGTGGTATCGCGCTAAATTCTATTGGCCACTGCGCGAGGGAAATGTTAAAACCGGACAGCATGGTTCTTTCAGATAACTACTTACCTAATTGGTACCAACTATAATAGATGCAGCGTTTTTACATCGACAATTACAACGCACTGTCTCGCATTTAATTTTACCGGTTATTTTATTTTTGTACGAGAAACCCTTGTCACCCTCTTGCCCCAGTCTACCCTCAATTTATCAACAGGCTCAAGCTTATTACAGTGTACAAACAATGCCCATCTGCCAAGACCGGCAGGCCCGGATAGAAGATAACAAATAAAATGATAGCCCAGAATCGAGCTGCGTTCAACACCCACGTCGTCCGGCTCTAGCAAATTGGTATTCCGCCTCAAAGACACGTCCGTGATGAAGAACACAAGAGTAGCAAGCGAACACTGTGACTCGCTACCTTTATCTCTTCTTTGCCCGCGTGACCTACTTCAGAGGGAGGACGGGTCAATTTTACCCCGACCTGAAACGAGGCATAATTTACCTCGGTTCCCCCTGTGACACAGGACAGTAAGTAGCAAAAGAAAAGACAAGCATATCAAAAAATATTAATTGAGCGTGTAAAGATTAAAATAGTATATAAAACGTAAGTAAATAACGAGTTACGACCAGTATTCACATTAATGCATAGGTTCATATTATGTATGCTTCAAACATACATTGTATAGTGTTTTAACTATCAATTCTTAGGTGGAAAAACACTGTATCAATTAAATTAAAACACAATGTTATGTAGTACGTATTCCAATTAGTTTTAATAATAACCAGTACTTACGGTTTATTTTCTTAGAATTTTATTTAATTATTATTCATAAATAATTACTCCTTAAGTATAATAATATAATATATGAGTTGTCCACATTAATAGATATTTAAGTTGTCTACATGTTTGATCACTTCACCTTCCGGTTCACTTCAATTTTTACAAAGTTTTAGCTCGTATTCTTATTTGTCCGGTGGTTGTTTATCCAGTACAAATCTTGCAATCGATTTTTAACGAACTTCCCGACTAGCTAGACATTTGAAACTTTTAGAATATATCAGAACAAGATGCCAATGCATTATTTTAATACTTTTACTCATCTTTAAGTAGAATTGAATTCATTTTCAGTTAATTCTGTTTTGTATGAAAAGTTATTTCGGAAGAAATCCGTAATCCAATCCACTATTATTGGTTGCTAAGTGGGTGGTCCTAGCAACCAAATTATTAATATATACGTGCGTTACTATGGAAATCAAAATGACATTTCAGTATTCTATATTTGTTTGTTTTTATTTACTTCATATCAAGTACAAGTCATATTGAGCATAATAATTCAACAGAAAATTTAAAAAGGTTGTATATAAAAAGTTCTTTTTATCTTGTAATTATTTTAATTCTGGTTTTAGGAGTAGTTTTGCGCGTGCTTTAGGTTGAAAGTGTGTTATGCACAACGTCAACTGGTCTTGTCCGTCAAATAATTTTTCACAGGAAGCAGTGTTGTCATATTTTTATAAGGCTGGCAAAGATGTAAAAAAGTATAGTACCTACACGGAACATTACTTGTTTTGAATCCTTCAAAATTATAGTATATTATTCTTCGAAAATTACGAGTAGCGCAACATGGCATGGAAAGGTGCATGTTAGGCATAACGCGTAAAGATCATAAAAGAAACCAATGGATAACGAAGCAGACGAGTGTAGGTGCTGTGATACAGGTCGCTAAGCAGATGAAATGGCAATTGGCCGTACATGTCGCTAGGCAAGTGGACAATCGCTAAATTCCGACAATGTTGGTTATTTAAATTTATGTAATAACATTACTATTGTCGATTCATGTATGGCTGGACGGTCTTCCAAATGCCGTTCTTGCTAACAATTTCAATTAAATTATAATTAAATAATTATAAGATTTAAATATGTAGCATTCGTAAAACACGTAAAAACGCTTCTAATCGTGCCATCCCCTGTAATTAAAACGGTGATTTATGCTGTATATTATATAGCTAATTGTTAAGTGGCATTCAAAATATTTCCCATTCTTTTAAAATATGTAATGTCACTCCCTTATTTCAACGTGACCCAAATCAAAGGGAATTGAAGTGAGTCCGCAAAGCGCTGTGATTTATCCCAGTGTACTATCTTAAGATAAAATTTTATATTAAAGATTCTATATTAAGAAGTGTCAAGTTTTTTTTTTAATAATTTGTATCTCTGTTTTGTCTTGTAGAGCGCGTGGCGTAGAAGCTGATGTTTTCATGCTACGACGCTTGCACATAATCTGATAATATTTTGTATTTTCCAGGTCGACGGTGGGAAATTAACTTTTACAAATTTACTTTTACTAAATGCGGAAATTTACCAATGGCCGCTTGACTGGTAATGGAATTGGACTAACCTTTGATTTATAGTTCTAATCCAAGACACTATTTAATTCCAACGTAAAATAGTCAGACTTCAAATCAAATTGATATTCCAATACAATTAAATCTATGGAAAAATACAGTTTTATTTTTCTGGTATACCCCAAGTTTCTCGCTAATCGCCTCGTTTCATCCATACAAAGCGGAATTTTGGGTACAGTTCGGTTATGAGGAATACAGCGGAAAATACATTTTGAAAATACCCGATATACTGGATTATTTGTTAGATTAACCTAACCAAACCAAACCTAACTTAACCCTTGGATAATCGAGAGATTTAATTGTAGTTAGACATATCATGTCACTGCTTAATTTAAATATGTACATTATATACATACTCGTATGCTGTCTTCGCCAATGGTATATTATACCATAGAATGGAAATTAATTTAATGTTACAATTGTATTTTTATGATATAATGTCCATTATACAAGTCGCTCAGTGTAGATACCTACATTCATTTGTGAACAAAAATAACTAAACTCCCAAAATATAGTATCCAAATTGCCAACATTAATATTGCATTTGTAACAATAATTTGCTAAATCATCATTATATCCATTAAGTTTACAAGCAAATATTCAGAAGCATCAAATAAAAACATCCTTAATCACGTGTGAACAATATGATATTATAGAACAAGCTTAAAACTTGACGAACAAAACATCCAATAGTCGAGTTACACAAAGTTATACAAAAGCCTAAAAAATATGTCGGCCAACAGGTAAGTGATGTGTAAAAAGGAAGAAAAGTTTCAGCAATTTGTGGGTAGAGGGACTATAATATAACAGAAGGTGTAGGTACAGGGGTTCTTGACCATTGGGTCGATTGTCACATAATATTTTTTAAAAAACCTTTCGAAACGCTGCGCGTAAAAATTAAAAGCTTATCGGTATTCAGAATTCGCTAAAACTTATTGTGGCCCACATACTGTATTCATACATTACTATCTGGAAACGTTGTCAGATAAAGCCTCGGTATTGTAGCGTGTCAATATTCCTCTAACTTTAAAATATAAAATAATAAGACCCCGCGTTCACTATCAATCTTGTCTTTAATGACGAGCAAACTACTCTACTTGATGCTAAATCAAAGGGAAACGTGTATCGGCTGAGATAAATGCTTTATTGAAAACAATTCATCTACGAGCTATGATTTGATGTGATTATGATGAATAGTTTGTCGTATTCATTGCGAAATGAAAAGTGTTTTCTCCAAATTGCCTATAACTATATAACCAAATTTGCAAAACAGACTGCAGCCAGAAGATAACTTCAAGTGCAACCTATCTATTATATCACCTAGATTTTACGAGCTTTCAACAGATATTCAAAGCCAAGATTCACATTAATGTAAAGTACTGTATATTGTACTATTAAAATGTAAAAACTATGCTGTTTCGCAAAACCAAAACTATTCCCTGAATCTGGGTCACGGGTAAAAAGGTTGAGACACCCCGATGATGTAAAAGCTTGTTGTATATCTTTATAAACTTTTCACGCTAGCCCTCTCGGCAGAGTTTCGAAAACCGCTGCGCAATTCTAGCCTCCCGGGAAAGAGAGCTTTTTCTCGACTCGTTTCTTTTTCTTCTCTTACTTTGCGGTACCTTTTCAGAAGTTTCGGAACTACGATTTGTAAGGAATGTTTACGCGCAGCGTTTTATTGAAATACGTGTATTTACAGTGCTGGAAGCATTTGGACGGGCAATGGAATCGCGTTTTTTATGAAAAACATATTATGGACTTTACCAATATTAATTATTGATTAAAAATTCTCCATCGATCAGGACCGATTTCATTCGCTTCCATGCGACATTCTCAACTAATGATTACAGTAACTACTCAACAGGAGATCTTCCAATTTTTCATGTTTCAATCTATTTAACTTGACGATTCCGGTCGTAATAGCCATTAAAATATGTGGAATAAGTAGGTACCTACACGTCATATTGTTTATTTTAATTAATCCCTTTCCACCATAAATTGACGGTTAACACACCATTGAGGTCACCTCACAAATATACAAAATCAAAAAGTTTACGATATTGCATTTAGATATAACAATATATTATAATTATAACAAGCAATTAATAATGAAAATACAAAGAGAAGATTAATACTTAAGTAAATTACAAAAATAAGCAATACAATTATTTTTTTTAATTACACGAGAGCTTATTTATTAGTTAGTCTCTTCACAGATTCTCGATTTCCTCATTCTGTCAATTTCATAAATTATTAAATGTGCAAATATTGAAAAGATAACGCTGCATCTTGAATTTCACTAGACAGTAAAAGAGACGAACAATGAATCGTATGGCATCGTAAAAACCATACAGTAAACAATACAACAGCGTCAACACTAGATAAGTCAGTCACGGTTGCACGATATGACAAAACTGACGAGAGTGGTGTCAGAATCGCGTAAGAAGTTTTTATACAATAATTTTGCATAAACAATAATAAAAAATAAGTAAAATTCGTTGATAAATATTGTTTGAATAATTGGTTTTCAAAAACCATTCAAACACATATGCTAATAATATGATCCATTTGAATGAATATTCATAATGAAGAATTAAATGTGCATTTAATTGTCACCCTTATTAAAATAATTACAAGATAAAAATAACTTTTTATATACAACGTTTTTAAATTTTCTGTTGAATCATATAAACTTGACTTGACTAGCTTAAACGATCAAAAAATTTGTACTTGATCGAAATAATACTGAAATGTCATTTTGACATGTCATATTGATTTCCATAGTAACGCACGTATATATTAATAATTTAGTTGCTAGGACCCCAGATACCTAGTAACCAATAATGGTGTCGAAACAACTTTTCATACAAAACAGAATTAACTGAAAATGAATTCAATTCTACTTAAAGATGGCTAAAAGTATTTTTAAAAAAATGCATTGGAATCGTGTTCTGATATATTCTAAAAGTTTCAAATGTCTAGCTAGTCGGGAAGTTAGTTAAAAATCGATTGCAAGATTTGTACCGGACAAATAAGAATACGAGCTAAGAAAAACGTTGTAAAATACGATAACTTTCCAACGAGATTTCCAACATTTACAATATCAACAATTCAATGGTCCATTTGAAAACATAATACTTACATCAAACGTTATATCACACAAATAAAACCCTAAAACCAGAAATCAAAGCAAAACCCAGAACCGATAAACCACGCACTAAAACGCCCTGAGAATCGCGCTTTATAAATATTTCATTTCGCGTACAGTTTTTTTAACGTCCGATATCTTGAGCACTCGCCGGTGATAGATTGAAAATCATATTTCCTCAAACACGCCAAATAAAGACGGCACTGGGAGTACGTTGGTACCAAGATAAAAAGAAAATACAACGCAATATTATTGAAAAGGGTCAATCGGAAAAATCGTGATGGAATTTATCTACGCCCAGTTTCTCTCTCTCTCAATTACATTATCTTGTCCAAAACAAACGATGTTAGTATATCGATTCACTTTTACCGAAAGCGATGAAGGGAATTAATGTTAGAGGCTATTTTTCGGGCGTAAAGAATGAGATTGCTGTCTGTTCTATGTCTGTAAGATTTTTTTAACTGTAAAATATCGCAGGTCTACGAGTTCGCAAGACGTATATGAGTTTGGGTTTTCAATTCAGGGATGCAAGGATTGAATACATACATTCAATTCGTAATTGCCTGAAGACGATACTTCAGTGAAACAGCAAATAATTTTCAACTATAGGCGCGACGAAATTTTGGACTCGCTGGCAATCGGAGAGCGAACGTCGAAGTGTGAATACGTCAATTTGTTTTGTGATGGCGACGGGGGTATTAATGCTTAAATCGTGTAAAGATGACTAAAAACGTTACCCATTTACTTTAAAAAGAAAACATGACAATGAATATATTATTATTGTTACTAATAGAACAACGTTAAAGTGCCCACCACCACCCGTCATATATGCACAACCGTGGATATGCACGGCCGCTTTCTATGACGCTTTAAACGTGTCTGAAAGAAGTGATTTTAAGTGCTCATTCCATCCCGAGACGGAGCCGCACGGGACTGATGCTGCAACCATGCACCGTAGTGCTGAAAGAAGAAAGTTAAGAAAGAAAATGTTTGTTTTTGGACTGGCTCTGCTGTCCGCTGACGTTAAGCGCTTTGTGTACCCGCATACTGAGTGTCACGAATTGAAATGGATGAGTCTACAGAAGAGTCGGGAATATCCCGCTCCCCATACGACGCTGCAAATTTCTCAAATGCCGCAAAGTTGGCCTCGGTTGCTACCAGATCTCCATGACCAATTGGGCCCGTGTGAGGACGGACCCTGGCAAACAGCTCCGCTCGTTCGAATTCCATAAGCGGGCAATCCCAGAGGATGTGTTCAACATCTTGGTGGTCATGCCCGCAGGTACAACCCGGCCCATCTACTATCAAGCCAAACTCGTGGAGTCTGGCGGCGAAGTTGCCATGGCCGGTGAGGAACTGGCTAATCCAGTGCGAAGGTTGGAGTCTTCTAGTTTGGTGCCTGCAGAATACGTCTGGAAAAAAACGGTAAGTGTGCCGCCCCTTGGGGGAGGCGGTCCACCTCGCCTGCCATGCCGCAAATGCGGTCTTGTACACAATGTCACTTACAGTCTTCCTGTAAGGAACGTCCTCGGATCTCTGCGGTGGTGTCAGATGGACACCGGCGAGTATTGTGCTGATCCCCCTCAAGAGGAGGGTGATCGATCCTCTGACTTGGACGTGCAGATCGAGGGGTAGCACCCCCGCGAGTACGGCAAGCGCGTCAGTAGAAGTTGTGCGGTAGGCTTTGGTAAGCGAGATCAGCGCAAGTCGCTGCCCGCTTAATAGTGCGCGTCTCACGAGAGTTAAGGAGTTTACTCGAGAATGCCAAATGCTGGAGGCGTAACCGGCAATTCCCATGAAAATTGCGCCGTATGCAACCTTAAGGGCTCTAGGCTTAAGTCCCCAATTGCTGCCCGCCATTCGGGCCATTCTCTGATAGGCCGAATTGGCCTTAGAGACGGCCGTCTTGGCGTGGTGAACGAAAGACAGCTTGTCATCAAGAATTACTCCCAGATACGTAACCCTTTCGGAGAAACGCACTGAGGTCTGGCCAAAACGAACCGTGGGCGGCCGTCGAGTTATGTTGACCCGAGAACTACCCCTGAGGAGGACAGCTTCCGTTTTGCTCGGGGCAAAGGTCAGCTTGTTCAGCAACCCCCAATTAAGGATTCTGCCCAAGGCGTCCGTGGCTGCACGCTCAAGTGCCGGTCGGCTGGTCGCCCCAACAAGCAGGAGCAAGTCGTCGGCGTACGCAACGAGCGTGCAGCCCGGAGGCAGTGGCAGGGACAGAACGTCGTCAAACAGAATGTTCCACAGAAGGGGTCCCAGGACGGAGCCCTGGGGACACCCCATGGTGGTCCTCCTGTGAATCAGGCTGGGGCCGGAGTCGTAGGTTATCTCCCTATTGCTGAAGTAGCTTTGAACTAAGGCAAAGAGGTCCCCGGGGATCTGTTTCAGCCTAAGCTTTGCCAGAACCAAGGGCCACCACGCAGTATCAAACGCGCCCGCTATGTCGAGAAAAATCCCGGCAACGAGGTCCTTGCCAGAGCTCTCCACAGAATCGATCACAAAGCGAATCGCATCCTCGGTGGACTTTCCGGGTCTAAACCCAAATTGTCTTTGCGAGATTGGACAGTTTTCCGACAGGTGGGACTCAATCCTGCTGTTTATCAATCTTTCCAATATCTTCCCGAAGACGGGAAGGAGCGTAATCGGTCTATACGCTTTCGGGTCACAAGGAGGGCGACTGCCGGCTTTGGGGATCACCGTGAGATGACCCTTTTTCCAGCAGTCGGGGAATATGCCACTACTCATGCATTCTTTGTAGAGTTGCGTGATCTCGTGTGAGGCAAGAGACCACGCCCTTCTCGCTAGCGCGTTATCTATGCAGTCAAGCCCCGGGGCTTTGCCAATCGGGAGGCTGGCAAACAGGATCCCATAAACAGAACATTAAATGGACGCATGTTGAATTTATATGACAAATTATATTTCGTTCGGCATGCGTCATTTGCACCCGCGACCCGCAATCCGCGCATCGCCTAGCCACGATCTTTTTAGACCATGCCTCAACTGAGATACAACCTTAATAACAAATCGCGATACGCATACTTCAAAAACAATGAACAACTTTATGTTTGTCTGAAATAATAAAAATAATGATTTTGAAACAGAGATACTTTTAATCATTCTAGTTAAATTGAGTCATTTACGTCTGTTTCGACTATAGTCGACCGATTCGATGATAGGTTTACAGCTCGAAATAACGGTCAACGTAAAATGACTAAATTAAGGTAGAATTAATAAAAATAATTTTACGAAAACATTCTCTTGGTGCCTTAACGTCAGGTCAATTAATAAAATATAAAATAATAAGCTTTATAACATCATTTAAGGTAAAATTCTTAATGCTAACTATCAATTCTTTGTGGAAAGACATTGTATTAATTAAAATAAAATATAACATTATTTATTTGATTTATTTTTGAACAGAGAATTTCTTAGGTTTTGACTTAATTATTGTCCACAAAAATATTTCTTTCTTTTGACCATGTCCGATCATAATATGGGCCTCCATAGAGTGGAGGTTTATATTAACAGATTTTTGTTTTTACGAGATATGCATCTTAGCCACTTGCTCAACCTATTAGGTCTATACTCTGACTCTAAACACAAATTAAAAACCAATATCTATATTTGCCAGACTCATGATTCGAATCTGGGACCCACGACATTATAAATCGACGCTTAAGCCGCTCGGTCATCGTGGACGAAAAATAATTTTGTATATTTTTTATTATTTGATGGTGTCCCATTGAAGCGTATGCAACCCGGTCTTAATTGGCATTATTGACGTCTAAGTTAAATATTGATTCTCTTGTACACTTCCCAAGTTTAAAGAAAATACCGAACTCAAGTAGATTCTAATAATTTGACACTAATGGACGTTCATTCGTGCCTGATGGTGATTTTGTAGAGCTTTATAATAGTTTTTTAGAGACTCTTGGTCCGAAGTGTATCATCAGTAAATCAAAATGGGTTTTTTTACCAGTGAAATTATTGTATCATTAAATTCAAAACGAAAATGGTGAGAAAAAGAATTAAAGAACTGTTGAGGCTATACCTCAGCTGAGGCATGGTCTAAAAAGATCGTGACTAGGCGATGCGTGGATTGTGCAAATGACGCGAGCCGAACGAAATATAATTTGTCATAAAAATTCAACATGCGTTCTTTTAATGTTATGTTTATTAATATATTCGTAATATTAATAGTATATTCATTGACATGTTTTCTTTTTCAAGTACATGCGGAACGTATTTTAGTCATCTTTACACGATTTAAGAATATATTCATCCGACGCAATTAGAAAACAAATTGACGTGCTCACACCTCGACTTGCAGTCTCCGATTGCCGAGTACTGCGAAATTTCGTTCCACCTACTGTTGAAAATTATTTTCCGTTTCACTTATGTACGCTCTTAATCAAACTCAATTCGCCTAATATTTCACAAGCTTTGAAATGAACAAAAATTTGTAATATATATGAGTTAAATATCGTTTCATCAATCTTATAAGAAAATACAATTTATTATAAGTATGAAATAGCAGATATAATTCGATACAACAGCATGAAAAATACATTCGGTTTATGTCTAAAGCAATCACAGGGCACGGCATGGAGGAAGGAACAGAAATGAAATCCCCGGTACGGACCTCCTACGCAATATTTTCAAGCGTAGGCATACCTATGAAAAAATTACAATATTATACTTTAGGTAAATAAATAAATATGGAAAACTTAATCAATGTTCCAGCATGCGAGATAAAGAGAAAAATGTCAAACGTGACGTCGGGTAAAAGAAAGTATGTGCGTATATATTATTTTTTATTTGAAACTAAACTTAATAATATTTTATGTAAATTACTTAACGTGCTATAAATAACAGTCAACGATAGATTAGGTTATGCTACTACGCTAGATATATATGAATGAATAATAATTAGTTTATAATGACTTAATATTAAATATATTAACGTACAGTATATAACAATACTGCGAAATATAAGTCTATAGATAATCAATAATCATCGTCTACGATCCAAAGTGAAGCATAGAGGTGGGACTTCCACAGTGTAGATTGTGGATAGATTCGAACTGCCAACAGATGGAATTATCAGTGTGCCGTCACTGAATAATTTGTATTTTATCCAGTTTTGAAGTAACTAAAAAAAGTTATCTGATAACGTGTCTCAGTGTGTACAGGGGTATACAAAGGATGTACGAATCTATGTTCCACTATATATTTTCACATACTAACACATCCTTCTCTCCGAAGACCTGAGGTCTATGGTGGTAGTTTATAGTGCGGTACTCGCTTTCTTCCCGGAATTCCTTATCGCGGTCGAGGTATATTATTGTCCAGCCGCGGTAATAGTGTAATATTTTTCGCCATATTTTAAGTATATTAATTGAGTTAGCATTTACTTGGTAGAATTCCATTTTACATGAAATGAAAATATAAATAATATTAAATTCTACGGGTTTTTTAAAAAAGGTTTTGTCGATAGCTATTTCGGTTGTAACACCATTATCAAGACTATTCAGATAGGCAGTTTGCCATTGCTTCAATTTAATTAAATTAATTAATTAAAATAATTATTTATTAATTATAATTAATATTAATTATTTATTATTAATATTAATTATAATTAATTAAAATAATTATTTATTAATTATAATTAATATTAATTATTTATTATTAATATTAATTATTTATTAATTAATTAAATTTAAGCAAAGGCAAACGGCCTATCTGAATAGTCTTGATAATGGTGTTAAAACCGTAATAACTATCGACAAAACCTTTTTTAAAAAACCTGTAGAATTTAATATTATTTATATTTTAAGTAACCCAGTAAAACTTTGTGATGTATACATTCGAATAGACGTATGCTGCGCAGCTACTACCCGAGTTTTCACTTCACAGTATTCTGCATCTTCCTAATGTCTCTTTCATGTGTCTGTCCATGGTACAATCAGTAGGTCGCCCCCCCCCCCTTTTTAAAGAGTTCTGAGAAGAAGACAGTAAGTACATAAAAAATCGTATTATCAACAATGTAAATCACTAATTTCGTTCCAAGACGGTGTGGAGATATTTAAGTAGTCTAGTTACGTGGATCAGTTGTCGAATATTCGCTCAATCGACAGGATACGCACGCCTGATGCAAGCGAAAAGTGTTAACTGAAAAAGAAAATGCTAATTTGAATTTTAACCCGCGTCCCACGGAACAAAAGACGAGCGCACATTCAACGGAATAGTATTATTGTAGTAGCGAACATTATATTTCCGACCATGTCCGATCCTAATAAGATCATATGGGCCTCCACAGAGTAGAGGTTTGTATTAACAGATTTTGTTTTTACGAGAAATGGATGTCAGCCACTTGCTCAACCTATTAGGTCCATACCCTGACTCACACACACATTGAAAAACAATATGTGTACTTGCCAGACCCAGGATTCGAACCCGAGACCCACGGCGTGAAAGTCCAACGCTTAAGCCGCGCGGCCACCGTAGTAAAGCAAATCTAATGTATCCATTATTATGGACAATCGTCATTGTGAGTCGTTTTGTCCTTCAAAATTCTACTGGGGGCAGGAAAAAGTTCCCAAGACCCTGGTTGTAAATGGCACGCACTAATGTGCAAGATTCCTATAGTATATATGGTATTGATTTATAATAATGGTATTAGTTGGGTTTATTTTCCTGGATGGATTTATGGATACCTCGCATTTACTATCAAGGTTTCTTTAAGGACTTTGCCAAGAAAAATATTTGATACAACGTCAAAGGAAATTTGTGCCAGCTGAGAAAAATGCCTTTTTCAAAACAATTCGTCTACCCGCATCGGGTATTGCTAATTTGGCGGGCATATGAAAGCACCTTGCAAAAACTCTGGAAAATAATTTGTAGCGCAAGGCGGTGGTGATTCTGATGAATATTTTATCGTAATCATCGGAAAATGACAACTACGAATTATAGCCGCATTTTTTGTAGTTTTCCCGAGGAAAAATAAATGTTGCATGGGACTGAAATTCTGAAAATACCTACAACGCTACAGAATTAAGGTTAAATATACATAATATTAGTAGGGTTGAATCTTAAGTGATTGAGAGTAGACCTTTTCTCTCGTCTTATGACGCCGCAAATTTACAAGACACTAAAAAATAATCGTCCATGGTGAACACCGGGTCACAATAGCAGATCGGCCCAACTGGAGGTCGGACAGACTTAAGTAACACTACTATACTTGGGTACAACAACAGTATTTTTAAATGTTTGTTTTTTTAGCCATTTAGACGGTGCGCAGACACTAAATTATACACAGCAACATGTTAATTAAATTAAATGATATTGTGAGTATATTATAATATAACATTATATAATATATGAGTAAGTAGGTACTCGAGTAAAATGGCTTCGGATTATATTGTGTTGAATTAATACCAACACGTAGCGATTAATTAATATATTTTTTAAATAATTTAATAACAACTAATTATGACGAAGCGAATAAAATTTTATACCGGGGGAAGTATTGTAATTTATTATGCTTGAGAAATAAAGCGCTTCGGAAATTGATATTAATATTTTGACTTTGTTTACTGTTTACACCGCCGGTACGTATACAAGGGCTTTCAATCCCGGGATCTCGGTCGATTTTTTTTACCAGAAATCCCGAGAGTAGTTTTTATATCTTCTCAAAAATGTTCAAAAACTAAAGATAAATAACTTACAGATAATAACTGTTCTAATTTATAATATTTTAAGATTATACGAGACAGTTATAATTACTTACTATTTATAAGAGGCGCGGGGTACTTTTATTCGTTCATCATTCATATAAACTGAGACGACGTGTCGATAGTCGATAATATGATTTATTAAAGTTTACTATGACAATAATATAATTCGTATAACGAATCTGATCATGTAGGTCAGTGGTCCCCAACCCCCGGTCCGCGGCCCGGTACCTGTCCGTGGATCAAATGGTACTGGGCCGCCCAAGGAACATTGAATTATTTCCATTTTATTTACTGTGGTGTATTTTTCTCGGGTTTGTGCGACTTTCCATGTGTATCGCTCTTCTCTCTGTTCACCGGTACTTTCTCATGTTTAATATCCCGAGATTGCTACCACAGCACTTAAATCCCTATTGCCATTTCCGACATCCTATCTGTGTGAAGCTGGGTTTTCTGCAATGACAGCAATCAAAACAAAACAACGGAATAAACTGGACACAAGCAACACACTTCGGGTGTCATTGTCTCCTATTACCCCCAGATGGAACCGTCTCGTTGCAAAGAAACAAGCTCAGGATACTCATTGATTTAGCGTTCTAGTGAGTTAAAACGTTAAATCACTTTATATTCATTTTTTGGTTTAACTGTATTTTATTTTGAAGGCATGTTTAAATACAATTAAATTAAAATTATTAAATCAAAACAATCTAAAATATAAACAATCAACGTCCCCCCCTCAGCGGGCCGCGGTAAAATTATCAAACATTGACCGGTCCGGGGCGATAAAAAGGTTGAGGACCACTGATGTAGGTGTCCGGTTGACTATGGTTACTGAATACAGTGTATCTATTTTCAAAGGTCAAGCAACGCTAATATACTGACCTAGGTGAGCTAGATACTAGACTGAGCCGAACTAAATGATAACCGAAGGTCAATCAGTGGTGTATATAGCGGAGGAGCGACCCCATCTCTACGTACTGTATGATACATTGAGTAGTTTAGTATGAAAGTGGGACATAAGCCATTTACAAAATTTTACAGGAGACTCACAAACATGTGTGAAAAGTGTCCGTTTTTCATATAATATACCAACTTTAAACTCAAAAATCTCTATGAAAACTACCATTTTTGATACTTTAAGTGGATTTTTTGAAAAGGGCATCACTTGCACTACTATAATCAATTAAAACACGAATTTAGTGCGAGGTGGCGTTTGTCCCGCTTTGATACCAATGCACTCGATTGCTGCGCGCTGTACTGGGAACCATATGTGTAACTTCCAAACGAGTGAATGAAAAGGTTTTCAAAACTCCACACACTGCATTATCACTCTAGTAAACTTGATATCGTAACAATGGGGAATGTAACTAACATAAAGAATGACTTAAAAAATCCGTAAAAAGTCTTTAAGAGAATCAAGAAGCCACAGTACCTTCTAAATAGGTGCGTATTTATTTTCTCGGGATTACGGGATTAGCAACTAAAAAACTTTAAAACTTCTTCCCTAACAACTTAATCATAATGAAAAAAATGTATATAAGCGTGAAAAAGTTGTTATGCATTTTTATTTTTATATCACCTAGATTGGTATACACTGTATACAGGAAAAAGAATTGAGCAAAACTATATTTACGAGGGTTCCGGGAAAATCAGGGGACCGGGTCGAGAATACTAAGTCCCGGCATCGAAAATTCTGTCCGGGATTGTAGCCCCTAACGTATACTCGCTAAATACAAAACGCCGAAAACAAACACTTGAAAAATGTATTTTCGCGATTTTCCGGTACAGATAACACAATTTAAAAAAAAAAATGGCAACCATTTCCTGGCAGCAAAAAAAGAAGCGGGAGAATTTCATTTTTCGAAAAGAGAACTCAGTCGCGTGCTCGCTGAGGAAATTATTATTTCTACTCAAGGAAAAGTCTGCGTGCTGTTTCAACATACGGATTGCCAAATGAAATCATTTCCCCGATATTTTTTTCCGCTGATCGTCTCGAGAAATAATAATTTTGATTGACGATTTGTTTGCTCAGGGGAAATGTTGCCAATTAATCAGAAGATATAATATTATATAGGTATATATATTTATTGCGTAAAACAGTCAGGTTGATATAATAAGCGGGGATGACGTGGATTAATATAAAAGACACATTAAAGACAATAATTATTATATTTGAAACCACATAGAAAAATAATGAAGTAAGTACTTACTAAGAAATAATGAAGTACAATTGTCACATAAGTAAAAAAAATAGTTAGGGGCAGTTTTCATACCACTAAATACCTAATTATGATTGAACATGATTAAAATACATACCTGCAATTTACTTTTAGCATTGGATTATACCTATTCCATGAACTAGTCCTTAAGAACTACGAACTTACTAGAACTTAACGCCCACGATGGCCGAGCGGTTTAAGCATAGGCCTATAATGTCGTGGGTACCATGTTCGAATCCTGGGTCTGGCAAATACACATTGTTTTTCAATTTGTGTTTGGAGTCAGCGTATGGACCTAATAGGTTGAGCAAGTGGCTAACATTCATTTCTCGTAAAAACAAAAATCTGTTAATACAAAACTCCACCCTGTGGAGGCCTATATAAAAAAACTGATATTCAGGAACCGGAAGACATACAAAGACCTGGCCGAGATCGTAAAAATGGAAGGATATTATTGAGGTCACTTAAAATGGTAGAAAATTGGCATAGGACAGACCTGGCGAATGATGGAAGAGGCCATTTCCCACATAACATTGTAGCGCCAGGAAAAGGAAGATAAAAAATATATTATTAAATTGACTGCGACTTTATTTGCCAAATCTTATTATATAAAGCTATTCTCATCACATCACAACCTTAATCAAAAATAATAATTCCCAGAAAGAGGCAATTATTACTTGCCTGCCTCTCAAACAAAGCAAAAATATTCCTTTCAGAAAACTAATATTGCTCGGGGATTACCCTCGGGATGTTTTTACCCTGACGACATCTCCGTTGTTTCCCACAGATACCACTAGTAAAAAAAATACAACGGTGATTATTATAGCTAGATATTTAATTACTTATCTGAAGATGTTTTGTCTCATTTCCGAATAGAGCTTATCTTTTCATTAATCAGGGGTTGGAAAATAACGGCCCGCGACCTCTTGACTGTTTGGAACTCGCGCGCGTCCTTTCAGAAATATTGCATTTGAAAATATAACTAACATAATTCCAAAACTTGTCAAAACACTGGTGAGATTAAACGTTCAGTATTTCTGCACGGTTATTTCAAGAATTAAACTTCTTTGCGAAGGTTTTTGAAATTCTTGAATATTAAAGCGATCTTATGTTTTCTTACAAGTCGTCTTAAGTATGTCAACTGATTAAATCTCTCTCTGTTGACATTTACACGGACATTATTAAAATACAAACACTGTGCTTAACCAACAAAAGATATACTTAATATGAAAAGCTCAAATTTGTACTTCTTAATACAAAACCTGAGAATGAATTCAGATTTCACAATGCAATTCTGTCGACCTACTAATGCACAGCAACTGCATAACGATTTTCATCACGTATCGTGTACGCTTCTAATAATCAGCCGCAACCTCCCCTCACTAAATAAAAATATAATATTGCTCTTGAAAAAATCTAAATCGCTGTGTTAATCATATTTCGTTCATGTGTCAAAAGTTTGCCGACTCAGGCGCTAAGTGGTCAAAACATAAGTGAATTTACCCTCGAGTGGATTTTCCTATGGTGAAAGCTTTCAGCGATTGCCACAAAATAAAACCACTGAATGAAAAAAAAATAACATAATAATTACAACTAGATATTTTGTTACTAAAATGAAGATGTTTTCTATCATTTTGATATAGTGCTAGTCTTTTCTTTAAGTGATTGTTTTTCTTTCGTACAATCTTTCAATGTTGCTTATCAATCGAAAGAATACATATTTAATCACTTATCGAAATATGCTTTCTCCAGATTTGATGAAGAAAGAAAGTCTTCTTTATAGTTTGTTTGTTTATTATTAAACGGAGCTTAAAGTTAATGTATGAAAGGGAAACCGTATAAAAGGACTCATGGACTAACGTCTGTGTCAGCTGGAAATAATTTGTAGGAAACTTCACAATATTGTCTTGTCGCTCAAAAACCGCAACCATTTCGGTTTAACGTAAATTGTACGTGAACATTTATTCAAATAACACATGACAATAATTTAATATTTAAACTTGCTTTTCCCTTCAACACCCGCCACGTCTCCACACCCGTTATGCAGGCGTATACTGTTAAAACGTTAGGCTCCTTTTAATGTTGTGACAAGAGTCTCCCAGGAGCAACATCTCAAGACCTTGGTTGGCGTGCACTAGAGTGTGCGGCATTCCTTTTCTGATATAATATAATACAGTCAATCCACTATTTAAATATTATATGATATTACTGTATTTCATACAGATACGGATGGTTTTAATATGCGTAAAAATTACCGCTCGATGAAATAATGCTGGACAAAGCACGCGCTATCCTGTCTCTACGCTATTCTGCCATCTGATATATGAATAACGTGTTCACGGCCATAATGCATACGTACAATTTACCGGACAATAGGCATTGCAATATAATTTTAGATAACTACTCTAAAACAGTTAATTCGAAGAATTATTATTAAATTTGCAGCTACCTATTTCTAAGATAAATCCTGAAACTTACTAGTACATTTTGTTTTTATTAATTACTACATGTATAGCCATTTGAACACGGCTTGTATTGGCATCATCTTGATGCGGGCCCCCAGGCTAGAATCTTCGGTGGCTCCCCTACCTATCACTAAGATTAAAGGCAGTGTGACGATCTACAGTTGTGTACCTATTCCAAATAGTGTTCAAGGTAAACTTTAGGGTATTTTATAGCGATTTTTTGAATTTTTTAATACACTCACTTCAATCATGGAGTTGTCGAATAACGACAAACAATAATCAAAAATTGCATCGTATAAGCACATATATTTAAATGCTAGTATGCTTGAAGTGAAATAGCGCTGCAGGCGACATTATTTTAGTATTATTGCAATATTGTGATGTGTGTTTATCTCACTTTGCTGGTCGATCCTGATCCTCCTTAAGCCCGGGCCCCAGGCTAGAGCCCTGTCAGCCCCCTCCCCCATTGTCGGGGCCATGATTGGACTTATACCACAATTAAAACTTTTAAGACACTAAATAGTATTATAATACAGCCTGTACAAGGACCGACCGCGTCAGTTATTGTAGGTATCTACATGAAAAGGCAATCAACACACCGAACTATAATTCCTCACACCAATGCAGAATTATTCTACAATGTCACATTTTATATGAGTTTCCCTAAAGAACCACGTCAAATTATTTATTATTATAATACAAACAAACATGATGCGTACATTTGTCTATCGGTACAATAATAAACAATAAATTCGCTTTTTCAAAAGTATTTAGAATATGGCTTAAAATGTTTGGCATTTAAGTGAAGAATTATTTAACAGTCACAAAAATCGCGGACATAAGGAGGCATATTACCGAATTGGCAAGCGACAGCTATAATAAACAAAACGCCAAGTTAAAAAATATATTATATTTTCCTGTGACTACCAATATAATAAAAACGTGTCTCAAATGCTATACCTAATAAAGCTTCTAAATATAAAGTCAAAGCTCTTTGGCATTCTATTATTTTATAATATTCGAAATATAAATGATAAATATAAATGATATCGCACTGGAACAAAATAACGTACAGTTTTCACATTTCCTACATTGCCTCATTTTATTTTGGCAGTCAAAAAAGACATTAGAGAGACAGCTCATTTAAGGCCTCTTTATCTTTAATCTGTAAAACAATACATTAAACCGAAAACAGAGTCAGAAAGAGACCTTTAATTAAAATTAATATAATTCCAGAGATGCCTAGAGAGCTTTGTTAAGATATTATCGGACTGAATAAATAATTGTCTGCGGAAAGAACGTAGAAATTGTACGAACGTATAAAAGTATATCGTAACCTCACTACTACAAATAGGTAACTTGATTTATGGTGTTTTTGAGAATATTACTGAATTTGAGAGGTTTTTTCTTTCGCTATAGGTATATAGGAATCAGCAGAGATATCCTAGTAGATTATAGTAATAGTAGAGGAACTACAAATCGAGGCGGCAGCCATGAGCCGTGACGTAGATTATTTTTCAAAATAGTCGCATCTCCCATCTCAATTTTCAATATGTAATTTCATTCAATATTGTAACACAGCCAAGAGAGAAGGTGAAGATAAGTAGCACTTTAGACAGTTAACTTCTTGTGATAATTAACTGCCCGAACACATAAAGTGATATGTTAGAATAGCCTTTAAGTTTTTTTTTAGTTCCTTTTAAGATTTACACCGTCCTTAGGATAGGAGGTGGATAGTTGGAATTTAGATCTGATTATATGTCATACCTACCAAAAATTTTAAACATCATTTATCAAGCTAAAATCGAACACCTAATTTCGAATTCCGTACCTACGCCGTGTATTATTCAATCGATGGTTTAATTTTTAAATACTGTGCCTACAAATGGAACACATTAGCCAATCAGCTTTTACCATTTATATTTAGTTGGGCGGTAGCCTATCAACAATCGAGGCATGTCCGTGTCAGGAACGCATCCATTAATCACTCCACAGAATACACACGAATTTAAAGAATAATCTAAACCGAATAAACAAATTGGTGCTCGGAACGTACATTGGAGGTAGGTACACAGGGGGAAGTATCGGGTCGGTTGCAAAATCCGTCAATATATGGTTCCTGAATGAGTGAGGTAAATAAATCCATTAAAAAGCAAATTATTGGTAGCGTACGCCAGTGTGTTTTCTGATTCTAAATTTGAATATTTCCATAAATCAAAAATAACGCGCGAAATTACAACGGCGAAATAATTCAAATATGGAATAAACAACGTAGGTACAGACCTACAAACTTATCTGAAGAATGAGATGGGGGAGCCACTGTCGAAAACTACCCAATCAAGACTCGCAACTGGACAGAATCTGACATTCGAATGACGTTTTCAAAATGGCGTCCACGTGATAGTCCGTAACCTACACACTTATCTAAAGACCGGTCAAAAATGGAGCTACAAACTACCATATGACGCCATTTTGAAAATATCATTCGAATGTCAGATTTTGTCCAGTTACGAGCCTTGATTGGGTAGTTTTCGACAGTGGCTCCCCCATCCCATTCTTCAGATACGTTTTTAGGTCTGTAGGTACTATGTATGTTGGTAGAGTTCGAAATTCAAAATGGCACTGCATGTAATATGTAAAATAAAATCAATTCTCTATAGGTAAAGTATACGCTTCATAACTTTGCACCCGACTCTCGGGTGACAATGATGTAGTATATTCTAAAAATATTCAATTAGGTGGACAGGGGAGTAAGAGGTAGAGGACGCCGGGACCAACCCGGATTGTCGAGCTCCGATGCATTATAGTTATTTTTTAATATTCTTGGAATCGAAAGCTTGAGGTTCCTCGTCAAGCGATCCCATCGTGGGATTATTTGGTATTTTACCATTATCCGATGAAGGAAACACAAGAAAAAAAATGATACATTTAAAATAGGAAAATCTGCTCACCTGTGCTTCTCCGAGCCCCAGTTCGATCATTTCAATGGTGTGCCTGACCAGGCCGGCTTTCTCCTCTGCGGCGGGCGGGTCGGTGGCGGCGAGAGCCCCCGCCAGCCCTTGCAGCAGCTGCGCGTGTTCCGCGCGCAACGCCTCGAGGCCCTGCGCGACAGTGCGCGCTCCCGCGACCATCTCCTCCTGCGTCATCTGGGTCATCCTGCCGATGTGCTCGATCTTCTTACTGCGGACAAAAGAATACAAATTAATTGATGTTGTTTCGATCATTTCTTTACTTCTTTAGTCAGTGGCCAAACCGAACATAAACCTTATTTTATGACGATAGTTTTTTTTTCAATATAATGTGAGCGTAAAGTTTAAAAATGTTTTTAAGGCTATTGACTAAGTTAACTGCATATTCATTTGGCAATACTAAATTCGTGCCCACGATGGCCGAGCGGTAACCTGTCAGTCTATAATGCAGTGAGTCCCGGGTTCGAATCCCGGATCTGGCAAAAAAATCATGGACTTACTATCTAGAACAACTGACTGCCATTCACTTGACGTAAAAACAAAGAAAACTGTTCTCTTCTTCCATTCACGATTAAAACAAATAACAACATCATTTTGAAAGACCTCATGGTTATTACGAATTAAATCAATTTCCATATACTTACATGGAAAATAGTCGATTTTCGTATTTAACTTAAAGGCACCAACCAGTTCGACGTAATCATGCTTTGAAGAGGCACGGTTTTATTAAAACAGCGAGCTAATCGTTCAACATTAAGGGTTTAAGTTGGTGACAGATACATGAAAACCATGTGTCTGTGAAAGAAATTTAAAAAGCTAAAAACATATTAATTTCATGATTTAAAATGTACGTAGGTATCGGTTAGTACGTTATGTTATAATATTACCACATAGAATACACAGATAACTTTATTTAATAACTTGTAGATATTATTATTCAGCACTTTCATTTCCCATAACATTGTAGATAACAGGTACCATTTCAGGTCAGTAAAGTAAAAACATATCGTCGTCATACAAGAGAAAGTGACCAAGTGCATTTTTTACGAAATTGGTTTTATTGACTATTTGACATCTTACTAACATAATGGTTGTCTGGAAAAAATGACGAACTGAATTTCAGCCTGGAAATATACTATCTCAAATTTATCAAAATGACTATCTGCATTAAAGCACATTTTTTGCCAAGCAAAATTGACTATTTGACACATGGTCATTTCTTTTTGTAATCTTTAACAATAAAAAATGACCAAGTGACAGTTTTCCTTGTAGTAGTTATTCTGTAGTAGTGAAGTTACTCATTTATTTCTTACGAAACGTTCGACGTATCAATTTTCTCTCATTGTAAAATGATAGAATTCGTCAAAATCAATTCAGAGGTGAGTTTAAATCTATTTGTTTATCCAATGTATAACATAAACATTTTCAGAGCAGCTCAATCCCAACGAAATAAAAATAAAAATAGTGATACCATATGCAGTGAATGAGTTAAGAACCAAATTTAATGCCGCCTATTTGACGCTTGCATTCTGACGGTGCTGCTTTAGCGAATCATGGCACCTTACGAAGGCTCAGAGCAACCGTATACTGAACTTAGAAAACAGATGTTTGCGATAGATACTGGGTGTGCAGTGGTATGACTTTATGAGCAACGAGGAGATAAAATATCGCACTAAGTAGCCTCTCATCACGCTGAGAGTGAAGAGGCAACGTTGGACCAGAATTTCAACCTGGCTTGCCCGTTCTTTAAGCCAACCGGATTCCGGCGTCATGGAAGGCCGCTAAATACTATCTATAAAGTGTATACGACAGAGCTACGGGATGCTGGTTTGCCCTGGAACAATGCAAGAAGACTGGCGAGTGATAGGGATTCTTGGAGGCGCCTGGTGTCCATATGCTCTAACTAAATGGCTGATATGGTCGAAGAAAATCTTAAATTACTTGCTGCCAAAATAATGAAAAATCGGTATGAGCGTGTCAGACCAGGACACATTCTCCATAAAATATTCTTATAACGACGACGTTCAAACCCTGTCAGTGTTTGGGCGAGGTCAGCCACCACTTGTTCCCACATTAAAATACTTATTCAAAGAACTCAATATAACCAGGCTAAAAAAGAGAGATTTTGTAAAACTGTGTGATACTGGAGCAATTCCTCGTGATTATCATGGATGGTACAGATAACTTGCTGAAAATAACATGCCAGACATGCCAGAGATGCCAGACAGGGCACCAGAACCAAACATGGAGTCTCAATCTGAAGCAGAGTATTTTTTTACATTAATTTATTTTAATGTACTTATATTTTTGTGACTTTTGTACTTTTTCATGTAAAGCAACTGGGTATATTTTCCATAGAAAATTAAAAAATTGTATCCTATTTTCGCCATTCTATTCAGAATGCACTCAAAATAAAGTCAATTTGAAGAAAAATACCTATACTTCATTTTTGTTTTACCTGTATTCCAAGAATGAAAAGTGACTATCTGCAATTTTTCCATTAATTCATGGGTGGTAAAACTGACCAACTTCATTTCGTATTTTTAAAAGCTAGAAAAAAGTGATTTTTTCAAATATTATAATTTCATTTTAAAAGTAAATATCATATCTACACCCACAAAAATAATCAGAAATGTGAATGCAATATAAGGATTTTTTAGATTGATTACAAATGTTAAAATGGCTCTCCTGAACAATTTACTATTTTGCACTTGGTCACTTTCTCTTGTATGACGACGATATAACGTAAACAGCAATATGCAATTCTGGGAAACTTTGAACGGTTATTTTACTGGGAACACCGCGTGGTGCATTTCCATCGATTTTCCCATTAGAGTAAAACGCTCCGAAGCGACCTCGTTCGACCGAAGTAAGCTACCATGAACGTTCCACGTAGAAGAACATTCCTTTTACGTAATGAATAGAATTCTCCAAAATAATACCATAATACTGATAATAATAATTTAAACACTTCTACCCATACAATCTTAAGCATTTATTTACTCGTAACTGCATACTACATTTAATATGTATGAGCAGGGTCTTTAGGTGGGGTTATTTATTCTTGAGATACAGTGTCCACTTGTAAGTCAATGGATACAAAAGTATTAAAACCAGTCGAACATTTATCAGAAAGTATGATTTGCTCGGGAATATTTGAATTACAGATAATCCATAGATTAGATTCAAGTAATGACTACCTAAACGTCCTAAACCATTATAAATAACGACTTAAATTAAAAAGTACAAAACTTAAATCAACGAGAATTACAATTGAAATTCCTGTAAGTACCCTCAGTAGAAAATTATTAATTTCATTAAAATTAAAATTATTGACTGTATCGTATGGCACCATACTAAAAGGTTGAACGAGGTAGTAATTTGTAAACCTACTTTAGGGAAATTACGATTGGCTCGGGAATAAGCTTTCCAATATACAACATTATCGTTAAGTGCGGTAACGAACGTGTCCATAGAGCACTTACCCATCCGAGTAAAGCCTATACCACTCGCAATATCGATCGGATTGATTATGTCGATTGCTTTCAATGCAGGCCGCGGCTGATATGTTCGAAATTCAAAATAAAACTCTATTTTCACTAGGTTCTCAAAGGTAATTCATCAACATATCGCCCTACGATGTATTTATTTTTCGCTTTCGCATATAAGTGATACTTGAGGCTTCGCCCATGAACTTCCCACCAACATTAGTATTTATATCGCTATACTACCCACGGATCCGTAACCGAACTGGTTTTTAAGCAGGCAGAATGAGTCAAATTAACTAAGGGTGTTGACTGTAAATTCACGTCGGAAAGGAAATTGTAGATACTAATTAAAATAAATCACATTATATTATGAGCTATATTTTACTTAACCAGTTGAAAATATCCGTTATAACGAAACCGGTTGTAATTACAATTCAATAATTGTGGACGGTAAATAAATGTATAATATTATAATTTTATCGTCATAATATACATAATAGTAAATGGGTACATCATACCCAGTGGCGAAGGGTGGAGGTTGGCTGGATAAAGAGTGCACACTAAGCTCTGTCAGTCATAAGTATTCGTTTTCATTGTGCCATTAAATCATACATAATACATAATTATAAAGATTTTTATTTATTATGGCATGGTTTAGGGGTAACATTAATTAAAAAAAAAACTAACCAACACTTAAACAATTAAGTATGACTGACAAAGTGTACACCATTTTTGACGGATCTTCACTATGATGGTTTGGGTGGAAGAGTTTTATTGAATTTTAAAAACTAACCAGCACCACCTGCAATTTGTATTATTAGTTCAATGAAAACAAATAAGTGTGACCGACAAAGTTTAGTGTGTACTATTTATGTCGGGTCTTAACTCCACCCTTCGCCATTGATACAATGCATAGAAACAGAAATACATTTGTTTACGTTGTTTTCTACAAATTAATAAAACCTTGCACAAGTAAATGATATAATTCACAGCGATTGATGGTGTGAAGGAATGAAGTCTATCAGGGATAATTGGACCATGTACTTTATCGAAAGTGGGTCAAACGCAAAAAAAAAACTTTGAGAAACTCCGCTACGATATGAACATGTCGTTCGAATATTTTTATTTATATTTTGTATAGGTCTCGCCCGTGATCGACAAATGGCATTCGATTAGAGTTATCGACTGACGGGAAGCGGCTCGCACGAATTCCGAATATTAATGCATGCCATACCCACATCAGACAGAGGGTTAAAATCCGATAATATTGAAGACTCGATTTAGCTAAATATAATATAAAAGCAAAGGGTAAAAGTTCGTTCTATAAAAATAGTGGGAAAGGGTAGAAAAATGAATATGTGAGCAGTCCAAAAGCAAACTGACAAATCTGCGTTAAATAAATATGAGCGAATT
This sequence comes from Rhyacophila brunnea, assembly GCF_057557595.1. Classification (NCBI taxonomy): domain Eukaryota; kingdom Metazoa; phylum Arthropoda; class Insecta; order Trichoptera; family Rhyacophilidae; genus Rhyacophila; species Rhyacophila brunnea. The sequence goes on along the minus strand of NW_028232871.1, from coordinate 31,539,402 downwards.
TGCTTCTGAATGACCAAGATATTATAATTATGTTAATTATACGCGTAGGTAGAATGTAGGTATTGTAAATCTTATCACATCTAAAATGTCACGTGAAATTAGATTACCAACAACTAAGCATCTCCTTTATTTGTAGCATCCACACTAAAGACAAATTACATAGGTAATTAAGATTTTGTAGCAACATGACGCAATGTTTGCTAGGGGCGTATAGGCCCGGTAAGGTACCGGAGGAAATCCGGCTAGGTCGGTGAGTTCCCAATGCTAATTATTTGGGTAACCGTGTTTATTGCAAATCGTGTACAACATATTACATCAGGTACCTACGAGAAATGTGATATAATAGAAATTTTAAACTACTAAAATAATTACGTATGTAGATAACTACCTATCTAATAATATACCGTTCACAAATTGAGAAAACTATTTATTAACACTTTTTAATCACCTTGTTAACACCACAAATGAATTTATTAGATCGAAAGACGTATTTCGTTTCCATCGTTAACATAAAAGATGTTTGCGTTTTTGCTAAAATTAAATGCCTGACATATTCGTGATGTAGTGTTGGCGACGCAACAACCCTTGAAGACGTCCTGGATGGATCAGAGAACCAATGTATCGATACTGCCGGTGAATGGATACTCCTCTGAGTTTTGATATATTATGCAACACGTGGTTCAACATTTCACGGTGCAGAAAGCCTCGAAATGATAGTTGTTTTGAACTATGTGCCAGGTATAATGGGCAGAGGGAAATTTATTGGAAACCTCATACCATCTGCCACAAGGCCTATAGAGAATAAAGTATAAAGGTATTGAAAACTGATCAAGATTTCAACCGTACCTATTTCCATAATCATCACAATGAGGAAGACCTTGAATAAATAGTAACGAAAGAGCTATATAAATGTGAGAAAAGGCTAACTGGAAGATGTCCTATACAAAAGTATACCTACAATGGTCTTTGAATTTTCCTACGAGGTTATTTTAGAGCGCATCGAGAAGAAGGCTCTTAGATGTCTTTATTTTAACACATATAACAATTCGTCAACCGATTATTATTCGATTGTCCTTCTTCAAGGGATGGTCGCTTTTCACTCTCTTTAAGCTGGTATGTCACTTCTACACTTTGTCGCCTGTTCTCCCGGGGGTTGGTTTCCAATCTTGACGTCCTGCTGAATTTGAATTTATATGCGCCGTCAATTATTACTTACGCGACCGCAGCCATGACCACTTCTGGATCAAAACTGATTTGTCGTGTCTGGCTTATAAGACACCATTAGCGAGGGGTGCGAGACTAATCAATGCACTCCCCAAAGACAGACATTTTCAGTGATGTGCTGTGTATTTTATTTTATTGTTTAATATTGTTTATGTTTTTTTATTCTCTCTTCTACAGGTATACAGTAACATGTATCAACATAAAGTATAACTAACGAGCTCAGACGATAATTAAGTACTCGTCACTCGAACATCAGATAATAGTCGATATTAAACCTTTGAATCAAGCAATTCAAAATTAACCTCCCAATTAAATAGTCATTCCTCGCACATTGTTCGTCCGATAATGACGTAAAACTATTAAATACTAAATTAATATTTTATAAATATAATTTATACATCCTCAAAATGTAATACAGTGTACAAAGTGCATACAATAAATAACCATTATAAACGGTTCTATCGATCAATTATGCATCGAAATTAAACTTAGTAGTTGAACAACTACAGATAATAGTCCCTTAAATGAATAAACCACTACAGATAATATTTGCTAGGTAGGTATGTGTATGTATTAATTATATTTTTTTTATTTAACTCGTTTGATTAGAACCAGTTCTTTTTCAATTTAAATCTCAAGCTGTGAATGTCCTGAATTATGTCCACAATGTTTTGATTTTAAATAAATAAATAATACAAATGAATATAGACAGTAATGAAAATTTACGTGTTTTATAAAATACACTGACTAGAATAAACTAGCGGTTTTAAACAGTGGCTACACAAACTCGAATAGTATTCCAATAATTGTTTTTGGCGGGAAATTAAAGCCGACATTTTGTATTAAGCTGTCCGCCATCTCCATTAGTAAAACTTTCCAACGTTTTATTTCCTCGCGTAAAATAATGTCGGCGGCTGCGAATGTTTCAAATAATAATCCCGCTGAATTCGAGTTTACTTTAAACATGTTGTACAGTCCGACCACGGCATAGTTTAAACGTTTATTTTCTTGGAGTAAGTTGAAATTGATTTTAGGTCTTGGGGCAACGCTCATCTAGCGCGCAAACCATTGCATAATAATAACTATTTTATTGTCCTATATCAGAAAGAGCATATGGGGCCAATATAATATATAAATCGACGTTTATCCAGAATAGCGTTTCTCAAACTATTTAACGGTAAGAATTGAATCTACATTCACTTGAATCGGATTTCTCTTCAACCAATTATTAGTAACATAGTGCTCGCCACCAATACTCCTACAAAAGTCATATTTCCAATTTACATTTCAAGAACTCGATAAGATCTGCATTTAACTTTTAATTATCGGACATTTCTAAATATGGATTCATCATCCATTTAATTGAAATCCTGGGCCTATTCTCTCCGGATTCATCTTTGTAACAGCCCCAGGAGATACAGGGACTATACGTATTGGGATCTCCTGATTTATGCAAACCCATCAAACAGGAATGCCTGTTGAAGGTAGGTAAGCTGTGGTAGACAACCGAAAAAATGTCATAGAACAGCCATATTAACAGTAACTTGAATTTGATTTTTTTCATCTTCAGTATTTTACTGTACAAAAAATATTATATTTAATTTTTTTATAATAGATAATATTATCTACTTATTACATGACAACAGACACTAAAATAGATATAAACGAAACCGCGAATTCGAAGTGAGACTAGAAAATTGTCCTATCACGGTATTAGGTTTGGCGTACGGAAATGAATGTTACATTAAATTACGACCATGACCGATCCTAATAGGATCATTGGGCCTCCACAGAGTAAAGGTTTGTATTAACAGATTTTGTTTTTACGAGAAATGGATAATATTATCTACTTATTACATGACAACAGACACTAAAATAGATATAAACGAAACCGCGAATTCGAAGTGAGACTAGAAAATTGTCCTATCACGGTATTAGGTTTGGCGTACGGAAATGAATGTTACATTAAATTACGACCATGACCGATCCTAATAGGATCATTGGGCCTCCACAGAGTAAAGGTTTGTATTAACAGATTTTGTTTTTACGAGAAATGGATACAATGGAATAGATAGAATGATATGATAAAAATGGATAGAAATGGAAATACATTAAACTACATCTGTATAAACACCGGAGAGCCCGTTAGGCTTAAATACCTACAGCCTCTGGTCACGTGGTAATGTGACACTGGTTTTAACATTGTGTGTGTGTTTTTACAATACGTTTGTAATTCTAAGTAGGTGTTGTATATGTTGTATTCGGGAAATATACAAAACTAGTTGAAGCCTTTGTTTGATTGTGTTGGTGACGTTGGTGTAATAGCTGCTTACGTATTAGTTAGTGGCAATAGTTATATGTCTGTCTAGTAGTATATTCAATTTATAATACACATCTACAGTACAGACATGTCGTTGGCAAGTTATATCATTTTTGTACGGTATAAAATGTTATTATTTAAATCAATTGAACATATTTTTTTTAATAATGTAGGCTTTAAATAAAATGTCTAATATGGAGTCTTAACCAGTCATCCAACGAGTATACGGATTATGATAATAATAACACTGATAACATCAACAGTGAGTTGGAATATACATGGAAAGCACATTAGGTATATCATAGCGCAGCGCAACTCGCGTTTAAAAGCTTTGCAGTATATTATCGAACAGCGAACGTGCGAAAAAAGCTATTGGTGATTAGGGTACGCCGTTAGAACCTCTTCGCGAATTGAGCTTTTTAAGGTCTGCGAGAAAAAGCGATCGGCCAATCGGTTTTATTGGACAGATAAAAGCTATCGCATACTTTAAATTGTGATAAAGTTTTGAAATTTGTTATAGAGCGGTAAAATGGGAATTCTTCCAAGAATTGATGAATATTTATGCCCTATTAATTACCAACCTAGCGTAATTTAATATATTATATTCATGAATAATTCAACTTGCATATTTTAACGTTTTTAATGTCGCTGCGTGTCAATAGTTAAATGAAAAGTTTCTTAATGACGTTTGACAGCTAATAATGGCGGTTTATCAAATTTAATGGTGTAAGAATTAATAAAAAATATTCCAGTGTCTGTGTTGTGTGCATTTATTCTAGCAAATAACTGATAAAACAGCCATAAAATTATATAAAATGCATATCAATTGTTTACAATTTTGCCAACTATTGTCAATTTAAAATTTGATGAAACTAGGGAAAACTGAAATTAAAATATATTACTATTTTAAATAGAAAAATCGAACAAAGTCAAATAAGTATCATAGGTTATACTATTTAGTCTAACTAAGTCGAGCCTACCTAACGACTACGCATCGGGTTCATAGTCAACAAGTAGAAACCTTTACAACCATTACGTCTCATAGGATAAGACATGTTAACTAAGTAAGCTTTGAATGTCTGCACTTAAAAGCTTAAATAAAGCTCACGCTATAAAAAGTTTCGAATAAGAAGACAAAATTAAAGACATTTGAATAAAAGTTAGAGGACTTGTATCTTATGGCACACTGGGGAGGTGTGTTTATTTGATTTTTAAAACTCCGAAACGGAAAGATCTTAGCGGCCTCGCACACAATATAAACTCGACGTTATCGACATTGTGTATATTATGAATTAGACGAAATTCGCAAAACGTGTATGTAACAAACTTTATGTACCTACTGACGCACATAGAGTCAACGCATCATTGTTCTTAAAAATACAGCCGTTCGTGATTGCAACAAAGTTGGAAGGTGCTAAGCATGAGGTGGCATCTCCCTTTCGATCCTCGGCACCCAGTCTCGAATACCGATCATAGAAAGCCAGCAATAGACTATAGTAAGACGTAATCGAGACAATAGGGGGGTTATCTGATAACCAAGTCCGCAAATGAAACTATGTAAAGGCAAAATGTGGATATTAAATTGCAATTTTAATGAGAGCATACAAAAGTTGAGGACACGAAACGCCGGAATCCTTACGTGAACAGCTATCTCTGCGCGGAATTAATTCCCAAAGTAAAACGGGATTCGTTACGAGTAAGAAATTTAATCAACGTAATCCCGGGTAATTATTCATTACCTTAAAACGAAATTGTGGATAGAATTTTTTATACCGGCATAATTAGTGCTAATTATAATTGGTCACTAGCTCGGCGAAAGCTTTACGCTGTATAATTAAAACTGAAAAGTTAGAGAGATATGATTTTTTTACATTAATTTAATTATTATTTGTCTCTAAGAATGTTCTCATTGTTATGTGAATAATACCCTTACCAAGGAACTTGTTTAATCATTAGAAACTGTACGTCAAACATGAAAGATTGTAGATGATTAGTATTTGAATGATTATTTGACAGACGTCTTATAGTAATTTAAAATCTATCTTACACTTCAAGCATTCTAATTTAACAGCCCTACTCACCCCTATGGTAGGGGGAGGCGGGGCTAGTTGTTACGGGGGCATGTTGTTACATCCTAGATAACTCTCCCGTTATAAGGTCCTGTGGCGTAAGTGTCACATAGGAGACGTAAACATCCTGTCCGCAGTCGCTGACGAAAGGTCGCCTGCATTAATTGTATGTAGTTGAAATAAAACCATTTTGAGTGAATTTCGTGTCTAAAGCAACTTTTGTTGGCCGAATTTGAAGTTTGATTGTTACCAAACTATAAAAGGTAAGTTTTTTTAAAGTATGCTATTAAAAATCTATATATTTATGCTCGTATTTTGTATATTTAACGAAGTAAATATAATTCCCGTGTTAATATTAAAACAATTTCAATTTTATTTGGGTCAAAGGGGCTAGTTGTTACAGTGAGGTGGGGGCAGGTTGTTACTGTATGAATTAACTCCACTCACTACCACTTTACTACAAATTGTTTGTTATCTTCTTTATTTGCAATAGGTAGGTACTTATACCATCTATTTTTATCCTTCCAGATTACAATCTTACAATGGTGAGGACAAAAAAAAAACAAAACCGATAGAGGTAAAATTTTCCAGGAAACCGACAACAGAGCGGCTAAAGAAATAATTGAAAACAGAATATCTCTTAGAAAAAAAGCTGCCCAGGCATACAAAGTAAACTTTATGACCTTACAATGTTATATTGAACATAAAGAAAACCGTCAGACCACTTCCAAGTTAGTGGGGTTACGCAAAACCTCTCCAGATATTTTCTGTCGATCAAGAAAACGAGCTTGCAACATACATAATAAAATGTAGCAAAGTATTTGATGGCCCAAGGAACTAAGAAACTGTAAAAGAAAGTGGTGTTGTCTTCTTCGGACGCAGAGAATGAAGAATGCTTCTGTTTGGAGAATTATATTTTCTTTAAACCTGGGCAAGAGTGGATCCAATGCACAACATGCAAAAATTGGGCTCACATTTCCTGTATTCGTGGGGATAAAGTTAATTTCATGTGTCAGAATTATGATTTTAGTGACTAAATATAAATGCAAAGAAAATCACAAGCAAAAAACTTACTTTTACATACATTTTCAATTATTGTTTTAGTTGGTAACAACGTGCCCCTACCCTGTAACAACTTGCCCCCGGCTGGGGCACATTGTTACACTTTTCATTTTTTGTTTTTAATGCTATTGTAATTTTTGTAAGGTATGTATGGATACAAATAAACAGTATTGTAATAGCTAAATGTATGTAGAATTAGTAATAATTAATATGATGTGTCTTAAGATAAACGGATTTCAGATATTTAACTTTTTCTTTTTTTGTAACAACTAGCCCCGCCTCCCCCTACTTAGTAAAAAAGAGAAGTCAGTATAAAATTATTGTTCTCGGGATAAATTTAATTAAGCATGGAAATAGTATGGATTCTGACTCATTTCGTTATTCCTGGTTAATAAACATACCGAGGCTTAAACTGCGCGCCACTGTCATATCGCCTTTCTGAGGATCACTCTCCAATTCTGTTGAAAAGAAATACATTTCTACCAAGCTATTCCATCCTACCCTATGGCAGGACACATGACTCCACTCTGTGTCGGTGCACAAACAATAAATTAATTATTATATACTTAATTACAATCGACTACCTACTTATATTTTTAGTGAAATGTCTCATTACCTTTATTAGACTAGCACTTTAAATAGTTCCATTATATAATGTAATGGTATTTTAATAGGCGTGCTAGGATATGTATGTAACGCATACGATGGCCGAGCGGTTACCGGGTCGCTTTATAGTGTCGTGGGTACCGGATTGGATCCCCTGGTCTGGAAGATGTTCACTTGTTTGTGTTTAGACCAGAGTGGCTAACATCCAGTCTGTGGAGGCCCATCTGATCTTCTTAGAAGCGGACAGTTTAAAAAAATGTACTACGCCACTACGGTACCTATTCATAAATTCAGTACCTAATGATTAATGTATTAATTAGTTATACTGAATTATGTGTCAGTGTGTATTTGCCACCATTGGTTGAGTGCGCATAATGCCTAAACTATCTGAAGATGCTGAAAGGCGAAACCCAGATCGCAAAAAATACTCAAACAGCAGTTAGTATGTATTTCTCAATTTTACATTGATCTGACTTATAATATATTCCCTAACATCACAGTCCTTCTAGATGTGTCAATACATAGTCCATAGTTTCATTAATTTATTAAATTATGGACTCGAATTTAAAATTGTTTTAAATTATCGATTAAACAATCGAGTGGATTTGAATAAAAATTAAATCCGAACTGTTGCAGGAAACTACCATCACCAACGAATATTCTCCCGCGTATATTTTCCACAGTGGGCACAGATCTATTGAAAACACGTAACAAATATTTGCCTATTCATTACTCTTCTAACACACAAAAAAAAACCTCAAAAGCAACCGACACACAAAGGGATCAATAATACCAATCATTTAGCTGTATACTCGCCTCAATTCAATACGTTCAATTCGAATTTCATTTAAAGCAATGCAATTATTGTCTGACGTGTATGTTATACCTACATATCACTATGAAAAAATAAAATGTCACTAAAACTGTAAATGATTATATTTAGTCGATACCTAGTATTAATTTATTCAAAAGAAAAAATTCGCACTAGAGTAATTATTGCGTTGGCTAATTTATAACTAATTATATATATAAGAGTTTGAGCCTTTATTTTCTACCTGTAAATCGAGAAAATAATCTGCAGTGGTAAAATTTTATGAAACTAACCATCAACTATCATTTCTTTTTTTAAATAATACACAGGATTCAAGAAGATTGAACTGTATTGGCCGGAATCCGATACGTGCGGGTTCCAGTACCACCCCACCCGGCAACGACATTTTTTTCTAATACGAATTTTTCTGACGTTTCCGAATAATGTACCATCATTATTATTTCAACTGATTGAATTATCTAATTGAAACACCCCGTAAAAATTTAACGTTAATAGATCGTTCACGAAATATAATTAAGCTGTCAATCGGTACTAACGCCAAATCTAACCTAACATATGTATATTCTATACGTAAATGCCCTAATTCACTATCGTAAATCTAAATAATATCAACATATCTATTAATGATTGTAAACATAATATATCGACCAGCGCCATTGTAATGGGCTGAGCAAAATTTTAAAATCTTAACTGTAAAACGCTATTCGAGATTATTTAAAAAAATTTGTCAATTGAACTCACGAGCGTATTATCCAGTCGGGCGAGTTATTAGTGCGTACATATTATAACTATGTATCTCGAAAATACTAATTATGCAGTTACCTAACCTAACATAAATTAGTCGGATACGTTGTCTTTGAATGACATGTCAAATGTATAATAATGTAAGTGTCATTCTAGAGAATCTGGTATAAATAAAATCATACTAAAACCAGACAATCCACTCCGTCAAAATCTCTTATCTCAAATATGACATGTGGGACGTTTTGAAATTTGTCGAATATAATACTACTATACTTTATTTATTATTCCAGATCGATTGAATAATATCAAATCGGCGACATTTCGGAGGGGCAGAAAGCAAATAGTGAGCGAAAAAGAATTACGGAAAATAACTTACGCCGAATTGAATCACGGAGTCCTTTTGACGTCACGTTTGCGGGGGGGGGGGGGTATTTTATTTGAATTGATTCTAAATAGTAATATGGTGACCTTTTGGAAGTCAATAATAGAAAGAAATCTTCTTCCAGTGATTCGCAAATAAATAAAAAAATATGTTACGTAAGTCTTGCGTTTATTCAATACAGGTAAATTGTGTTAGCATTGGTAATTTATTGAAGATATAATAGAGTAAGCCATTCATTAATCAACCTTACCCGAATTAGGGATATTAACTTACCGCTTGTTTTAAATAAAATAATATCTTTTGACAATATTCATCCAACTTGATAAAATGGGAATGGGACAACTGGACGCCAGGACAATTGGACACCGCATTGTCGTAGACACGTATACAAAACGTAGACGAGAAATTTTAATCAGTTTTTTAGTTTTAGTTTAAGTTAAACAAGTCATTTTTTGTTGCGGATTGAGAATTACCATGCCTAAGGCTTTATATAAAATAAAAAACTCTTTTCATTGGAACTTAAATAATTATATGCACGATTAAATCATTATTTCCGTGTGCATATTTAAAATCTCACCAACTATTAAATCATAATATAATCATTTAAATATAAATAATAATATTAAATATTTTTTAGTACCAAACGTCTATTTATTTTCGAATTGCGTGGCGTCCAGTTGTCCCGGCACCAAATCGCCCTAGACCCGATAAAATCGCTTCGGATTGTTCGTAAATTAAGTGGATTCAACAATAATTATTTTCTAAAATAATAGAATGTAAAATGCGTATAACGTTGAAAATTTAATGTACTAAATATTAAGTACTTAATGTAAAGCCAAATAGTAAAAAAAGGTGTTTCGCACAACTAACACCCGCTCTTAGCGCGACCCTGATGATACGAGTTATTGTAGACTTTCTGGTCTTCTTGGGCGGTATTGTGAATGACAATTATTTTTTATTTATAAATTAATTAACGCAGTCTGTCCATTACAATAAGTAAGTATGTGAATGCTTTGGTTTTGGCACAAGTCGGCCATATTTCATATTTGCAGTGGTAGAAACGGAATGTGTTTATAAAATGAGTTTATAACGAATTGCCACAAAGTGAATGCCGAATTTCTTGAAATTAACAAATTAACACATTCATAACAAATTCTAGTTTGAGGATTTATCTAAAGTTTTGTTAATTTATGGTATTGAATGTTTTCAGTAAATCTTTTGACAGTGATGCGGGTGACAAATCGATAAAACGAAATCTTAGCTAATTTAATCAGTAGCCGTTGTATTATCTTTATTTTTAAATACCATTATTTTACTTTATAACACTAAGAGAACAACGTGCCACGAGGTCCAATAGTAGTTATGTAGTAATAACAGTGAGACAACCAAAGAAACACCCTGCTTTCAGAAAAGAAATTGTGATCATCGGATATCTAAATCCAACTAGGAACTCCGGTTGAGATGTTACGTATTGGTACTAGAGAGAAACGCGATTTAAGTTATGTCTATATAAAAAAGGCTTTTTTCAAGATATCAAGGCGAATTTTTAACAAAAATAATTTCACATTCGATAAAACTATGACAATAGAGTCAAACTTATTTAATAAAAGTATCAGGAGAACAAAAGAACAAGGTTTCGAAAATGGTTCCTTGGCGCCATAATGTCTGGCTTTCGCATACAAAACGAAAGAGTAAGTACATAATAATGTTTAGTACTATTTGCGATAGAGAATCAACCGCGGTCACGAAAGCCCTACACACGCATGCCTAAGCGAGAGCATGCAAAGAGCTTTTATAATACACGTAATGGGGGTTAATGACGGCAAATTAGAATGGGGATGATGAAATAATTTTATAGTGGCGTAGGTTCAAATCAAAATATTATTTTATCGTCAGCGTTGATGGAATAATAATATTGGCCTAGTCCAACACACTTATTTTCTAATCAAAACAAAAACATTACTAACTGCCGGGTACTGCTCCCTATGGGTGAAAACGTGAGTCTTACAAAGGGTGGTTGTGGAAAATAAAATTGTACTGAGAAAAAACATATTTTGCATTATTATTATTATAATATATAAAACCCTACTAAAAAGTAATTTATATATAATTTAATAAAGTGCACCTTGCCTAGATTTTTGTTTTTACGAGAAATGGATATTAGCCACTTACTCAAGCTATTCAGTTCATACTCTGGACTCCAAAAACAATTTCAATTCAAGGATTCGAACCTTGGACACACGACATTATAAGCAGACTCATAAGCCGCTCGGCCATCGTGGGCGTATATATATATATTAACACTTCAACAGGCCATGAGCCCCAACGACAGTAGTGTAGTAAGTAATAGAAATTAAATAATCAGACGTTCAGATTTTGAGAAAAATACATAAATATATTGTGACCTTGGAGCGCTGGATAAAAAGCCAGTGTCTTACGCACTAGACTACGAGGACCGGCAATCAAGGCATGCTACAAATGTTCACGTATGCATGTGAAAGGTAAGAGAAATCCAAAAACCACGAGTAGCACACGTGGCATGGAAAAGTGTATGTTAGGTATAACGCGGAAAGACCATTGTATGAGTAGGCAAACATAAGAGATGTGATAGAGGACGCCAAACTAGTGAAACGGCGACGGGCCGGAAATTCGCTCGTCGCCATAAATCTATGTTTTAAACTAATATTATAATGAGTTCTACACTGTAATCGATAATCCATCACATAGAGTCAATATACATAAAATAGTGTCATTTCAAAAACCTGTTTTTTTACTTTCGTGTAAGACACATATGTATAAGATAAACCACCATTTTACTAAAGGCGTACACATATTGTTTATACTCTAAAGACTCTGAAGACGGCTAGCCATTCACTCAACCCGTAGGTCCATTATATCACATATAAACAAACATTGCTTGAATAAACAGCATGTCAATTTGACCCAGCAACGGGATAAGAACACGCGACACAAGAATCAAGAGTCGAGCGTGCTAACCTTCGCTTAGTGGTGGGCGGATGATTGGTATAAAATCCATACTAATAATTACTGTAGCCAGTGAAAAAACTCCCATAAAATAAGTGCCGGTAGTTAAACACTTGTATTGTATTTCCTGCAAAGTTAATTACATTGACATAGGACCCCCCCCCCCCCGGGGTCATAACCAATATTTATATAAGCCGAGAACAAAGTTGGGCGCCAAAAATAGATAGACCAATTTCGTAACTGTTATTTTCCATATTTTTTCCGACTAAACGTTTTAAATAGTTAATTAACTATTTCTTTTATTCAACGAATAATTAACAAGATTTAAGAATGTACCATTCTAATTATTGAACATACAATAGTAGCTTGACTTGGAAGAGCGCTGATGAGCAGGTATTATAAGGGCCAATAGTTAAAATGTGTCGTAATTAGTAGTGTGTCACCTAGTAGCATAGTGGACAATGCGCACGGGGCGTAAACCCAAGAGATGCAGGTTCAATTCCTGCCGGATGTCTTACTTTTTTCGAAATATGCATGTTTTAAATAGTATTTATACAAAATCAATTTATACTTGTAGAGTAGAATTTAAATATTCCGTACCCAAAAGTTAGATTATGCATTTATTACTTTAAATACATTTTAGACACCAATGTAAGTGTAAGTAATAATGATAAAAATATACTTTCATTAAAAATTAAGTTCATTTTGATTTTGACAGATACAAAATAGGACCATCGAGTTTTTGGCGCCAAACTTTGTGTTCGGGTTGTATAAAGAACGGCTATGCCGGGGTTCAAATATTTGACTAGCTTACATAAAATACGTGGCTTGAATATTGTATCGAAAATAATTATAAAAGGATCAAAGTTACTTAGTATCTTGGCATGCGATCTGTGTTCAAATTCTTAGCAAATAATCGCGCTCGGGTGAGCTTTGAAGACTTTGAGATGAGATACTTTGATAAAGAGGAATCAGATACTAAACGGGGAAAAAACTTTTCTGAAACTTATTAAGGGTAGGAATATATAGATACAAAAAAAAATAAGAGAAACTTTCGGTCCTGCATTCAGAAGATAGCGGACCTAATCCATTTACGCTTAAGTCAATGGGAAAAGTGGCATTTTTCGTAGAGCCATATTGCGATTGGTTAACTGCTAAACGCAGCGGATTTTAAGTAAGGGTGAGCTTGTGGGTATGCACCATTCAACAACGGTGTGTAATTCTGATGAGCCGTATTTGAAGACGGAAGTTCGATTAATGGCCCACATATTTTTTTCATTATTCAATACCGAATACACACAATAATAATTTTAAGATATATAAAATACATAATTTAAAAAAAAAAACTTAAGAAACATACTTATAAAAAATCCCAGGATAAAAAAGTGGGACTAGAACTCACGACTTTCGCTTTCGGATGAGTATTTAAACTATGATGACAATTATTTCTAATCGTTTTTGTGCCATCTTCTGGAGGTTGGCGACCTGGGCCAGTCGTATCAGTGGGTCTATTCTATACTTATCGAACACTAAATTGATAAATAGTATCAAACTTAGGGTAGGTTTGTATCAAAATATTAGCACTTATTGTAACAATTACACGAAACCGGTTTTTATTGTTGCAATAAGTGCGATATTTTAACAGCAGCAAGATAGGTGCTGTTAAAATATAGCACTTATTGCAACAATAAAAACCGGTTTCGTGTAATTGTTACAATAAGTGCTAATATTTTGATACAAACCTACCCTAAGTTTGATAATATTTTTCACTTTATCACTTTAGCGGTCGATAAGCATAGAATAGACCCACAGATCCCCAACGCCTCGGACATTGAGCCACTTGAGGAGGTCACGTAGCCAAAAAGAACCTAAGTTTATATGGGCTGCCCTCTACCTCCCCATACACTATGACTAGTATTAAATCATACCTCTCATTGGAGAAAATATATTTCAAATAACTACTTCCGCCAATCGAAGTCGATTGGCTTTGTAATAAGATAAATGACATTAATTTTTTGCTCAACGAATAATTCACAAGGTTTAAGAATGTAACATTCTTTTATTGAACATACATAATTTGAAAACACCTCAGAAAACATTAGAAAAAATCTTTTTGAACAGCTAGTTAATTTCGCCGCAATTAGATAGGACGTACGTATCTTAGTTGGTAGAGCACATGGGTGTGAATTCCATTGGCGCGGATTTTATATCCCGCTAGGCGTCGAATTTTTTTTTTCAAAAAATATTTTTAACTAATAATTTTTGATAATTTCATTAATTATTGACGAATATTTTTTTTCCATTAAATACTGAATATTGACAAGATTTAAGAATGTTAAATTATTTATTATATAATACTTATAGAATATAATACAAAATATATATGAAAGGCTGCGTGGTACAGATGAAGAAAGTGATATAAGTGGAATAGGCTAGCTCTACAGATATATCACTGTACAAACCTACCAATTTTTCAGCTAGCCAGAGGATTATTTTCTTGTAAGGGGTTAGACAAAAAAAAAATAAGCTCTCCCAGCTCAGACTTAAAATCCCACCCACTCTAATGAAGAGACGAACTTAAGTTTATTGTCCCAAAATGACGATATTCGGAAGAAGGTTTTCTCAAAGGGGGTGGGTTTCTTTTCCCCTGTCTTAGCAATGATAAAAACTTGATAAAACAATATGTGTCCTAGCAACACGTAGAAAAAGGGGGATACAGTGAAAGTTTAAACTCTTCTAAAAAGCCAGCACAACTTAAGACTATGAGAGCGCAAGTGGGATGGATAAATATACGAGTTTTTCACCGCCTGTTGAGGACAGTCACAACCATTGGCGGCTTAATCCGGAAAAACCTAGCAGGTCAATTTTGAATATATTATTTTAATTTGCCTTTTCGTTGTATACTGAAAAGACGTATTGCAAATTGACTTTTTATACATTATAGAATAAGTGCTAGAAATTGTTATAGGTCGGTACCTACTAACCCTTCAAAAAATGTCCGTTTTTCATAACGCCAACCCATCGTTAACCGAAATTGCACACAACGCGTTATATTTTTTTGTAAATCAGGTCCACTTTTCTTTCTTTGCTTTTTGAAAAATCATCAATCACACGATTATAAAAATTGTCTATTTTTCCCACATATTTTTTTTCAATACTGAGCATTGCAAGAGCGGTCAGTCTATCCTGGCCCTATTGCGTAGAAAGGTTTTTATTCTTTTGAGAGTGGAAAAACATCTTTCACTTTCAACTGTTGTCATTGGTATGACGCAAATAAATTGGAGAACTTTGATCGACTCGGAAAATGTTTCGTTGAAATTATTGCTGAGTAAAAAATGTAGAAGAGAAACTGCACTAATAGCGCCATGCAAATCATATCGTTGATAAAACACCAATAATTCATTTTTTAACTTGATTATGTTTATTTCTTCTAACAGTTTTACCAAATTTACTTGACGTGTGGGAAAATTATTTTTAAAATCAGTGTAATTTTCTTTATTGAACAAATCGGATATAATGAGATGATCGTTGGATGCAAATCGTGCTTCCATTTCCATTATAATTGTATCACAGACTTCAATTGCTACTGCGTGCGTACTAACTGCTTCACAAAAATGTTATAAATCACCAAAAACTCCTTATATATTATTAAAATAACCAAAGGCATTCGTCAAAACCTGTCAACGAATCCGAACCGCATACACAGTTGCGTCTTGAGACCAATTATCTAGTCAGTGTTATCATTCTGTTTCATTTAATTAGGTGAAAAAATCTTTTGTCTCACACTCGGGCATTGCCGATATTACAGTAATTCACGCACCGTTACAAGCTTCGATCTCGCATTTTGTGTTATATCGATCTCTGTCTTATGTATGAGAAACGAGAGAGAAAATTTTATAAAAATATTCAATTTGGGTCAATTTTCAGACTGCCGGCGAACACAATATTTTTGTTCGGGGAATTATCGCCCAAACAAAAAAAGCCCAATAGACTGGGTTGACACAATATCGCGCGCCCTATAATTTCAAATCCACCGATTATTATTAATATTATTATATATGACATTGCACATATTATTAATATTATTATGTCGATTGTAAGGTATTTATTTTGGCAGGTCAATGACCGAATGACCTAAAGAGGGAGCCGCCAGTGGTCACAACATAAACTTATTACATATTATGTGAAAAATTTCCACGCTAAACCAACATTGTATGGGCAATTCGTCCGATAGAAATAATTATTAATGTTCACTATTATTAAATATAACTCAATGTGTCGCCGCGAGATGTCACCATAACGATATTAGCGACTTACATAAATCTACTTACCGTAGAAATATTGCAATTGGCCGTAGGTATGTACTCAATGACCGAGATAAGACCGTTTGTTCTGAAAGCGGGATTACGTAAAGGTTATCGGCTTACATGGCCATTAGGTATTTTGTGATATACACTAATTATTATAGATATGTAACTTATGTAAGGTATACACTATACAGAATTAAATTTTGTCGATATGTACATGAAATCAACATTTCTGATCCGATAAGAATAATATTATTAAGAGCGTACATAAGTGAAACGGCAAATAATTGTCAACAGTATATTGAACGAAATTTCGGCCGCGCTGAGGCGCGTTGTCATTCTGAGAGGGATAGTCGACCTGTTCGCACGTCAATTTCTTTTGTGATGAAGTCGGATGAATATATTCTTAAATCGTGTAAAGATGACTTAAAAACGTTCCGCATGCACTTGAAAAAGAAAACATGTCAATGAATATACTATTATTATTACGAATATAATAATAAACATAACATAAAAAGGACGCATGTTGAATTTTTAAGACAAATTATATTTCGTTCGGTTCACGTCATTTGCACCCGCAACCCGCAATCCGCACATCGCCTAGTCACGATATTTTTAGACCATGCATCAGCTGAGGTATAGCCCTAACTAGGTACCCCCCATAGTGTAAACTGTAGACTATAGTTATTTTAACAGATATTTACCAGGATCGGTTGCTAGTTGTGCGGTGGAAAAATAATATGTCGATTTGTGATCCGAGATATTATCTCTTCTCGAGAATTATCGCGAAATTTTGCGTCTCGTTTCTAAAGATATTTGTTTTCAGAAAATTCGAGATTATCCGAGAACCGAAAAAAACAAGAAATCAGGAGCTCGATAATAATATATGATCGCGTGTTCTGGCCAATACGGAATTTCTTAAAATGATAAATATCAAAACTTGTGACAACGGTGAACGCCCTTAATTCTTAATTTGTTTGTACATTTTATTAAATAAATAAAACGCGTGTGTGCAAATGTGTTTAACAATCTTCGAATCAGAATGACCTCACGATCAACTTAAGTAGCGTCCAAAAAGAGTTATTTTATGAGATGACGTATATGCACAGTCAGATAGATGGGCGAGACTGCATCTTAGTAGAATGTATATTTTTATTCACAATATTTATGTTGTCATATTACTAGGAAATAGTTATTTTTTAACAGCAGTACAATGTGACGTGGAAAATATTCATCATCGTACTAAAATGATAAAAAATCATGATGTGACGAATAGCAAAGCTATTAATTTTTGTGTTTAACTTACATATATAGTTATTTTTGTACCGGGGGTTGCAATCCCGGAATAAATTTTTTTACCAATCCCGAAATCAGGTAAAAACTATACTTATGCATTTCCATTTAGTTTGTAAAAATACTGGAAAATATTGTTTTTTTTTCTTGTGTGTGTTTTTTATATATTCTGTGGTCAAATAAACATTATTTTATGCGTAGAATCAACTGAAATTTATGTACATATTTGATTACATAATATACCTACAAAAGTAGGTTTTTGGCTGTAAACTAAGGTCATCCTCGCACCCCTCGTAGTCCAGTGGGTAAGCCGCAGGCCTTTCATCCAGGGGGTTACGGGTTGCCGGTGAGGTCACAATATAATTAAGTAGGTACCTATGTGATTTCCTCAAATCCGGGGTGCATGACATGTGATTGTTACACTTTTATTACTAATTACACTACTTCCTGTTTTACTACACTACTGTCATTGGGCCTCATGGCCCGTTGTAGTGTTAAAAAATAAAGAATATATCACGTAATTATAGATAGAACGAATGGTCACCGCACCGAAGTATATAATATGCATTAATATTAATGTATTTGTAAAAATATACTAGACATTATGTTTTTCCTATGGATCTATTTTATGTATTCTTATAATAGATAATAAACAAGTGGATTTTTGACAGTAAGCTATGTCTTGTAACTAAAATATTATTGATGGTTATCTTACCTATATTACCTTTTATAATAATTATCATTCCATATCATTACACTAATTTACTTTTGTATTTTTGCTTTATCATATACCTAAAACTAATCCCGGGATTCCAACACTTTCATAATGTTTGAGACTTTAACGGTTGTTTTTTATCGTAATAAATTTTAGGGTTTCCACCGCGTGTACTTCTTCCTTCTTCGACGTTATCTCTTGATAATGGCCTCTGCAACGAGTCCGAAACTGTAGAAAATATTGCCGCATTGTAGTTATCTATTATACTTATAATATGAAACTCAATAATTAAATGAAATAATTCATTGGTGCAATCGTCTCAGCCATTCTCGATCCACTACTGAACTTAGGTAACTCACGCACCGTGTGATGCGATTTGTACAACGATGATCTATCCTTTGAGAGATGCGGCCGGAGCATCAATAATATGCTGTTTTATTTTTATTTTCGATCCTGTGCAATGTTGCGTTGTGTTACGTTTAAATTACGCATAATTCTGTAAATACCATCTAATATTCAATAAGTTATCCGGTTATTAATATTTGTGTTTAAATATATTCTGTACAATTGTAATATATAAAATATATATATAATCCATTGTTCATAATTAAATCCGTGCATACAAAATATTATTATAACCTAATTGCTATAGATATATCGTTCACATAATGCAGTGTTGAACTAAGCATCTCTTTAACCGTTTAGTATAATAAAATAATGGGTAACCGAATTATAAATGATACACTGTTCACAAGAGCATTCGTTGCGTCACGCTCTGGTTGCATTCTTACGAAATTAAAATTAATTCATTTTAGAAATCCACAATTTTTAAATAAAAAACCGGAATATATTATTATAATAAAATTGTTTGGCCAGTCTACGTAAGTTGAACTATTTGAATGTTAATATCATTAAAATAACATAATACTATATAACATACAACCTTGCACATTTTACGCAGCAGATGAATTCTTGATGGCAATATTATAGGTATAACTATCATAATATTACATTTAGGTTTTTAAGCGATGCAAAACATAGATTACCTTATAATATTATCTTTGGGCTATGTATGTATATATCTATATTAAAATTGGCAACTTCGTATTACCAGTATACTCGGAAACTTCTGAAATTTTGTACGCAGTAACCATACGTTATATTAAAATTTAGGCAATTGGCTTTTTTATTTTAAATCAAAGTATTGAAATACCGTAATAAGTAATAACTAACCGGTGTCAGGATCATTCATTTTTTTGTTATAACGTACTTGCACTTGCTAATAATTTGGATAGTAATTGAGGTAATTTCAATATTTTTATTTAAAATACAAAAGCCGATTTCCAATAAGTAACGCGATTTAGAAAGCGCTTCAGAGAGCATTGTAAAAACGATTAGTTAACTTTGTCGCAATCAGATAGGACACGTATAGCATAGTGGTCAGTGCATATGGGCGCGATCCCTCAAGGGCACCGGTTCAAATCCTGCTGGGTATTGTATTGTTTTAAAAGATTTTTTCTAGTGGATATATTTTTCTCAGAAATGTTTTAAAATTATTTACGTGTGTTATACCTAGTTGAATAATAACATTGAGAAAGTTGTTGGGCATCCCTGTTACATATGAAACGTAAAGCATTGTCTTGTCAACTAATACTATTTTAAAACATTACGATAGGTATAAGCAGGCATATACAAAAACATGTCCAACTAAAAATAGATTGAATTCAAATATTTCAAAGCTCACGTGGAATAATAAATTTCCTTAAATATTACAAAAAAATTCCGATTAAATATTATTATATGACGTCTTCTCACGAACAGTTCGCATAAGGCCATAAGGCCAACTTCAAACTAAATATAGAAAAGAAAAAAATGGCCGCGATTTTCTCAGTCACGTACAACGACGAAATTATTAAGACATAACATTATATTAACATTGTTGTTTTTTTTTCATGTACAAGGGGAGAATGCGGGAATAATGAAATTTTCAACATTTTTTTGAAAATCTTCCGGGACTGGTGAAAACAGGCGCGGAATAAATTTGAATATTTTCATTTTTTTGTACCTACACAAAAATTCCTTGAATTTTTTTTAAAAATCTATCATGATTTCGACGCATTGTATTTTTTTTCAAATTTGTCAAAAAATACATAAATCTACCTTTCTATTAATCGTTATTATTGATGTTGACAGTTGTTTCAGGCTATACGACCATCGAGTGGCACCTAATTAATGTTAATTATCTATTTAAACAGCGGACATTTATTTTAGATTTGAATATTGTGCCAGATTTGATAGGGGATGTTCTCGGAAGTATGTACAAATAACATGGAAACATACAGACATACAGATGACATACAGGGAAACATACAGATGTAAGAGCAATTACTGACAAATATCAAAACCATTATAATGTGGTTCTACCACGTAAACACCAGTCCAATTAATGATATCATGTTAAATGTTGCGAAATACAACAATGATTATTATTTTATGTTACATTTAAAAATAAATTTGATAGTATCTAATAGTATAACTGGAATTATTTAAAGTATTTTTACCAATAATATAAATAAAAGTTCACAATGTCATTTTAACCCTGTAATCGGACTAAACTGGTCCTAATCATTATTAAAATAAGTTTGTAGATTATTTACTATACCTATATATTTTTTTACTAATTAAAACAATATCTTTCCATCACAAAATATAATAATTAATAACGCAAAAGTAAAAAGTGTAATATTATATTAAACAACATAACCGATACATAATCGATCTTCGCCAAATACATTTAAACAGTTACGTAGGTAGGTAATATAATATTTCAGTTAAATATATTTCGGGGTAGTCTGTAACCCCTAGGGATGTCATCCTTATTGATAAATTTGGAAAGGATGGCCAGATGTGGGGTGGGGGAGGAATAGGAAGGAAATAACATCCCTCGAATCAACAGGCTGTATGGATGATCCTTATTGGCATATCGGCCAGTAGGTTTTTATGACACGCATGAAAAAACAAACTAACTACAAAACAATTAACATGAAAGAACTAGCGTTTACGTGGTAGAACTCTATTATAATGGTTTTGAGAATGCTTAATCTCTCAATTTGAGCACGGAGTTTGTGAAGATAATATTACTGTTATAGGTATAATGGTAAATTAAACTGCATCTTAAATCACAAATTAATATTTTGTACGTTGGCAGATTGATAACTGGCCCATTAAACTCTTATTTACAACCGCGATTTTTGGAAGTCTTTTGACGTTTGATTATTATGCAGGTCGAGTTTTTTCATAGAAGTTTGTTTCAATATTTTAAATAATGACCGGGTATGTGTATTTGGCTTTCTATCTATATATTATGTATAATAATTAGATGACATGTCATGTCGCTGTCACAGGCAGTTATAACTACATTTACATTATAATCGAATGCTTTATTTCCGGTACAAGTCGAACATGTTTCGTATTAGAAATGGCCAATGCATGTAGTAATTAATATCCATGCATAACAAATTCAGTTTCAGGGCGTATGTATGTATAGCTACACATTTTATAATGTATAGAATTCATTGATTGAAATGAATCTAAAATTGTGTCTAAATGCTTGCCGTTTTTGTCAGATGCGAGTGATAACAGTGTGAAGGTTGCAATAAATTACTTGCAGTTAATTTAATCATTTGTCTTAGTCGTCTTTTCTCACTTTTAAATAAGTATATTATCATTCTAGTATGCTATAGAAGAAGTTCTTAGATACAACGACGATCCAAGATACCGACATACAATCATTTACATATTACAAGTAATTGTTTATATTATAAGCTTTTAGAATTATGATTGGAATTTAAAATAATGTGAAAATTGTTCACGAGAAAAGATACATCAAATCGCGAAGATTTGAAGAAGCTGATATCCTCTCGACCTCCCTTAGACTCAGCTCACACGAGATACCGCAGCCTACTGAAAGTGTAGGCAGAGCCTTATTCAGCCATTCGCCATCAGGTACAGACTTGTTATAGGCATCCTTACATTGTACCTATATTACTCGTAATAATATATTTTACTATAACTCAGAGCTATAAACTGGAGCAATAAAAATAATATGTTCTATTACTTTTACCCTATTTCTAAAAAAATACTCCGATAACCAATAATATATTTTATAGACATTTTATTGAGGATACCAACGTCGTCAAACTGCATTATAACTATATCAAAATATCTCAACTGAACCACAGTACATACTTATGCCAAATGACCTTAATACTATTATCAAAAAATATTGTTTGTCCGGACTAATACTAGTATATAGATATAATATATTATATATATAATAAATAATGACGCCTTCTACACTATATTCACTCCATCTACCGACTTAAAATCAGAAGTTACTACCTACTTACTCGGTAATGACGCTGTATTACGAGAGCATTGTGTCAAGTGTACAAGAGCACGACGTGTTCTCTAACAAAACAGTGTAAATGATTGTAAACTTTAAAATGAATATTCTACCACATTAATTAATTTGTAGTGACAGTAAGTGTTCCTTGTGCAAAGCAGACATTACCAGGTGTACGAAACAGGCCTAAAAATGAGGTTATGTGAACTAAAAATTAAGACCAAATGCAGAGATTTCGCCATTAAATTAGGATAATAACTAAGGTCCAGATTCGTAGTCATAAATATAATATATACTTAAGTGGCCCTTACTGCTTATGTAGTGAAACGAAAGACAACTACTGTCAAAATAATTGATTATAATATCGTATATTATACTCTTAATGTCACTGTGGCGGCGCTAAATGGCCGCCGAAAGGTATGGATACATAGGTATGGATAGGCACCTGGCTCATAGAGCTGATGAAGAAAAATAATATACCGACTAAGCACAATATGCCATAATACACAGTCCAGACTATCATACATTTGTCCTTAAACAAATAAACATTGTATGAAAACAGTAGACATTAAACGTATGAAAATGTACCTACTTACAAACGAGCTAGTGTGGCCATATTTAGGGGGGGGGGGAGGCTGAATTAACATTTCATAGGAAGTAGCCGATAAAATTACAATTTATTTTATAGTAATGTTTGCAAGACGTGTGGATGCACAGTGAGTTTAAACAGATGATAATAATTGAAGAGTGACATTCCAAACCGGCCTTAGTCCAAAATTACAAATTTTCATGTTTTTGTTATTGAATGATTTTTTTTGAAGTTTTACTATACTTATGTTATATATATTTCATGTTTTCGAGTCTTTGAATTTTCTATGAAATTGCCAAACATTATAGTACCGAAAAATTAAGAGGTAAATTGCAAATCACAAAAATATGATTATCTCAAAATCAGATTTTTAGACTTAGGCCGATTTGGAATGTCACTCTTCAATTGTGCACGTTCATTTTTGAAGCGACCATTTTTTAAAAAGTAATAATTGCATAATTTGTATACGGGCAATTTGTATCTTGCTCTGAAAAGGGCATAATGAATTCATATGTGAATAATATAACGTTTAATAAATCACCTACTAATCGTGAACTATCATAGTTCATACAAAAGTTACTAAAAAAAGGGTAATATACAATCTCGTAGTTTGTATGTTTATAATAATTACTTTCCGAAAAATTCTAAAGTAAAAACAAATAAATACTAAACGTGTATTGAATTGTCGCATTGACAGTGAGTTAATATTACTTGTCGATAGTTTATCGGGTATAGTCGTAGTGAATAGGTCACGGAATTGTCTAGGCGAGATAGTTATCTCACAGGTAGATAGATCGAAGCGGAAACTGTGTTAAAAGTGTGACAAGGTGAGCGACAATAAATGCTTTGGCAATGAAAAAGTTAGAGGTTCAATCTCAAGCATTTTACTGTTTCACAGAATCAGTGCTCTACTGCCTGGGGCATGGCTATTCTGCACTGTGTTTATTGCAGTAACATACTTTAGATTCTTCAAATCATATAACGACGTGATTAAAGACACGGTGTAAAATACAGTGATTTTGTTGCAAGAGATTGGGACGACTGCCGCGATGTATTGTTCTATTTTTCGCTACGAAATCGATATTATTAAATCTGTTGCAGTAACTTTAGTCTATAATATTAACTTCGAATGGATTTTAATTCAAAATCCACCAAGTACCTTCGATATACTCAAACGGAATAGTACAAAACTTAAATCTATTATGATTTAAATTCAAACTCCATTAAGTACGTTCGGTCGATACTATTAATATTATAATGTTGACGTTAGGCAGATGATAAAGTTTTATGTCTTTAACAGGAATAATGACTCTTTAACGGCCCACGTGCGCCACGTAGGTCAAAATGGAGATTTTATGGTATTTGCACTGGTTCATGGTTTGATGTACTGAAATATGACTATATTCTAAAACATTAGATCGAGAGGTTTAAAACTTTAAAAGAATACTATTTTATGTAATAAAAATACTTTATGCAGTCATCAAATGTTTAAAATAAATATAAAGGATAATAAGGCTTCAAAATTATATAAATAGATTATCAACAACGTTTAAGGAATGTCCAGGGTTATGCTCTGAAAATACCATAATCTCCATTTTGACCTACGTGGCGCACGTGGGCCCTTAAAGCATCGACACAGACATAATATTATTGTTAACGACTGTCCAATAAAAAAAACTGCCCACTTATGTTTTTTTACGAAAAAATGTAATGGAACGCGCGGAAATATTATGTGCAATTTCCATATGTATGATTCAACGGTTTTCATAAAATATGTAATCAATAATCAAAAATGTTGACAGACTGTAGCGATTAAGTGAAGGAGCTTATTATTGTAGACAGTCTTCACTTTGTCATGAGAGAAGTAAAATACCGTCAAGATTGGAGCGTTTTGGTCGGTATGAAGATGGCTACATTATTAAGGGATGGTCACTACCCTCAACTGTGAAGGAACGGGTAGAATACATTATTGCTGTACAAATAATACACTGTAGCGCAAAAAAAAAGTTGTGTAAACACTGTACAAAAGTAATTATTGCAAAGTAAAACACCTCAGGTGTACGTTATTAATGTTACTATACCCAGGTAAACACAGCTAACAAAATAACTCTTGAAATATATTTCCATATCAACTGCTTGAAAATCTACATAGGTAATGTAATAATTTATTATATATTTCTAATCTCGCTATTGCGTAGCACGCAATTCCCGCCACCCACTGACAGTCGCTTACTAAACAGTTGTTAATTTCCATTCGCATTACAGCAGTGAATCGTATCATCATGGTAATAAAATGATATTGTGTTTAATCATGCCAACAGCACTGATACGCTAGAAATATACGTTCATATTATGTACGTATATGTGTCGTCTTTTGTAACAGATTTCTTCATAGTAAATATGCGTACGAGATGATCGAGATATTTATGGATACAATTCACTGACGTTTCTGCTCGCCCAGAATGGTTCGGATATAACGATCGCGTTTGTTGGTCAATTATAACTAAGTAGAGTGTCAGGAGTTTTAATAATTTATTGATCACTTCATGCATTGGCAACAATGAAATTGAAGTTATATATTTGTCAAGTAGTGATCGAACTCGACATCTTAAGGAAAACATTAAAAACATACATATTACCAACAACCACGCGTGTAATTTTGAATCAAGATATTTATAAAGGTATTTTTAATGCCCGATAAAACTAATTATAAAAGATTAATACATGGCATTAACGTATGACAATGATTTCAGGCATATGGCCACCGTAGCAGGTTCTTGAAGAAGCGCATTCTAGACGTCCAATTTTGGGCCAACTTTTCGAGCACTGCTGGCTAGCAAGTAGGTGTATCACAAATAACACAAACAATTTATACACCAGTGACTTCACGTACCCCACAGGAAATAATCCCGAGGTGTCATATCGGACAACATTAGCGACCTTTTGACAAGTCCATTTCTCCAAATCAATCGCCAAATTTTGATTTCAATCAAGTCGATGGTTGCCGTTGCAGTCGCCATATGGCACATAGCGCCATCCTGTTGAAACCACATATCATCAGGATCAATGTCATTCATATTTTCAAACGAAAAATATTTCTCTTGGTCCGGTAACGATCTAAAACGACCGTAACGCGAGATCCAGACTCATTTTTGAAGAAATAAGGTCCGATGATGCCACCATCATTTAAACCCCACCAAGCGGTGCTTTTTGTGTTTGTAATTGAATATGTAGGGTCTCTACTGGATTGGTCTCACTCCATAACGTTAACAAATCCGTTAAGTCAAAAATAAGCCTCATCACTGAATCAATTTTGCGATAAAACAAAAAGTCAGTTTCCAACTGCTCTAGAGCTCAATCAGCGAAAGAACGACGCATATTATGATGACGTGTTGTTCAAGTGCGTATCTATGCATGATGATTTGCCAGACTACGCTGACCTTTAATGCTAAAAAGTGAGCGCAGTATCACAGCTCGGTTTGACAATTAACCCATTCGTGAGTTTTGTCTAATCAACAACAAAAAAAATCGATATAACAAGATGTCAAGTCAACCTTGACTTTGAGATGGCGCCAGTGCCTATATATTAACATTATTTACTAATATTTATTACTTACAATTATTATTCAAAAAAATCAATAGGTAGGTACATATTGATGAGTGAGCGATGACAACGTCACCGAGTGGTTTTAATGTGTCTATGGAAGCAGCGCGCAGTGTGCCAAGACCTAACATTATTATCACATTGACTAAAGGACCTAAGTCAGATTCAACAATAACAATTACGAAACCCCGGTTCGGCAATTATGACGCAGGTCCGCGCCAGTCTGAGCTGTTCTAATGCCCCAGCGGGCCCAGTTTGCGGGTCCCAGAAGCAATTATTATAATGTTAAGTGTTGGGAAAAGTTACGCGGCTTTTCACCAAATCGGCATCCGTGTCTATACGAGCGGCCAAAAGCTGAAACGTTCCATGTCAAGTTGGCGGAACACTGACATAGGATGAATTGAAAGTAATTTTTGACTTGAAACATTTTGAATTTTTAATGAGAATCATTAAAACTTAAAGATGGCGTCTATTGGCAAAAACAGGTACTTAATTCTACATCGTGTATTTTTGTGATAAAGTTCATACCAATTACGGAATAGATTTCGAATCTACGGCTAAGATTTCAGTGCTAAGCTTTCAACATTTTTTTCATAATACTAAATTAACACACTTGGGGGCGATCCAGACCCGTCGATATGGCCGACTCACACTCCAAACCTGTTAACTTTTAATCGACAATTAAATTAAATAAAGATCATGGAAAAAATTACCGTCTACTATTAATTTTCGTTTTCATTTGTTTAGTTAGGGCGTGCTTATTTTATGTATACATACTTAATTGGTAGCTTGCTTTGTAAAGAACTTGACTTAATAATTTATTTGGTAGAACTCTAAACTAATATAATATATGTGTATTCAAATTCCATTGAATCAAATATTGTTGCAAGGATTTTCTAATATAATATGTTTCCGAGAACTTTCCAATATATATTATTTATAACAATTCACTAAGATTATAAAGAGTTATATAGTGCGGTTGGTTTATTAATTAACTTTAATATGATAATTTAGGTAATAAACAGTTAAACAGCAATAAACACACAGTTGGGCACATCTGATCTGTTTTAGCCAGAGCCAAGTAATGATTTGACACTTTTATAATGGAGTTTAATTAAAGAATTGATATATCACGTTGATTTTCAGCTTCGCGAGCGTTATCTTATCGTTACACGCGACCGCATTATTGTTGTTTGCAAAGGGTTACACAACGTTATCTCACTTGTTACACTTTTTTCCATCCGGCGTAGACACTGCTACGCCGAGTGCTACGGCGTCCGGGAGAGCCACGGATGTATAACAGATTTTGACTACGTTATTACGGAACACCACTTTCATAACTATAGTTTACGTCATTATTGATTTCGTTTAAAAGTAGCCAAAGTTATAGTTGAAATAATGCTTAAAAGACCCGTGGAGGAACAATTGCAGAACGCCCGCCTCGGAAACAAACCAATCCAGCGCGAATTCACATACCGCCGTTGACATAAATGTACATGTTATTTTTTTAATGTGTATGCGACCCAAAGCCAAAACCAAATCATAGACCCAATGATGATAACCTCCACAGACTACAATTCGTACACGTCAAATACTCACAATATAATATAAGTGTACATATGTATAATCATCATCATTGTCTCTACAATTCGTAACTAGAAATATTAGGATCAAATCATGCAAAACCTTCCCAAGCCCCTTAGTAATTAAAATTAGGACTTTTTTTATAATACTTTCTTCTAAAAAAATCTCCGATCAAATCGGCTCCTCTGTCCATTTTTTGTCCAAAATCAATGTCAGAACATTTTTTTTATTCGCGTGCGATATATTTTAAATCTACATTGTTCGTGGTATTTTAAAATAAATAATTTATTGACAGCTATCGGCCGGAGATTTAGGGTCCCTTGTCCGGCTGGGCCCTAAAGCTTTCCACTTTTGACAATACGGAATACGGAAAAAAACAATGCATGAAATCGCGACCGCTGTGGCTTCGGAAGTGGATATTCTGACAATCGTTCATTGCGGGCGCATTACAGCATGTAATCGAATTCTAGTAGGCGCAAATAGGAAGCCAATTGAACCTCAAGACATTGACGTGTTAAGCTATATATAAATCAAGTCGATGCCGCAAAAACTGCTATATGCACCAAACAACAAACTGGACATCGTATCTCTTTATATCCAACAAATGATGGTAAAGTTTATCTATATATTTTTAGAATATTTCGGTGATTTCAATGTCAATCACATGAAAAAATCCGGCGATGCGCGAAATAAAAAAAAACTTTAAAAAAAGGCACATAACTGGTTAGTTATCGATTATATCAAGAAAGCATACTGTTTATATAACGTGTTTTGACGACAATTATTGGATGCCAGCCATTCAATCTACGTCATTTCGGCAGAATGAATGAGGGCCACACGAATGATCTGAATCCGTTTAATATTTTTAATTGAAAGACTTATAATTTAACTCGATTTTTGAATTTTGGCCCCGGTAAATTCGACATTATAACTAGATAGACATTCTGAATTCAACATAGACATTCTGAATTCAACAAACTTAGCTATGTCGATAGCATTCCATAGCAGATTATACGAAATTAAATTGTCATAATTTAAAACATAATACAGATTAATAACAACCATACGTTATAATATATCTTCACACGAGCAATTTCGTTTTATTTTACAGCCTTCGCAACATCGGGACGGCAATGAACTCAGATACGCGGTTATATTCAATTTAAGTGCGTGCAAATTTGTACGCACCGTATGGAAATATCATTATAATGTGCTGAGCAATTTGTCAAAAATTCAGTCATTTTAAGTAATACTTCATACACGAGAACGCTCGACAAACGTCTACCGAATTAAACGTATTAATAATAAATGCTACGGTCTGATGCCATTTGGCGGAATTTAAATTTTAAGTTTTTCATTTTTCTATTTTAATCGTTTTTTCGAACCTGAGATTCGCCGTTCGGTATCGGCATTTACACGTGCATGAATTTACTGACGACGGTGCGTATTATTGCGGACATAACAAGAAAATGCACTGGTAAACTCGTGTTATCGTGCAAGTTGCAAGATTGCATGCATGGATGAAAAAAATTCAGCTGCTTCTAAATTTTCACACGGTAGTTGGAATTTCTGCGCAGTAGAATGATGGCGGCAAATTTGCCGCGAAAAATACGAACTACACCGCGCAGAGTATTTTGACGTTTACCAATTTTCACAACCTATCAAATAGCACTATACAATGACAACAACGAAACAATCAGCACTTTTGCGTGGAAACAGTTATTATCGTGATTTATTTTCAATTTAATTGTTTAATTTACACACTTATTGGTGCCAGTAAATCCACGTGTACAGGCGCTATTACGCACACACAAACAGCAAACGTATAGGTTGCACAACATATAGTTACACACTGTTTACATACAAAATCATTCTTATTGAAACATCGTGAAAATACATTGTAAAATGTGTGAAGTATTTTACAAAGTTTGTGGACATATTAAAATGTTTTTTACCAAAAAAATATTAAAAGTACCAAAAGATGGGTTTATTTAATGGAAAATTATAACAAAAGGTAATCTAGTTTAAATTGCATTTATATTCTCGTTGCGAGGCACGCCTAGACTGGCTGCAATGCGGACTGTCGTGAATAATGGAAGAGTCTAATCGACGTGGTAAAGGTCCATCCTTGACTTTATCCATTATTTAGTGTACGGTGGAGGTGCCTTTTCGAACACCTTTACTTGAATGAATATAGTTTAACGAAAGAGATATGATGAAATGATTCACCAGACAAGAGTTCAGTGGCGTAGACTCTATTCCAAAGGTAAAAAATTCTAACATGGCCATCCGTATCAAAGAATCGAAGTATATCGCATCTACTACTAACACATGCAAACAAAGGCTTGGTATAATCCAAAGCTTTTTTGTATGCAGTTATATGGTGTTTGTCCTTGAGATCTGAGAAATGTCTACTCTATTATATTATGAAACAATTAATGCCTCCACAACAACACCTATCCACCTGTGTAATGGCTATGTTATTTTGCGCACAGTAGGCAAAATTCTAGTGGCATACCGGACAAAAATCCCAACTAGCGAAGCCGTATAATTTTTAGACATCACTTTTTTGTAAAATATCTATTTATTCAAGCGCATATTGTCTTTTTAGTGAAATATCTCCTATAAAAAATTAAAATATAATATGTTATTGTTTAGTAAAATAGGTACGTACTAAAGATTTAACAAAATTCATGTACGTAAATATGACTGTCCTACAACAGCATGCCTTCCTTCAACAGGCATACTTCGCCACTGCAAGAGTTCCTAACTCTTTGCCTCTACCGACCCTCTTTAGGGCATATAGTATATCATCTTTCAGTAATTGAAAAATTATATTTCGATAAAAAAAAGAATAAATTAATATGCGATGTTTTGTTATACTTAAAAACACACAAAATGTTCAACACATCGAAGAAAGAAACGTAAATGAACTGCTTGTAATTTTCCCAGTTTTTGACATCGCAAAACACATAAAATGATACATACAAAAGTACATCAATCCATCTTTATATACTTACATTACTCTTTTCAACATTCTATCACCCAATACCTCTACCCTCAAGTTAGCGGATAGCCCACTCAAGAAATAAATGAACTGGCCGTTCCAATATAATATATAAGTACTACGGTTATTCCAAAAACAAATCCGATTCACACGAGATATCAACCAAGACTTAAAAAGCGCTGTTGTCCTGAACATTGACAATTTTCGGCTTAGCAATGTATTCACGCCACGCGCACAATTATCGAGTACCTAAGTATATCATTCATTACATTATATGAAACGGTGTTTAAATATAACACCTAATATTTCCAGCATTTACACCACACCGAACCAAATATCTTCTCACATATTATTATAAATACTTGAATATACAATTCTCACGGTAAAAGACGATGGGAATCATTTACTGTTGAAGCTTTTATCTCTTTAGCATACATTATTATGTAATAGAATAATATTTTAACGCTAGGTAAATACATCAAGTACATCCAATGTCATTACCATAATAATATATGCACACTATAATAATATAAAGATACTGTACTGGATGTTCATAAAGGACTTTTATGAGCATCCATTATTTATAGAGCTTTACTAAGTTCACGTACCATTCGTTTCTGCACTCGGCAGATTAATTTTTGCTTTGACGAATAAATACGGTTGGAAAAACGTAACATATTATTTTAAGAGCATTTTCAAATATGCTAGCAATACGTTAAGTGAGTCATGCATGGTACTTTAGCTACGTACCTGATTAAGTTAAATAGAACATAAATAATATTGAATCATATTCTAGTGCCGGATAAATTATTGAGATACCGAAGATTGAACGAATAAAAGTGAATCAGATTAATATTTCAAGGATTTTTTTTATGTTTATTAACATTTTAGTATTTTAAAGCAGTGCTCCGCAACCTTTTCTCACCCATGGCACACCAAAGGTATTACCAGAATTCCGCGGCACACCACAGGTAAAACAATTTATATACCAAAATATGGACCCCACATGCTGAAGCGGGCCCCCTACCTATCGCTAAGGTTAAAGACAGTGTGATACTCTAAAGTAGGTAGTGTTTTTCAAATGGTGTTCGAGGTAAAATTAATGGTATTCATTGTATGTTTAGCTATTTTTTGTATTTATTAATACAAACACTCCCCAATCGGATATTTAAAAATATTAGTATGAGCGTAGTAATATAGCGCCGCAGGCGATTTTTTTAACCATTAGAGAAAATTTGTAATTTGTGTTTATCTCACTTATCTGGTTGATCTGCCACGCCCCCCCCCCCCCTGAGCCTGGCCCCCCAGACTAGAGCTCTGACGAAAGAGAAACCCGAAGCAAAAGGGTTTCGAATCTAGTCGTATTAATTGTATGAAAGTAATGATGAAATTTCTTTTGCAGCAAAGTTAGAAGTTTTTAGGCTGGACCCAAAATTCATTGCTTGTTTTCAATGGTAGTGAATATATTTAATATCCCTATGGTAGTGAAGCATATCAATATATTTTCATTCTGACCTTGCATTTTTTTTTAATGTTATTCAGATGCTCAAATATATTACCAGCCATGCACGCAAATTTGGCCATTAAGTAAGTATTGCGTAATATACAAAATTATTTTTGCGTAATATAAGCATTTTTTGACACAATGCGCCGCGGCACACCTAGCATCGTCTACAGTTAGTAGTTACTTGTTGGCTAGTTTGAAGTTTGTATCATGTTTCACGTATAATTAATAATAGGTGTATGGTGAATATATCCAAATTATTTTTTTTTAAATCAGTCGTTTAATACCCAGTACCGCAATTATAACATGCATGAAAAGCTCTTTACAGTTATTAGAAGAAAAAGATAATTTGCCATCTTGCAAGAACTAAAAAAGTGGGGTCGTGTTCTTAATTTCTCTATTCAAAATGCGATAACCAAATAAACACGAGAATCCACAACTTTTTGCTATGTTCAACAAAATTGTTGATTGATTTTATAATAATATGCTATCAGGCATGGCCCCCACAAGGGGCGGCTGTCAGGGCTCTAGCCTGGGGGCCCGGCGTGGCGAGTTAACCAGATAAGTAAGATAAACACATATCATAAATTTGCTATAATAGTAAAAAAAGTCGCCTGCGGCGCTACTTTTTACACAGTTTCTGAACAATGTTTAGTTGTGTATGGATACTCGACAACTCCATAATAATTAAAATGGATGTAAGTATTAAAATATACAAAAAAAAAAACACTAAATATACACATTCATTTTACTGCGTACACCATTTGGAAAATGCTAGGTACTGTAGAGCGTCACACTGACTTTATCCTTAGAGATAGGTAGGGGGCCCGCCAAAGATCCTAGCCTGGGGGCCTGCTTCGGGATGTGGGGGCCATGCTATCAGGCCTTGGCATCGGATATGATTTGTTTAACCTTCTCATTCCACCCAACTATGGCACACTCCGTTCACAATACAGTATTTTTAAATATAAATGAAAGTTTTCTCAACATATTACATATATTTCTAAATAATCTTAACTATTTCCTTAATCGATTATTCTAGTAGTGACTAACATATGTAGTGGGTGCATTTTTATTGAAATATTAAACATTTAAGTACAGAGTATTGTGTAAGGAGACTTGACACCACAGAACGGGCGTGGTTAATATTATAAAAATCGAAACCGAGAGGAAAAAAATATTGTATCGTTGATTTGCAAACACCCATTCTAAAATTTCAATGTCAGAACACAGGCAACAATAGTAAACAAATTCACAGGTAAATTTTAGTAATAATTTCATACACAATCGCATGTGATGGACGATGCCAAATTAAAGAATAATTTAATGACGAGAAAAAAAATAAACGACCTGTAAAACGGACAAAGAATTACTGTTATAGCGTGACAAATAAAGCGAAGGAATATTTATAAAAAAAAAAACGCTTGTAAAGTGCGGAAACAGGGCGATAAAAAATATATATTTTTCATACAGCTAGGGATGTTTTTTTTTGTAATTTTATTGTAATTAATTCAGTTCGTAATCTGCGTTTAAATGGAGTGAGATATAACTAAATAATAAAGCACGATTTTACACTATATTAGCGTGCAGAGCGAGATAAAAATACATTTTCACAAAGATAAAGATTTTAAAAATGACGGGGTGGTCGAAATGCGGGCTGTGAAAGATCACAATAACACCCGCATTTAATATTATTATTATTTGTTCGAATTTAAGCACTCTCGAATCGCTGTTAAACTAATGTTGCGTTTGCGATCAGCGTATCTGCGATCGAATATCGCTGGCTGTGATAACATTCTGTGTCGGCCGCATACAGAATAACTTGAGCTACCCCCACACAAACAAACAACCAGGGGGTGCGACACCCTGGAGGTGTTCATTGCTTCAGACACGCGCGTTACTCCAGCCCAGCAATCTGTCGGTAAAATGTGCGCTGAGATAGTCCATAGTCCACACGCTGCGGACTTAACATTCCTCAGAATTAGCTGTCTTGTTACCGCAGCAGGACTCCCATAATTTCCCTCTTCCATTCCTCATGTTCAGTCAGCCCGTGCAATGAACACCTGGAAGCCTGTATGTCACAGTCACAAGTGGTTGTCGGGCGCGGGTTTTCTTGTGTGTGTAATCAAGACACACTATAGTCAGGCAGTGACACGAAATTGTAAATTTCGATAGTTATTCAGCATATTTTGAGTGCAAAATGTTAAACTGTTTGTAGAGAATTATGACTGTTTCATATTGAAATATATGGTAATAAGTTGTGACGAAATAATATACAACCAAAATTTTTTATTTACTGCTAACAGCCTAATGGTTCCTTCCAAACCAACACGTCTCGCACCACACTAGGTTTTAATCAAGCGTATCACGAGGCCCTACGTTTTTTATGTAAAGCATCAGCGCTTGTTTAGCCATGGGAATGTCTCAGGAGTAGATGCCCAAGGCTGAAGTCGAAGACACACGTTGATTATATCTAATGGCCAAGTACTCCAAACGCGCCAGTCGCGGTGTTAGCACTAAATGAGTTAACTTACAAATACTATGTAAAAACAAAGCCAAAACAATACGGACATCAGTGTTGCCAACCGTACTATAATTATAGTACAATACTATAATTTTGATTTCGCGAAAAATGTAAAATACTATAATTTTACGCCAAATATGCCAAAATACTATAATTTTTATGCCTTTGTACTATAATCAACATAGAAAAAGATGGCAACACTGACGGACATAATAAACAGGTTACATCATTGCATTCGAAAATAATCAATAACTAACTCTACGCGTAACTCACAATTCAGTGCCCCGACCGATAGGTTGTGGTGACATGCACACAATTAGTGTTATACTTGCAAGACTGATCGCTAGAACCAAAGCGCGGAATGTACGAGGGGCAAGTCAGTCATCGGTTGAAATGATGAGACACGGTAAGGTAATCATTGCGATAAGAACTGAGATAAGTCGCATTAGCTATCTGGGAACATTTCGATTTCCGCAGGGCATGATAACCATGTCATGTTTTTACAATCGATACGTGTGGGTATTTGGAATTCAGCGTATTGGTGTAATAACCTCATATTTTCTAAAAAAAGGGATCCATGAGTCGCGAAATGAATGTTAAAATAAAAATTTAAGACATTAAGACGGCTGTTCTAGTCGCCTGTCAATTACAACGTTCATTTATCTAACTCAAAGAATCCGCCAAAATTAACTTTTCTATTGTTCACAGATCACAAAAAGAAAAACTGAGACGGTTCGAAAAGCAGCCTAATGATTGTTGAGTACAAAACCGGTTCGTGTTCATATTTCTTTATGTCCGAGAAAATAGCTCGTCCGTACTAGGCAACAACAGGATAAAAAAAGCGCAGACCAGGAACGCAGGAACAATGTTTTTAGCTTCATAAAGAGCAAAATGAAAAAGCAAACAAAAACTTGTTGCCGTATTTTCAGGTTACACACTTGAATGAGCCACAGCGTCTGTTGTTTTCCATTTTCTATACGATGTCACGGGTAGTTTTATTTTTCCTAAACAACCCGTGGCACACTAGATTATTTTCTATTCTCCTACGCGGATTATTATTATAATATTAGTAGGTACGTAGAATAATGAAGAAGGTAATATAATATGACATTTAAAGTTAAAACTAAACTACGAGGATTCGGCAATTTCATCAATTGACTACAAATAAAAAATGTTTTTAAAATATAGATTTTAAAAATGAAGAAATTGAATGGCTACTTGATATTTAATTTTGTACTTAACCTTTTTTGTTCACAATAAAAAAAATGTGATAATGAATTTCAATGTATCTTTTATCGTTAAAGAGTACCCTTAAGTTAAGAGTAAAGCCGTTATAACAAGTTAAATCCTTATTAAACGGCCATGATTGCAGAGTATAAGGATAAGGAATGTATTTCAGGTAGTCATTCAATTTCTTCATTCAGCATCCCATAGCACAGACTATTACTTAATTACATAGGTATGCCCCAGGACTAAATAATAATTATTTACGTATAAATATATGTGTGAAGTTTGTTAAAAACAATATATGAATGGACGTATTTGGCTGTCCAACATAGAATAATTTATGTTTACAGTAACTACCTTTGTGTACCCTAATGTGATACAATTGCACGCAATTGATAAATTAATAATACCACCCATTCTTAACACATTCTAGTTACGGAGTTTATATGGGTAACAATAGATGGAAAATCAGTTTTTTTTTTTAAATTTAATTTTTATATTATATTCAGGCTCCGCCTAGTGGATAAAGTTTTCTTCAACAACACTTTTAACAATAGGGTTCGAAACTGTCAGCATTATCTGGAAGCCCAAGGAAAAACAACGCTTTGTAATTAAACTTCCAAGCCTAAAACAACAATCCAAGGGTTGTTGAAAATCCTCTAAGCAAATAAACCACTTTTCCTGGCAGTTAAACTTGGGATACAGCGTCCTTCGCGGGCCAACAGACAATGACAGCAAACGATAGGATTTTAGTATGGCGCCGTAAAAGAAATAACACAGTCTTCGCATTCCGCAGTGTTTGACCAACTTAGGCTATTAACCGGGCCTTTAGGGTTTAATGTTGTGGCACTATGTTTCATTAGTTTTTATCTTGCGGAAAAAACTGAGTCTTCTAATAGTCACGCATGCGAATACTCACTCCGAAAAATCATTACTCTAATAGAATTACACTCCATTTAACAGGAATAATATATTCCAATGATTTTCATATATATATCACGAACTTTTCTATAGTTTCAAAATATACATATACCGCGCCAGAAGAAGTTAAACAAATGCCTAAATACATAAAATACAAGTATCACAATGGTTGTGTTATAATATGCATTATCTTGTATAATAACCTAAATATTAATCAATTATGTTTATTGTCAATTTTTGGTGGAAATTGTCCTATTGCAGCGCATGAAACCGATATTGATAATATTAGGGCTATACAATAATCGCGAAGTGAACAGGCAATGCAAACATACGATACTGTATGATTTCTTAAATCGACTAAATATATTCGTATGGTAGTTTTATATTACTATTTTGGTACTGGGATGTTTTATTTTCCGGGATAAGAATATAGTTTTTAAGTCATAATTTAGTATTTCTTTGTTAAGATTATTATCCACCGCGTGAAAATAACTTGTGGAATCAAAATCATGCCACGTAGTGAGGCGTCGCATATCGTCTCGCGGACCAATACTTTAATTGAAGGCATAAAGCCCATTGACGCAGCGAGTGCGGTGCTCGCGCAAAATTTCTACAAGTGGCGCGTAAATCATCAAAAATACAACGTAATCAAATAAGCCAGCGCACACTGGACTTGACGATCCCTTGCGCCCAGTCACCGTTTTTCGCTTCTCGGCGATACGATTTAATGAAAATACAAAGAAGTCCATTCATTGAACACGGCTACCAAAATCACGCTGCTCGAGGCGTCGTCGATCGACGGGCGAAAAGCAATTATTTAATAACAGGGAACTCTTTGTTCCGTGTCCTATATTTCGCTGGTTGAATAATGTCGTCGTAAATATTAATTACATGCCCCGAAATAATATAATATTTTTATTGCTTTGTTATGAGAGACGCTGTAAAAATAATTATTTTGTGCTGCTTGGGCCGCTTATTACATAGGTGAAGGGTAATGCGCGGGAAGAGACGTGTGATTATGGTTATGAATAAACGCTTCATACGCCGACTTCGCCCACTCGACGCGTTCTATGAGCACTATCGCTAAGTTGCCGAAATAGTTCCACGTGTAATAATTTATGTTTTAGTGTTCTAATTTAGAAGCGAATCGAAATAATGAAAGAACATATCAATAGCTAATAAATATTATTACGATATCATCATCATCAGCCTGAATCTATCCACTGCTGGATGAAGGCCCTCCCAAGCTGATTCCACTTCTCCCGGCCCTGTGCGTTACGTTGCCACGTACTTCCGCAGAACTTTATCATTTTATCGATCCAGCGGCCTCTAGGTCTGCGATCTCTTGCGGACGTTTTGTCCTTGACGATTGTCCTTGCTTCAAGGTGACAAAGGCTGACTACGGCCTCAATGAGGTATACTGATTCCAATCGGTATACTTCTAAAAAATGTTGAGACACAACTGTCCAAGAAAGTCAGCATATCCTATATCTAGCCTCCGCGCGGCATCCCCGGACAATGCAGATAATGTGCAGTATAACGCAGCATATCTGTAGCTAATACAGAAGGGTGCAAGGCGAAACTCTGGCGCCTTAAAACGAGAGACCTTTGGCTGCGGGAAGGATCACCCAGACAGAAAAACCACACACCAACCAGTCTGGACAGCGTGGTGTGTTATGTCCAAACCTTCAAATGAAATGAAAACTTCTAAAACCCAGCCCTCATTCTCCGGAGGCCTACCTGACACTGATCACGGCAGCTATCAGCGAAGGAAGGCAGAGGGCACGATATAATAGGTATAAAAACTACACGATTACAACTTTCATTTCTTCAATAATTTGGATAATTAAACATATGGTACATAATAAATACTTCATTTTCATATAAACATTTCGATATTTCGAAAGAATCACATAAATACATATTGTTTTATTCATAGGATGTTTGGTATGAAAACAACTATTTCGAAAGCTTGCAAAATGTTGTATTTCTTGTAATTTCTTCAAGTATGTGGAATAATTATTCTATGTATGCTGTGGTATATTTTAATTAACAGCAAGCATTACATAATATTAGCCTTGGAATATCGAAACCGCCTGAAATACTTTCGATAGTTGAATCGGGTAAGCAGAAATTAGTAAGGGTAGGTTTTATAAGAGGGCTAACAATATTTTTCATGTAATAACATAACCAGTATATTTTTCCAGGAATTATTAAACGAAATTGTATCAGGCCTATATAACATAATTAAGGTAATATAGATAAAACAATTTGTATTCAATCATGTCTTAATTTTTTTATTCGCGTATCTAATTTCATATAAAGAAATTGTATCGGGCATACAGAAATAAATCATGGTTAAACGGATATGTAAGCAGAGAAGACTTTATCCATTTCATATTCTGTTTTATTTTTTTATTCACCTATTTTTTCAATCCTTTCAAAGAAATTGTATCAGGCAGTCAGAATATAAGAATGGGTAAACCAGATCGGTACGTAACAGTTAGGTAGAGAAGGATTATGTCCGCATATATGGAGTAGGTACATTTTCCGACATTTCAAAGAAATTCTACCAGGCATGCAGCAAATTGGCAGGGTTGAAAGATAGGTAAATAAATATACGTCCGCATTACGCTCGACCGACGACTCATGGCTCGAATGACCACACACCGTAGGTATACGTCGCAAAGCCATCGGCGATCGCGGTTCAATGCCTTTGTATCGATTTTACGAATAGGTTCACAACCGGCGCAGGAACTAAGGTAAACTCTGAATGAACGGACACGTTACATCACAAGTTCTCAAATTACCGCAAATAACCGACAGCGGGTTACAGAGAACCGAGGCAAGTGGAAAGAGATTGTCAAAACAAGCAATCTCGTTAAAAATGTATATCCATTAGGACATTATTTCAACATTATTGCAACATTTTATTGCAACATTCTTAGGTCGAAGTGGTGATAAAAGTCCGTCTTTGAAGTAGATGCAGGTTCGAATAGATTGGTATATGGTACACGAGGTGTACGAAAATTCCCTTGAGAGAATCCCACTGAAAAACCGTCATGATTACTCCTCGACAAACGAAATATAAAGGCAGTGAGCGGGATCAATCCATATACATTTTAATTAGCAAGTGCGCACGCTGCGTTTGTGCTATTCCGGTCATCGTGTGAGTTATGACGTCACACGGTTTAGAGTATGTCACATTTTTTAACTCCCCTCGTAATCATTAAAAATGATCGATTTTAATATTCAATTCTCCGAAATAAAAATGAGTTAATATATTTTAATGGTTTCGTAACATCACGTTTTCTACAACCCTCTCCGCATAAAGTAACTAATTTGTCCTCCATAACTAACTGCTTCAATTAGTTATACAATAAAGAATTATACATACATTCAAAATAGTGTAGGATTCGTGTGTAGGTGTCCAAGTGAAACATGGCATATTTAAACTTAATATTTTTTTATTTGGTTTAGTCAAATCAGTAACTTATATAATAAGTTAATCTATCAACGTATGCCTTACAACATAGGACAACTTTGTATTACTTTTAAATGTACGTGTGGGCAGTGTCGAGGCCCGCCATGGACTGTCCGAGTCGGTGACGTCACAATAGTTATATTTAAAATGTAATTTACAACAGTGACTTAACAGCGATAGATAAATCACAATAATACCACGCTAAATTTATATTAAAATTTATAAAATAACGAGCAGCGAAAACTTTACATAGATGCGAAGACAAGCATTTCGTTAAAATTCATACAAACTTTCTCCACAAACTCGCCAAAGTTTTATTAAACGTATTTCAGGGGCGCTTGTTAAGCGGCCTATAAAATAAACACACACTTCAGAAACGCCATGTTAAAGGGCAGCTTTAAGGAGTGCCAAAAAACACTAACTACCTTAACAAACTTCCAAGTGCTCCCAGGAAAAGTTTCACCCAATCCTTCTGAGTGAGTTTTCAAACTTTCCGAGTCGGTAAAAACTAATTGAATGAAAATGAAACTGCAAGATTGCCCTCACAGGATTTAGGATTTTTAGAACGATGAAACAAATTAAAAAATATTAAATTTAAATTAATTATAAGACGACAAAGATTGGGAAACAAAAAAGTTTGAGATTAATTGTTTAGCGGTAGGTAGGTACAATGTAAGCCCACTGCAACTTCACCTGCATGTTGTGGCGCGTCGAGCGTGACTGCGGTTCATTTGTTTTTTTTTGTACTTTTAAAGTAGATACACTTTTGAATTTGGAACATCCTCTTTTAAAAAATAATGTTAAATTTTATATTCGAATTATGATTAAAGTAAACGGATATACCTACACAGTTTAAACGGATGAAGACATTCATTGTAACTTACAAAACAAAATAACAAATCTGTATCATAGAGGCTAAAGCGCGGAAGTCACATTTTTTACATGTATACATAGTGTGATAACGGCCAACAGAATTAGCATATTTAACTACTGTCTATGAGCGAAATCGGCATGCCAAAAACTCCAGCGACGACCACATTTTTATTATTTCTGTTCTTTTGAAATGTTAAGAAATTTTCAAACGATATAAAGAATGACATTACAGACTGCTTGAAGAAACACTAATTTATGTAAAGCTTGTCAATAAAATTTCTAACCTCACAACATGTTATCTATCATTCTGGTATACAATATTGATGAAAAGGATCAAGATTCATAAATCTTGCGTATTATTCATTGAATAAAAAAAATAATTAATTATAAATTACGACTACAAACTGGTCTGAAAATAGATTTATAAAATATTATTGATTAATACTGTTGAGAATAATGGATCGTTTAGAGGATGTTAAATTATCAACATAGTTTTATATATATGATTAACTTTATTATTATCAACTTCATGAATAATAATATACAGAGTAATAGATTACATTTTGTTATGCGACCGTTACAATAGACCTTCGAGTACACACTGTTGTCACGCCGGACACCCAAGTGAACATAGAACTGTAATTAGTATTAATTAGTATTTAGCATTGGCGGACAGCCAGTGCCATAGTTAAACGTATTAATAATATTCTTAAATTATTACTTATAATATTTAGTTATGTTATTATATTAGACGGCTATATATCAACAAATACAACATTAAATTATCCTGAAAATATGTCGTAAATTCCACACTATTTATTATTGAAATGTGACACACCGATTTCAGCTCTATGATGTCTACAAATACATAGTATAATTTCAAGATTATCGAAAAAACATAGTTTTCCAACAGACATCATAAATATCCGGAATTCGAAGGCCTAAATTGAGGTCTTCTATCTAAATACGACCAATAAAATCCCAAACAGACGTTAGAGAAGCCGACAGACTCTTATCGGCGATAGTGATATTTATAGGATTGTTTCGGCGTAGGAACTTTTGGGATTCACTATTCAAGACCAGCTTCGTAGTAAAATATATATACGTACTTTTTTGTAGGCTCGCCGAAGAAAGGTGAATGAATGATAATCTACCATTATTATACTTTGTTTAACTCGGTTATGTTGAGTTTTTTAAAGACTGCGACTAGCAGACCATGCTAGCTGAGTAGCTTTCCTCTTTACGATGCATGGTTTTTAGCTGTATAAATATTGTTAGAAAACTATGTATTTAAAATAATAAGATACGTATTAATATTGAACTTGGTTTTTTCTGTATTTCTAATGTATAACACCTTCTCGGATATCATGCCGCCCGGATACTTCGTAACGAACATTCATTTTCATCAAGCGACTTTACCCTACCGTGGCAAAATAAGCTTTATCTGGAATCGAAATGATACGA
Source organism: Rhyacophila brunnea (assembly GCF_057557595.1). Taxonomy (NCBI): domain Eukaryota; kingdom Metazoa; phylum Arthropoda; class Insecta; order Trichoptera; family Rhyacophilidae; genus Rhyacophila; species Rhyacophila brunnea. The sequence goes on along the minus strand of NW_028232871.1, from coordinate 31,495,677 downwards.
GTCTACACTTAATAAGCAAATGTTCAAAGCGAAAGCTTCCGTGTTACGATCGCCATATTAATTAGCTCCCACATTCTCCTAGGAAAGTTCTATTAAGCGTGTCTTGTATATCTAAGAATTGACATACTTAATCATTCAATACAAGCCACAGTTCCCCTTTCTAAATTAGGGCGTAGCGAACGAATTCCGTGGAGTGATAGTAATTTGGCGTAAAAAGAAAAGGAAACGCAAGGGATAGGGAAAAAACGTAGAAACAAAGGGATTGTACGTGATACCGCAGAGCCATCAAATAAAATTGGTTCACTGTCATACCACGGTTGTATCACGTAAAATTTTTCGAACGTTATTGAATGTTTTTCGAAACAACTTTGGTATGTAGGTTCATAAAGTTGTATGAAATTGAATTGTATTGTTACAGGAAGTATCATGATAATTCCGTATTATGGGACTGCGATGCAAAGAGAAGAAAAGCAAGAGTATCGTAGGATTTATTGACTGGCGTTGACATATGTTGATACAACCGACCACTACAGGATAAGCTGGACGAAAATGACATTAGAGATAACTATTTACTGTAAGTATCGAATCGATGCTAAAGATATTTAAATAAAATACAGGTATCCGCTACCAGAATAAATTATGTGTATTCTAGTTATTTGTTTACACAAATAATATCATTCATTACATATTTCGCCAAAACATACACGTTAAGGGGGGACATGCTCGTCGAAGGTCAAAATTGAGTTTTTATTGTATTTTCAAACCATGATTCTGGACACTCCTTAAACGTTGTAGATAATCTATTTATATAATTTTGAAGCCTTATTATCCTTTATAGTTATTTTGAACATTTGATGACTGCATAAAGTATTTTTGTTACATAAAATAGTATTCTTTTAAACCTCTCGCTCTAATGTTTTAGAATATAGTCATATTTCGGTACATATCTGTGCAGCGGTGTTAAGATTTTTTACATTTATTAATTTTTAAACGCATTTATGAAACCATTAGTATAATTTATTACGAGATAATTTTTGTAAAATATTCACGATAAAAAATTATATTGATAATCTCTGTGATCCCAAATTTGACAAGAATTAGGCATTTTATTATTCAAAAAATCGGCAAGATTAACACATTTGAAGATGATTTTAAAGATATTTATTATAAGCTATGTCTTTGATCATTCAAGTGTGATAAACATCTTATGAATAATGATTGCTTTATAATAATTATTGACCTAAGAATAAGGTAGTGTTTTTTTGAAATACGCCATTTCTTTTGCCATTCCCCAGTGGTTAAGCTACAACATACGGCCGTAGCCATAAATTGTTAAACTATAATTAAAGTAAAGAGTAAAATTAACCTAACTGAATTTTTTTTTATTTTTATGTTCAAACACGCGCGTCAATATCATTTTACTCCCTACTTTAATTATAGTTTGTCAATTTATGGCTACGGCCGTATGTTGTAGCTTAACCACTGGGGAATGACAAAAGAAATGGCGTATATCAAAAAAACACTACCTTATTCTTAGGTCAATAATTATTATAAAGCAATCATTATTCATAAGATGTTTATCACACTTGAATGATCAAAGACATAGCTTATAATAAATATCTTTAAAATCATCTTCAAATGTGTTAATCTTGCCGATTTTTTGAATAATAAAATGCCTAATTCTTGTCAAATTTGGGATCACAGAGATTATCAATATAATTTTTTATCGTGAATATTTTACAAAAATTATCTCGTAATAAATTATACTAATGGTTTCATAAATGCGTTTAAAAATTAATAAATGTAAAAAATTTTAACACCGCTGCACAGTTATGTACCGAAATATGACTATATTCTAAAACATTAGAGCGAGAGGTTTAAAAGAATACTATTTTATGTAACAAAAATACTTTATGCAGTCATCAAATGTTCAAAATAAGTATAAAGGATAATAAGGCTTCAAAATTATATAAATAGATTATCTACAACGTTTAAGGAGTGTCCAGAGTCATGGTTTGAAAATACAATAAAAACTCAATTTTGACCTTCGACGAGCATGTCCCCCCTTAAACAAAAATCAATATTGAAGACATATTTATAGTACGATACAAACATTATTAATAACAAGTGAGTATTAGAAAATATCATTAATTCCAATAGCAACAAAAACCAATGAAACCATTAGAAAGCACACAACAATCATAATCAAATTTACATACAAGAAAAAATATTAAAATATAGAAAAGGGAAAGAACCAACACATTAGTAATTTCTACGTATCTAGGAAGCACATTAATGAGTCACGTAGCTCACGTTAACTAGGCCCGATACTCCTGGCATTAATTAATACACACAGTTTCGACACAGAAAGGTCGTAACTGCGATCATACAGGTGATTATTGACAGGTGTATAAAAATTCAAAACATCGGGAGCAGTCTTTATCAGCAGAAGATATTCAAGAGGTTCAAGCGAATGAAGAGCGAGCATACCTTGAATATGGTCCGACAATACTCGTTTGAAGAATTATCAAAAGTAAAATAGACGAAGAAACTACCCTTGAACGTGTCTAAAATCTGTTGTAAGAACCTAAAACTAACTCATTAAAAAGTTACTTATAATAGAGATAATTTCTCACCTGGTGGCTCTTTCCATTGTAGTGTTAGGTAATCGAAATAGGGGAGGTTATATTATATAGGAATCCACATAAATGGAGAATACGTGAGTCATCTGCGCTTTGCCGGTGACATAGTAATTTTCTCGCAAGACTCAGAAGACCTACAAAGCAGAATGCAGGAACTCGCTGAAGTAAGCAACAAAGTAGGTTTGAAAATAAATGTAACAAAGACGAAAGTCATGCTCAACGAACTGCTTTGCGAGCTAAAAAGAGATCCTCATCAATGGCACTCAGCTCGAACAGGTGAAAAACTACATCTATCTGGGACAACAAGTGTCTATAGATGGATGTATATTTGATGAAATTATTCGCAGAGTAAAACTAGGCTGGAGTGATTTTGGCCGCCTGAATAATGTCTTTAAAAGTGACCTTCTACTATGCCTAAAGCGCAGTCTTCAACCAGTGTGTGCTTCCCGTCATCACATATGAGTGTGAAACATAGACCCTAAGTAAAAGATAGATCCAGAAACTTAAGAGTAGCACAATGTGGTATGGAGAGGTGCATGCTGGGCATAACGCGAAAGGACAAACAGAGGAATGAGTGGATAAGGAAGCAGACAAGGATTTGCGATGTAATAGAGTTCATTCAAAGCCTCAAATGGAGATGCGCTGGACACATAGCTCGAAGAAGAAGCAATCGTTGGACAAATTTAGTCATCCAGTGGTATCCATGAGGTACAAAACGTCCTAGAGGCCGCTGGATCTATGAAATGATAAAGTTCTGCGGAAGTACGTGGCAACGCAACGCACAGGACCGAGAGATGTGGAAGCAGCTTGAAGATGCCTTCATTCAGCAGTTGATAGATTCAGGCTGATGATAATGATGATGATATTATAAACGCATATCTATTTATAGAGTCCATATTATGATGTTATTGTAAGCCTAGTAAAAAAAAAACATTTTTCACCTCGTGCGGTTATATCTACATTGTAGTTACACATAGAAAATGTAATATGGGTACATTTGTACAAATTGCTAGTCATAAAGTCGTGAAATTTTATTACAGCTGTTTGTGGAATTCTCGTGCGCTGGGTCCTCCACTACCAAGTGTTGCAGACAAGTATTGATTTTCCTGGCCAGCAACTTCATTGAAATAAACAAAAAAAAATCGCATCGAGTTTCTGCCGACTCGTCATGTCATTTGTGAAACTATAGCTACCCAATGCTAAAAATGCTTTGTTGAATTAATCAAAGTGAAGTTTACGATATTATTAATATTGACTAGAACACATTATTAATATTACGAAAACGAAACGTTGGTAATAAAAATTAGTAAGTACTTAATGTTCCCAGGACGCATTTTTCCGCTCAACATTTAAAATATTACAATGTAATCTAACGTTAATTCTACGTTTTTAGTACACAGACACACTATTTATTGTGGTAAACTTAGGGATCCGAAAAACTGATTTATCTTGGCTAACACTTCGATACTGTAATTAATAAGTATCAAGATTTGTCATTCATTCGATACAAAACCAATTTAAATATGTCTTTTGATATAACACCCATATGTACGATAACGCAATATCTGATTTATGCATATTTTACGGGGTTAATTAAATGCGCGTAAATTACTAGAGAAGTCAAGCTATATAATATTGCTAGCTGTATTTAACTACGAGTATAATATAATATACTTATATTTAAAATAACAATTTGTCGGAGCTTATCCTCAATAAAATATAAAGATAAATGCCCACTTAACTGGACACTAAAGGGTTTGGACCCATGGTGACTCAGTTGGTAGAGGGCTCGTCCCTGAATCCGTGGGTACAGGTTCGACCATGTGTCTAGTTTAATTGATTCATAACAAAGACTTGATGAGTTAGTTAAAAGTCAAACCATTGTGGCACTGGGATGTATGGAATGGCAGGAAATTCGATATGATTTCAATTCAAGGGGTAGGTAATTGATAATAGGTAGGTACTTAATTTACGGTCGGGTCCGACCAAACACATTTATTTTCATACTAATGTATCTACATCGAAGCACATTTATAACATAGATGGTTAGAATTGAATTGATTTAAAACTCATTGGCTGGGCTCGAGTTTACAACATGCTCTCGCAGCCTGAAAAAAACAAGCCTGGGGAAGTTTCATTTTGAATGGAATCAACTAATTAATGGACAACTGATCTCGCATCCATTTTCATGTATACAAATTCGAAAACCCTATGTTATTCACTTTCACCGTTATGCAGCGCGTATTGTTAAAACGGCGCGAATTTCAAACAAAAACCAAACTCGAACTGCTTGTCAATAATTAACCATGATTACAATAATAAAATACTACATACACTTCAAAATGTTACCGGGCCTGCCTCGTTTAATTAACAAAAATACACAAATATTTATCAACTCACATATTTAAACTATTAAATACAATATCTAATTATTATATGGCCGGTATAGGTTATTTTACACTACCGATAATCATATCATCGATTGATTTAATGGCAAGGAAGAGTGGCCATGATTTTAGATTTTAATACACTCATAGTAAGAGATACGACAGAAATCTGATCGTGATTTCAATTTTACGAAGGATTGTTAAGGCTATACCTCAGTTGAGGCATGGTCTAAAAAGATCGTGGTTAGGCGATGCGCGGATTGAGGGTCGCGGGTGCAAATGACGCATGCCGAACGAAACATAATTTGTCATAAATCCAACGTGCGTCCATTTAATGTTCTGTTTATTGTTCTATTAGTAACAATAATAATATATTCATTGACATGCTTTCTTTTCCAAGTAAATGGGTAACGTTTTTAGTCATCTTTACACGATTTAAGAATTAATACCCCCGTCGCCATCACGAAACAAATTGACGTATTGACACCTCGACGTTCGCTCGCAGACTGCCACAGCGAGTCCAAAATTTCGTTGCGCCTATAGTTGAAAATAATTTGCCGTTTCACTGAAGTATCGTCTTAAATAAGTTCAAAGTATTTCTACAATTAAAATCCAAACTATATCGGTATAAAATTACTCAATTCCATGTCACTCGACCCCACTTCGCACTCGACAAATCGAATTAAATCCGACCCATTTCCGGTGGGAAACCAATTTCAATGAAGAGCCTCTCCCGGACCAAATTAATAAACGAAAGCTTTCAATTTTTATTCGACGCCACTCATTTTTAAAAGCCTCAAATTTTCACGAGTAAAAATACGCCTTATGGGAAAATTATTAGCCAATCCCCGACCGCGATCGCTTTACAACAAGAATTCATTGGACCCAGGCGTTATTGTTCGACGAGTTTGCGAAGTCGAGCTCGAAATTGCTCGGAAAACTAAACGGAATTAGTTTTAATTGAATTTTGAAATATGTACCGACTGTCGATAGAGGACCATAGAACAGAGAAGAACTTCGTTGACTATGTAATATAATTATCACTGGTTCAAATGCTAGAATAATAATTACTGAGGTTTGTGTTGAGTTAGATTAATTGAAATTATGATGGTACAATTTGGGAGACTATACCTATTCAGGAATTATTCCATAGTATCGTAATTTAAAAATATAGACAATGAGGAAATTGAGGGAAGGCTTGAATTAATAATTTCTGCAGTCATCCACCTTACCAGTTTCATAAAAAAACGATTTTCCTAGTGTTGTATATAGATTATAATATGTCTTAATAGTAGTATGTTTGACGAGACTGCTCGCAGAACCAATCTGGTCCATATAGGTCCAATAGTCTTTATCGCTATTCTAGGGCGCGTATCCGTTTGAAATGCACCCTTCATAAGATATTCGAAAAATAATCTACCTCTTCCCAAGACAAAACACCGTTAAGACATTCAGATACTAAGTAAAAAATAATAAATGGATAACTTCATAAAACATAACTGATACGTACATACAATAAATAGTACGTGACGGGAATAACGTCTCCTATCAGACGACGACAATTCAATGAAATTGTCGTCCAAATTGGATAATTTTGGACAAGTGTGTATCTACCAAAAGACTATAAGATACCTACAAGAAAACTTATATGACAATATAACGTATATGTCAAAAGGGTAGAGCTGGATAAACCGTAGCTTGGGGCAAAACACGATGTAATCCGGAAAATAGAAAAATAGTAAAAATATATTTGATTTGATTTTCGCTCAAAATCAGGAGTTTCTTTGACATTTAATAATAAAATTATTATACTTGTAGGTACATTAAGTAACTTAATACAGTCTAATTTGTGACTTTGTTACGTAAAAGACGTACACCATTACTATGAGTGTTGTAAGCTGGGTTAACGGGTGTGTGGGATATTGAAAATATACGACCAGTAAAAAGGACACTAATTTTCGCACACAATTGGATCGAAAATACGCCAAATGTATAGGTAGTTTAGTTCGATGCGACAATTTATCGCTTTTGCCCGGTGACAGCTGATTAGTTTTCCGTGTTTGTTTTACAAAATTTAACTGAACGGTTCCAATATATTATCGTTCTTTATGTATTGGCTCCTGTAAACTGTATTGGTTTTGACCTTATAGAATCAAAAGTAAAACTATCCATAATTCAACATGACTGTAGTGAATACATGGATAAAGCGTCTGTTTGTTCTTGTACGTAATTTATAATATTGTACAATAATTATAAATTATACATTTTGATCGTGGTTTTGAAAAAAATCCTCGATATAAAAAAAAAACTAAAAACATTCAAAACTATTTCAGTTGATAGTACCTAATTAATTATGGATAATTCTACGTTTGATTCCATATCGATATGTGAAAAAATTAATGACCATTTTAATCGTTTAAGATTGAGCACGAGGACCTCGCCACCAGTGTGGAGTTATCTTATCAGATTTTATTGCGGTAGTTGATTAAACAAACTGCTAATCCATCTGGCATATATATACCTTGGATACAAGTAGACAATTAAAACATGTGAATTAGATCTTGGAACGGAATTCAAACTCTCGATACATGCAGAAGAATGGTGCATTATTCTTCAAACTATAATATTATATTGTTTGACTGAAAGTTTATTTTAAAACTTGCAGTTCTCTGTAGTACGCAGTGCGTGTTTACAAAATAGTTATAGGATTATTCATATATGCCACTGTAAATTTAAAACAATATTAAATATATAGAACAGAATAGTAATCCACCGTGTGTAATATAAGTAAATCTAGAGTTAATTCGTACACCATGCATTTACCTTACATCAGTGGTGAGGGGTGTAGGTAGGCTGACATAAATAGTGCACACTAAACTTTGTCAGTCATTACTGTCTTATTTGTTTTCATTGGACTAAGAATACAAGATTATGCAGATGGTGCTGGTTAGTTTTTCTAAAATTCATTTGGCCCTGCCTAATCCAAGCCATAATCGATAAAAAATATTCTTCTATCTATAAAATATCTAAAATTATGTATGGTTTAATGGCATAATTTTAGATATTTTATAGATAAACGAATATTTTTTGACTATTATCTACTATGGCTTGGATTAGGCAGGATTTATTTGAATTTTAAAAACTAACAAACACTATGGACCCACACATAGTTCAATGGAAATAAATACGTTTGACTGACAAAATTTAGTGTGCACTATTTATGTCTTAACAACCTGCCATCACCCTTCGCCATTTCCTAACATAGTATCATTGTTTATATTCAATAATAATCGGCAACTGACCGCATAAAAAAGCGAGAATTTTTGAGGTACCAAGGGAAAAAAAACAACACGAATAAATAGCCTAGCCGCCAAGACTTCGACAACTCCAAAATCCTAAATCAAAAATATATGTCTTTATCCAGCAATGTGTAATAATAACAATAAGGTAGGTGGTGCATATTTTTTTTTTTCGACCATTTCCGATCCTAATAGGATCATATGGGCCTCCACAGAGTAGAGGTTTGTATTAACAGATTTATTTTACGAGAAATGGATGTCAGCCACTTGCTCAACCTATTAGGTCCATACCCTGACTCACACACATATTGAAAAACAATATGTGTACTTGCCAGACCCAGGATTCGAACCTGGGACCCACGGCATGATAGTCCAACGCTTATGCCGCGCGGCACAGTGGCCAACTGTTTTTCAATACGACAGAGCACGGTTTAGGTTAGTCGTAAAACCAGGTACCAGATACACATTAAATTTCATTACCGGTAAGCCGACTTGGAAAACTCGTCAATTCCAACTGTACGGGGCCAAATCCCACCGACGCCGCATGTAGATTTATTCATTGCTCCATAATCCGACCACAATCCTTTCGCCTCGGAGCAGGCCGAATTTCGCCCAGAAACACCCCATGCAATTTTTTGGTTTAACGAACGTCCCCCCCTAGGACACGTACCCCGTCTGCCCCCATCCGCTCGCCCCTCCGAAGATAGTCTCCCCACAGCATATAAAGTTTGGTTTCCATGGCGACGAAGGGCAGCGCGCCTCACCCCTCCGAATATAACATCGCCATACGCAATAAGGCGTCGGGGAAAGTCGCCTTTACGGGCTTTCGAAGGTTTCCAGTCGAACCTTAGGTTGGGCTTTATGCGAATATTGAACCCAAAGCCATGCCATGTTTACGGCTCCACTGTTTACTAAGCTATTAATAAGCGTGTACGCTAAAAGTAGACTGGGATCTTTAATAGGAAACCTTTCTCCTTTATATACTCTCGGGAAAGAATGAAGGAAATTCAGACGCTAAAAAATGTGTCGTATAACAAGATAGCCTTTGCAATATTATGCAGTGGCGGAGACCAGACTCAAAGCGACCGTTAACGTTTACTTTGCTTTGGTGTTCCACATTTTTTTTTAAACTACTTGATTATCTAATTGAGTATTCACTTAACAGAATTACATTTTACAAACAGTACCTACTACGTTAGAATAAATTCCACAAATTATCTTTAGATAGCTACTTAAGCTATCTCGCCGTTATCAAAACTAGCACTATTGTCCGACAGCAAGAAATCGGCGACAATAGAAAGTCACTGTAGTCGCATTAAAAGACTTCTAGTGACGTTAACTGCCATGGCAGCAAAGCGTGCTAGAGGCGTATTTAAATAATGAATCCTTTTCTTCTTCGCAATAAATCAAAAGTTTACTACCTAATAATAATTCTAACATCACTCCTGATCGTTTTAGACATTTTTATTATAAAAAGCTTCAAATTACGTAAATTGGCAGATCCGTACACCACGGGAGCGTAAAATGAAATGTTAAATTTGGGGGCGTTCCTCATTTGAAAATAGAAGTGCGATAAGCTGCACTGGAGGAAATTGTTAGTTCACAGTTTTAGCACGTGGACAAGAAGTTCTTGTTCGACAGTACACTACACTACACTTACTGACAAGACGCATTTAAGTAATTATTGAAATTTTAATATATCTTTACAAAAGCGAAAATGCCAGATCAATATAATTATTTTAAAATGTATAGAATCGTACCTATTTTATTAAAAATAATATTACACTATCGTTCAGTAGGTATAGGTACGTTTGAATAGTTGTTTTATATTTTTATGACTGTTCTGACGATGGGTTTATAATTCTAACTTTATTGCGATCAGAAACGCAAAACTGTATTTTTTCCGCAATGGTAGTGAGTTAAAATACTAATTACACAGTTAAAACATAACAATATAACATAAAATATTCTTATGTATGCCGAATATGTTAATACATAATATTATTTCCTAAAATATACTGGCGTTTTGAAAAATCAAAACCACTTTTATGTACAACATAAAAATAAAGGATCGTATGGTTAGATTGCTATCTTGAATATTTTATAACTAAATCTTCACAGAATAATATATTCATACATCAAGTCGAGAGCCGTCTATTCCGAAAGGCGCATTATATACTTCAAACTGCCAAGTGTTTGAAATTAGAATAATCAGAAATTTTACTAGGCGGTACCTCTCTATACGCGGTCTACCCTATTCAGGAATTTATAATATTAAAATGAAAATATCGCACCCAAAAACGGTATGGACAAAATAAATTATTTAGTAAGCAGTCATCAATCAATTGGGTGGCATTACGCAGAAAGCAACTATCACACAAAAGTCAACAAGGGTTATAATTAAATATTTAACTTAAATATCTATATTTCCATACACTCGTCATTGATTGTGGAACTAAGGTTTAGTTAGAGCCACAGAAGAGATTTATATGATAGAAGCAGGGTAATTTATGAAGATCATGCCATAAAAGCAAAAGTACAATAAAGCGCGCCGATATTAAATGCGCATTACAATTGAAGAGTTGAAAGTCTATAGGGTTTAAGTGCCAAAAATGTGAAACTGAGATAAATATAAAAAAAAGAATAAAATCATACATACCTATATGAAAACTTACATTTTTATTTTTACAAAGGTTACAGAAGAATATCAGTATCTTATTATGAAAAGTTTACATAACTCTGAAGATAAAATAATCAATGGAAGAATAAAACATTTAAACTTGTACAATAAGTTCTATGTAGTGGGGAGGGGCACATAGACCCCGCCCATATTTCAATAAATTTGTGTGACGAAAATGGTCGAGTTAGGAACTTGAACCCTTCAGAATATCATTAGGCTTGGCATATACCTAGATTGTACTGAAGTAAAAAACTTGTTATAGATTTTTTGGCATTTAGACCCTATAGACTTGCAACCCTTCAATTACGCGACATAATATGAATATGATAATATATACATAACTATTTAAAAGAACATATTATTCTCCAGCATGTGTTTAAGATTATCCCATATTTTACACTCGAGATCCGTAGCCTGTTATACAACACCCAGTAGGGTAAGCCAGTTCCCATTAATTATGTGTTCCCTTGTTAGAGCACTGCGCTTTTATCATTTTGGACCATGGAACATAAGGTTCTTTGTATTGCCTACAACCAATTTAGTAATATCTACGTAATATACCTCATTCTATAATATATTCGGAGCTGGAGGTAGATTTATAATTTACCAGTTTATTTCCAAAATAAAGCATTTGGGCTGACACATAATGGATACCATCTTAGTATCAATCAATCCATGCATCATGCAACAAACGAAAAAAACATGTTAAGTTGAGCTAGCTTCGAGATTCACTCCAATGCTTCACTGGGGACACACGAGCATATTATAATTTACTGGCTCTATTTGCACTGCCCCAATTTTTAAATATCGATTAAAATCAGAAAATGTAACCCAGAATTTAAAAACGAATTGTTACAACATGAAAATATGTTATGTTACGAGCTAGCTGTTTTTTGCATAACGGCGTCCATTATTCAATATACCATCAATCAAAATTACATACAATATGTTAATTTATGTACAAAACAATAACCCTTCATAAACACTGAAAGTAGTATAAATTAATTATATCTTTTGATTTTGTATAAAATACAAAAACCACGAGAAAACTTTTAAATATTGTTATTTTTCAAGTGCCTGGTACTCTATACATCCAATAAAACGCCGTTAATCGTCTCTGCTGTAGGCGCAATCCTTTACATAAGTATGAACATTTAAGTATAAAATAAACACTTAACTCGTTACGAGGGCTAATATTAAATTCGTAGAGGGTGCTTGGTTAATGCGCCCTTACAATTTCCTCTGTAAAACTACAAGAGTACATTATTAAAAGATAATAGAACGGACTAGATACATTAATGAGGTTTAACTCTTTTACTCCCAGCTGATTTAGCCTAGCATATGCGAAAACTCCCAAGCGTTTTTTGACAACAAATCGTCGATTTAGTTTTTTTTAAATAACTAATTCTACACATGTTTTAAAAATTTGAAACTTTTTTTGTGTGTTCTCAATGGTGTATAAAGCAATAATAAGTAATAATATTGATAGTTTACATCAATAAAACAAAAGAAAAAAATAATGTATCAATATTTATTTAGAAATGAACGGATAAAACTATGTTTGAACAACAAAACAAGTGTGACAACATTTTTTTATTTATAATTGATATATCAAATTTTATAATATAATCTATCCTTATGTAGTAACAGAAAAAAAAATAAACATATTATTATTTCTCTATGAAATAGAATTTTTATAAAGTAATCAAAAAAAATCGTATAGTGTCAAGGTATTCAAGAATATTATTCAATTCACGAAATCGCAAGAGAATTTGATACAGTATCGAGGACTAACTGATAAGGGAATGAAGTAATTTCAAAAAATAAGTCTCAAAGCACTAAATCATTTATAATAATATTTATATTCATGTATTTTTTCACCATCTTACCAAAAGTACAGTGGCATCCATTGTTAGTTCAAAAATTACAAAACCCATTTTGTAATCTGATATATGAATCATAAAACAACTAAAAGAAATATCAGAATTTAAAATGTGTCATAAAAATAATGTTTTATTATTTTTATGACCCTCTTTGGTCTCAAGTTCGACAGCAGAGCAATTATGACTTGTGAGTTATTAGGGTATGGCATAATTATAAACAATGCCGACACTAAAATAAATGTTACTCACCACCCAACACACAGTGAATATAAAGCTTCGTCTACATGAACGAAATATGACGGGAAAAAATTTGGAATAAATCGTAAATTTGGTTCCAAACTTTCGGCCGATGGATCGGCCCAGATGGAGTTTTCGCATAGGTATGGTGGGCCGAAATATCGGCCCCGTGGGAGTAAAAGGGTTAAGTTAATATGGGGTTTCTTTTCTAATGACCTAAATTAATTAGATAAATTTGTCTTCTTCCTCTAAACTAGGGATGTTCGATTGTTAGCAAAATATTGATTTTTAATTCACGATATATTAATTATATATTAAGAAAAATAATAACCACAATAATATGATCAACGAATAAACTTATTTAAAAACAAATAAAGATTATGAAATTTAAAGAGGAATCGGGAAAATTCACCAAGTCGTCAATGAAAATTGTGCACTGAATACTGGAATTTGCTAATTCATAATCTTGCACAGAATTCAAAGTGGCTGTCTGTGGAAAACTAACGAATTGTTAATTTCATTTTATTCATCGTCGAAAATGTAGGCTTGCATAGGGTAAATTGAGCGAAATACAATGTTAAATTAAACGTCAACGGAAACTTTTCTTCGTCCAGTAAAAATTGTCCACACACAAGTTGACAGCATAATAAAAACGGCAACTCAGCACGGCATGTATATCAAAAAAATTCGGAATAAAGCGATATTACAATAATTATTTTATGAAGATGCCAATACGAGGCTTCAAAAATCGTAGAACCTCATTATCCACCGAATATATAGATAGATTTCCGCCAAAGACCCATTTTAATCATTCAAATTTCATAAATATATTATTTTATACTTATGTACTTATATATTTTATGAAAATTACGACAGGTGACCCCAAAAATTTCATTGGCGGTGCAACGATCAGTTGTAGACCTACACCGTATTATGTATATCTAATATTCTTTCAGAAAACTTTACATATGGACACATTTAGACATTGATTAATGATTTCTTAATTCAATTACCAGTGACACATCACACGTACTGTCAAATAGTTCCTCTACCCTTCTCACATCGACGTACCCTTATCACATAGTTTCGTACATGTGCGACTAGGTAAACCCTTCGTAATAGAAATTTCAAAGTGACCTCTATCAGTGAGTCAGTCAAAGGTACGAAATGATAAAGGTGCACATTCGGGGACGTAATACTACCGGTCTAATGAAGGGAAGTATATACATTTTGAAATATATATATTTCAAAGGGTATGCTTTACATTACGACACTAACGCCCTCTGTAGGCAAATTGTGAGTTCCAATCGTAGTGATTATACTTTGAATAAATTTTATTATTTGCGGTAAATGTATTACCATTTCGATAAATTAACACGGATAAAAAATAAATATTCAATCAAAAAAAACTTTGCGTTCAAAGCATAAGTAACAATTAGCAGTGTAGTACCTATCGAAACTCGTAATTTCGCACCTCGGCCTGACTTAAGAGAGCCTCCGATCGACACGATTGCTTTTTCGGACGCCATCTTGTAAAAACAGCGCCCGTCAATCGTTTTCCCATAGAAATACACCTAAATGCGTGGTACCCTCAGTATTGGGTGACTGCTGCCGAGGCCCCGAGACATTCATATACCTAAATAATGCGGACCCTTCACGGACACATATTTGCATCGAGTGATACACCCGTATGAGGTTGGTAGGTAGAATACAATATTAAATTGTATTTAAATTATCTATTACAAGATATCGATGTTTAGAAACTGCATAATATCCATAACGATATCTTAAGTCACTCACTATGTAGGTATATTTCGGACGCCATTTTGGAAAAATGTTTCCCGACGATAATTTTGTAAGCAAGTACGGTAAGCAGGAATATAAATTGAAAACGCCTGGAATATAATCGTAGTTAGGTCAACAAATAGATACTTACACGTTTCAATAAAATAAAGATTTTCTCCATATTATATCTTGTTCTTTGACATTTCTCTTAAGGATTGAATTGAGTGTAGCTATACAGAAAATAGACAGTCCACAATTTGGACAAAAATGAGTTTATCGTCTTAAACATTATGTTTTTTTCTACACATTTTGCATAAACCGCACACAATGGTCTACAAATAGATTTAAAAAATGCACTGATCGTAGAATATGCCACTTCAACTTTCAGAAAACAGTACAATATTTTTTTTATCTCCTTAAAAATTATTCAGTAATAATATGGTATAGGTATACTATAGTATATATCTTTAACAAAAGCCAATATGCTGTATACATAAATAATCACACCTAACACAGAGTGCTTCTTTTTGTGTTGTGTTTTTGTGTTTTCTGAAAAATTACGCTATATTAAGGGACAGTCTAATGGGTAATAGTCAATCATAGTAAAAACGTCGTTAAATGTCTTTATGCGGTATCTACAGTGGTAGTACTGTCTCATATTACAAATAATGCTACTTCTAACGCCATTTTGAAAAAATGGTACCGAATATATAGCACCATCACAACACCATGTATCAGGAACGCAGGACGTATAAAATTATACCGTATACGCCCTCGTATAGGCGTTAATAACTTCGGCACAAGTACAATAAAACAAAATACGAGCGACAAAATTTAAATTGAATTACTGAGGGCACTGTATAAATACACATAAAACGGCGGAAAACCGGAGCCTTTAGCGAAAGCTTTCCCTCAGTAGGCAGTAACAGTTTTCCTTTTTTTCCCGCTGAAAAGTTCAATTTATTTCTATCTGTGCCCGCTATCGAATCTCAAGCTTTTATGGCCGAAGTTTTAAACTAACCCTTCCAGAGTATTCCTCAATATTCGTAGACTCAATAAATCTATCGACTGATTTCGAAAGCTGACTTTTTAACCCTACGGCGGCGGCAGGAAGGGTTGGTTGGTATACCCTACTCTCCATCAAATAACGCGAAGGTCACGAAGACGATAAAATCATTGGTATATTTTGTATATACGAGTAAGTTACAAATAAATTGACATGTTATTTATTATCTGCCGAGGTATGGGAGTATTAGGGAGTAAGTAATAAACAAGGCTAAATGGATTCTAGGATGTATGTTATTCTAGAAAGGATCGATATCAAAGTATTGACATTTGACATCTTGATTTTCTGTCAATCGACGAACACGACTAGTACAAAAAGTAATGGATTCTACATGTGACGTAAAATACAGTGGAACGCAGAACATTTTGCGTTCCTTGCTGTTGAACTAATAGGTATCTACAGTTTTTGGCTATTTTGGCAAGTTCTTTACTTTATATACAATCTATAATTACTCAATACATTTTACCTTTACTATATTTCGGCGTACTTCTCAATTACTGGTATTGACATGTGACGCAACTTTGCAGAACTATTAATCATCATAGTGATCGAAAGGAACTGTTTTGTTCTATTGCCTCTTTCAAATTAAGTTACTACAAAACCAATTCATTATAAATGGAAAGCTGCATTGTTAATTTTTCTCTTATATTGCCTGTCATCTTTTCTCATAACTTTTTATATATTTTTTGTAATTTTATTTTTCATTTCATTATACTCTCTGTTTTTCTTGTTGTTGTTTTTGTGGTTCTAATCATTTTAATAAAAATGACACGGTGAAAATCATCTCTAGTCGTTTTGCAAATATGTATACCTAGCTGAATTGGCAGACTGGCTGGAGGAGTAATGGGTATTATAGTATACCATGTTCATGACGTACAGGTACCATGGAATCATATTTCCGTAGGGGTGAAAAATAATCAGTCGGTTGCAGGGTAGTTTCCGTATGAAGTGGGGACGGATTATATGTTTATATTTTCCGCAATGTTTTTCATACATATTTTATCCTCGCCGTTGTATAAACCAGCTGCGACTGTGTTAGGTGGAATATATTTTTATCCGGGAAGTCTTTATTACACGTACATACTTATAACGTATATTCTCATTACAATGCGACAGTAAAACGCTTTTACTAGTACGTAATAAAAAATATGCTTACAAATTAAAAATACAGCGAATTTGGGGAGGCCCCCCCACAACACAAATGAACAATAGAAAAAAAGGTTCCATAATTAAATTAAAAAAAAAAGTGGAATGTAAAAGTATGAAAGCAAATTATTTTTGAAGTACATTGAAATGAGTCTAAGAGCGCGCGCCCACTTCAACGTCTGGCCGCTGAGACTTGATCGCGCTATACCCGAACAAACCTTACACGCCGATTGTTTCGCCGGCTTCCTGGGTATAGCTTCTAATACCGGGGTTTGCGGGTTCAATTATCGATGTGGTCACAATATGCGATTTCCGCAAGCTTGTCGGTACTGTCAGCCTCGTGGCCTGGTGTAATATTAAAAAGTAAGAAATTAGGGATACCGTTTGGTGATAAACTTTTATAACAAAAATAGAAAAACTTCCAAGGAGATTCATGAGTGATAGTAATGGTGTAATGGTAATGAATGGTGTCTACGTCAACTATAAAGTAAAATTTTGGAGTAACCAATTGATGTAGCGTTGAGTTCATTGAGGACGACTCTCATACTGGGTTTAATGTTGGTAGTAAGTTTTTGTTAATTTATTTCAATTAGCTGAAGAGATGTATAGGTACAATTTACTGATTTTAGGTTCTCCATTTCCACCTGTCATGTACAGCCGTGGATATGCAGGGCCGCCTTCCATGACACTTAAAACGTGTCTGATAGAAAAGATTGTACGTGCTCACTATACCATATAACATACTCCGTAATACTTAAAGAAATAATTTAGAGGGAAAAGAAAGGGGTTGAACTGGCTCAGTTAATCTCGGTGACATGGTCATTTGCAAAATAATCCATGAGCGATTGGACATGTCCAAGGCTGGTGCGAAATGGGACCCGCGGTGCTGATAGCACCAACTAGAAAGAAACGCCAACTCTGTCTAACATACCGTAAATCATGTACGATACATGGGCTGCTTCCAGTTTACTCTCAACGGGACAAAATATGGATAAGAATTGACCGGGGAGAACTTAACATCTCAAAATTAAATTATCTCCTCCCCTATCTCCCTCTTAACTCCTTACATTACATGTTTAAAGGCTATATATTTTAATAAATTCAATGAGGCAATAATTCCTCCATAACTCTAATATGTTTATTTTACGACGTGACTTTTAAATGATTTCCTCGTAACAAAGCAGTGAAAACAACGGTAATCTTTTGGCGCTATAGGTAAATAAGTACCATCGGCCAGGTCGTTAGGCAAGTCATTTGTACATTTCCCAGTACAACAGGTAGGTACACAAACGAGTGCGTACGCAAAATAAAACTTTTTAATGGCCACGTAAATTTCTGGGCCTTTCATCGTAAAACTATTTTTCATTCTGTAAGCGCAGTGATTTTAAAACTTTTTCATTTACGGTGGCCCCTGGTGTGTAAAGATTTTTTTACGGCGCCCTAACAAAATTATGTTCACCCTCACAAAGTTGCAGGGAATACCAATTTGTTTATAATATAGATAGATACTATCAGAAGACAGCTCAATTAGCGACCGCGTACACAAACAACATAAGACGCGTCAAGTCGCAAGAATGCCTTGGACATGTGGATATTATTACGCAAAGAGATGCGTAGATTCCGCACACATTGATCCGGCGGATTAAATAAATATACCCCGTGAATCGCATCGTTCTTCCCTGCCAGATAAATTCGTGTGGCATCTCAGCAGGCCCACGCGTAATATGCGTACGTCCATGTCGATTTCCTGCTACTGATCGCAGTGTGTGCGCAGCGTTAGACTATTTTCCTCTACAGACTTAGAGCATACTTCAGTGAAACGGAAAACAATTTTCAACTATAGGTGCGACGAAATTTTGGACTCGCTGGCAATCGGAAAGCGAAAGTCGAGCTGTGAACACGTCAATTTGTTTCGTGATGGCGACGGAGGTATTAATTCTTAAATAGTGTAAAGATGACTAAAAAACGTTACCCGTTTACTTGAAAAAGAAAACATGTCAATGAATATATTATTATTGTTAGTAATAGAACAATAAACAACATTAAATGGACGCATGTTGGATTTATATGACAAATTATATTTCGTTCGGCACGCGTCATTTGCACAATCCGCGCATCGCCAAGCCACGATCTTTTTAGACCATGCCTCAACTGAGGTATAGCCTTAAAGTTATTTGGAGAATTCAATAAGTATTTTTGAAAACATTATCTAAGCTAAGCTATTATAGGTGCTTTTAAAAAATTATTTTATATCGTAAGACAAAACTCTGAAATATTCAAAATTTTCTATCAAATAGAGACGTTAGTTATTAATAGCTGACGTTTTGTTTATAAAATTTCACCACTTTTACAGCACATTCAGTACGAGTAATTATTTGTATATACAATGTACGTCGTTATCACTTGAAGAAAACAAACTATGTTACTTATTATGAATCTAAACTTTTCTAAAATTTCCAAATATCCGACGGCGTACTTTTTGAAAACCACCGCCGTAAGGTACAAACAATGCCACCGTGCGACGTTGATTAATGTCAAAAAGATTTTTTGATAAAGTCGCTTTGTGAATACGCACTGTCAAAGGATAAATCTGTCATAAATTATAAGAGAGGCTGTCGTTCCCTCTCGTTATGGGGGCGGTTAGAGTTTCAATTTCAATATGAAATAACTAATTTGGCGATGATAGACAGATTTTTTTTATTCATTAATTTTATTGAATTCAAAATAAGCATCTAGGTATATCTGTAATATTTATTGATACCACTGAAAAATTAACATTTACTGGTATAACAAGGTTGTTTACATAAACGAATATAGGCGCCTATGTGATTAAAATGCTATTATAATGGTTTAAAAAAATCGTTGTGTGTACTTATGTACGCGCATTTTTTGTACTTCTTTGGCGTAACAAAACAAAACTTGTGATAACCTAGATTCTTTGACTAGCTCTTAATTATCTTGTTAAATTACACACGTAAGAAAACGGGCCGCTTATTGAAGCGCCGTTGGTTTATTTCTATAAATTTTAACTTATATTACTAAATTATATAATTATTTATCGTTGTTTTTATTTTTAAAGTAACAACTGCCACTATGACGTTTAATAGTTTGTTTACGTAAGGAATTGCAAATGGCCGACAATAATAAATTCGCTGCCTAGGCAACGGAACAATTCTAAACTATAATATTATACTGTATAATCGTTACGATTGCAGTATCATACTGTGGCGTAAAGGTAGTGCGTTCGGCTGATAACCGAACAATCGGTGCTTCGAATCCAATCGTGTGTGTTTTTTTTAGTGTGAAAAAATAAATTATGTGTTACATGTCACACGCCAAAAATACACTCTGATCTGATTTCCCAAACGCGCCAAAAGAAGTAGAACTTCAAAAACTTTTGTTAGAAGTCTACACTTTTCGATCGGGCCCGCAAACTTTCACCAGAAATATAGAAAGTGCCAGTCCCTATAATATCTATTATCAAATATATTGAAACATTTTATAGTTTAACACTACAACAGACCACAAGGCGCAATTATAGTAGGTATCTAGTGTAGTAGTAGCAACAGTAAAACAATCACAGAAACATCTGGGTTTCAAAGTTCAGAGAAAATAATATAAATATATTGTGGTCTCACCGGGAATCGATATCGGAGCCGCGGTATGGGAATGCAATGACTTACGAATTATCTATATATAAATAATACTGTTATTATACCTACATAGTAAACTCCAAAGATTATTAAATTTAACACCATACATCTTTTATCGGAAGTGCAATAAGTACTTACTATTATTGAAAAATTCCTAAAAATAAGCCGTATAAGTTGTTTAGTCAGTTTAGTGTATAAATTATTATATCTCCTGCATATCTGCTTAATAGGTGGGGTACGTATTTTAACTTCTCGGTTTTCCTGGGTCGGCAAATTTTTAATATACCTAACAATAAAACTTCTTCCGTACACAATCTTAATAAACAAAATGTCTTATTAAAATTAAATTTAACATCATAATTAACTGGTCACTAATCTGTCACTGGTAATTAATCATTCAATTTGGGATGCCGTTCGGTGATAGTTTCTTAACAAGAAAGGAAGAACCTTAAAGTGATTGGTTAATGAATTATGGTAATTTATATGGGGTCTGCGTCTCAAACCGTAAGGTAAAATAAACTTATTACATAGCGGATAACCTGTCGCCAACTATTGAATAATGTTCAATGAAACAACACAGACACAAATATTAATACCAGAGTGGAGGAGGGGTGCAATTCCGTTTTTTTTTATTCAAAAACTTATTTATTAGAATTATAATAATTTACAATATGACTCGCTTTTCCACCTTATATGAAATAATATTTCAAACGGGGCATAACCTAAATAAAACCATGAACTCATTAGCGAGTTCTTAGTAAAATTACAGCGTATAATTTCGCGTAATTGCCAATAGGCGTACAGAAAGCGGCTATAATACGAAATAATGGCATATTAACAATACACAAGACATAATTAGGGAGCGAGTTGTAAAGTGTGAGAGATGAATCCTCCTCGCAGCAAGGAAGGATGAGCATGGTGAAGTAATTAGGCACACGCTAAACGAATCTGTACCATCTTGATTTATGATTCTCAAGCCGTTAGACGCTGTAGTAAAACACAAATTGTCAAAAGATCATATCAGAATTTACGAAACAGCTTGCCTTTGAAAACGGATTTGTAATAAGAGGAGAAATTTTCTGTTAACAATGTTATAGTGCAGAGATGGTGAACCTGTGGTACGCGGAAGTTAGAATTTTGTATACAACATTTGGATATTGTTTTTTTTTTCTATAAATATGACATAAGTATGTATGGATATTTCCTTCATCTGCGAAAACATTAGCATATTTTATCGAGACCATATTTTTATCGATTTACGCTCTTTTATACTCTGTGAATGTAAAGTAAATATTATTGGAATACACTTTAAAATTACTAGAACTCTGTACCTACTCGATTATACGTTATGAAACTGTTATTTTGACCATATGTATGATGGCAAACCACTATTTTAATCGATGATTTATATCAATTTATTCGAAAGTAAGAAATCGGTAATGATTTGACTGGAAGATGTGTAGGTAGGATTAAAAGTATCAAATCATTTGACATCCGACAAACAACAAATATCTTGCCATATTGAAGAAAAAAATATGGAAGTAGGTACCTTCTACAAAAGTATGTAAATTTTGAAAATATATAGTACCTACCTACCTAATCTTATTGAATAAATTTACAATGACCATTCAGTAAAACGTAGATATTAGGATTTTTTGTTTGATATTGTGATACGCCACTATTTTTTTTAAAGATTTTTGCATAGAGTTTGACACTTGTAGGAAAAGGTTCGCCATCCCTGTTATAGTATCTATTGTCAGCTACAATTTATCAGCACACGTAACAAAAAATCAATAATAATTAGTGTGAGCGAAATGTATGCTATACTTCTGTACATAAGTGGATGAGTGACAATGCCAAAAGGGATGCCGAGAGGCTGAGTGTAACCGACTAGAAGAGAGCTTGCGGTAGAGATATCTGGAAGGCGATTGTGCAGTCGGTCATGGACCCGAATGGTACCCAGCGCCAAATAAGTATATTTTGTAATAATATATCGAATACATACAGCAGGGTCCCGGTACTTAAACGCCTCGTATAAATGTAAAAGATCCATATCGCATATTGTAGGTTACGTTTAAATCCGACGTGTCTATTTATAGCAAATATAAAGCCGACGTTCTGCCATAGTGGTCTAAGAGTCGCGCAGAGCCGATCCGTTTAAACGACGTAACCAGACCGCCCCCCAATACAAAAAGCGATTCCCATTCCCTTCATAATAGGCTCACAAAACGATCGAGTTATCCCAAAGACTAAGTGAGTGCCGTTAAGTTTAAGAGCCGCTGGTTTAAATATGAGGCAGAGTAATAATCATTACGCCCGGCTCGCTTGGAATACTATCACAAGACCGGAGAGATAAGAGCGAGACGGGAAACCTCGTGCGTCACTCGCGGAAACGAAGGCTGTTTGGATCTGAAATTAATTTCGAATCTACCTGTCCCACTCAAAACGCATGCGTGCTATTAATTGCGAACTATTTACGTTTACCTGTACAACAAAAACAAACATATCGTTTATATATCTACTTACCAAAGCAATATAATGTACATTGGATTGCTTCAATTAAAAATATATTATATGTATATTCTTTCTTTGGTTAGTAGTTACGTTGTCCGTTATTTGAAAGGTGGACGATGATTGTGTTTTTTCTACGATTAGATTTCTTGCTGAGGGTTCACACGTGGTTTACAATACTTACTGAAATCTCGCTAGATTTCTTGATTCCAAAATCCGGGATTAAATACGCTAAAATCCCGGATTTTGGAATCTTAAATATGGTGTTTTTTTTTGTTTAAATTTAAATGTATAAAAATTGCGATTTCAGTCCGTATAATTTAAAGTCAATAGCAAAATATCGACAGTAGCATAGTAAATATTTCACGAGATGGTCATTACGAGTCTTCTGAGACATTGCTTTTCATCATAAGCGTTCTCTGCAAAGCATTTTGAATAAATCATAACGATGGTTAAATAAAAACAAAAATACCGTTAAATTAAAAATGAACTAAATTATTTTTGCACTAAGCGTATTTTTGTTTTTATTTAATATCATTTAATAGTTTTTGTATAACATTTTAACTAGCCCCAAACAAAAATATTGAATGTCAGATACGAGGTGTCAATGTTAGAACAACGATATGTCATATTATGGTGGGGTAAGTATTTTAACTTCTCGGTTTTTCTGGGTAGGCAAATTTTTAATATACCTACCTAACAATAAAACTTCTTCCGTACTCAATCGTAATAAACAAAATGTCTTATTAAAATCTTACTTACTTTGGTACAAATATCAGAAAAAATTAACTAACCATCACCAATTTCAATCCCTATCATTTTCATACCGAATGAGGTGAGTGAGAAATAATATTATGAGAATTTGCAAGGCACAGTCCATTATAATATTAAATTATATATTTACCAATTTCAAATTATTTGATGTTTGATAACAATTGTTTTGTTATGCAACGTGCCAAATGAAAAAAATAATAAGCACCTTTCTTTCTGAGGGTGATCCAGTTATATAATTTTAATTAAAAGTATTTTTAGGTCAGAAATCATAACTATAAAATTGTATTTAAAATTAAATTAATATTATGAAATGATTAGCTATGGGTCCGATTTAAAATATTCCAGTGATTGATGTGGATTGCCGAGATCCGGCAACTGAGCGAAATAATTTGTAATAGCAGAACGCTCTTTTAATAACAAAAGGGCGCAATCGTCCAGAAAATGTCAAAGAATAAGACGGTTAAATTAAAATCACCGCCGAAAATTGAGTTGAGGGTGGGGGGAGTGTTGCCATTATGTTGATACATACAGGCATACGATGGAAATTTGATGCTCTGTAATTCACCACGAATTGATGTCAATTTAAAAATAATTACAAGATAAAAAGAACTTTTTATATACAACGTTTTTAAATTTTCTGTTGAATCATATAAACTTGACTTGACTAGCTTAAACGATCAAAAAAAATTGTACTTGATAGAAATAATACTGAAATGTCATTTTGACATTTCATATTGATTTCCATAGTAACGCACGTATATATTAATAATTTAGTTGCTAGAATAGTGGATTGGATTACGGATTTCTTTCGAAATAACTTTTCATACAAAATAGAATTAACTGAAAATGAATTCAATTCTACTTAAAGATGGCTAAAAGTATTAAAAAATGCATTGGCATCGTGTTCTGATATATTCTAAAAGTTTCAAATGTCTAGCTAGTCGAGAAGTTAGTTAAAAATCGATTGCAAGATTTGTATTGGATAAACAACCACCGGACAAATAAGAATACGACCCAATAAAAACGTTGTAATGAAGTAATGTAGTCACTTACCCACAAGTGTGTTACTATCAGATAATTATTATTCAGTAGGTACTATTTGAAGTGAACTGCTCTATTCAAGACTCAAACCGACTGATGTACTTTTTACCATGAAGAGCCCATTTCTGGTAAAGAAGCAAGCCTAGAGTCGATTTCTGACATTTTAATTACAGGATTTTATATTTCTTTATTTACTTAATGCATAATTTTATTCAGGAATAGATTTTACAAAATCTACAGATTAAACTTATTTAATTGGATGTAAAATCTGAGTGTTGTAATGTAATTGTAATGGGGACACTTCCACTACATGTTATTAAACGATATTTATAATAAACCACACTTGTCAATATACAATTATTGTTTTTATAATGTCATGGTGATTATTAATTCCTTCAATTTAATAGTAAGTAGATAAAAACATATCGAACAACCTTGTGAATCTATCCCTACGCAAAATTGTCTGGATACGGTAAATAATATAAACATATACATACAAAACACATACAAAAACATTACCTTTGTAATGACGCAGTTGCTCTGTGCTCAAACGCAATATGGCATAAATTACCAGTATGGAAGATATTAAATATACTCACGCCCATTGTATAGTGCACTACAGAGCAAAACCGTCTGTATTGACACGCACTTTGGCAAGCCGCTCTTGGGAATGTAACAACCTTCCCGAGAGATTTGTAACGAAAAATGGGAAAAGCGCCGGAAAACAAGACGGCGAATTGCGTTATAGCCGGCCTCCTTTGTGAACGTCTTATACAAGTTGTTGTGACCTTAATTTTAATTTGACGTTATTTTTTTTGTATTGGAAAACTTGAAGCACCTCGGCGTTTACGCAATTTTCATCTTCGGATTTTTCTATGTAAAACGGCATTATTAATTTTTAATTATAACTGAGACCCCCTTTATTAAAAATTCATTCACAAATAATTCACAAAGATCAGTACTGGTTGAACGATAAGCATATAAAAATGTTGTTGTATTCTTCATTGTTGAAATTATAAAAAAAGTAATTTTAAGTTAATATTTCCACACATATCGTTAAATCATATAAAAGTTTTGTTTTCAATATTAAAATCGATAGAGAAAACCATTATTCGAGAGATCATAATTAATTAATAATAATTTTGATACCTACGCCTCTTCACAAAATTTGTAAGGTGGGTTTAAACTCAAAATTAGACAGCCCAAACCACATCTTTTAGATACCAACAAAGGGGAAATTCCCTTTCACAAAATTTCACAGCGAATGAAAATTGGTGAGTATTTTAATTACCAGTTTTCCTTTATATTTTGTATTGTATTATTGTAAGGAAGGCCCCACACAATTCATTGTATATTGAGGCAACTGTATATCTTACAAAAATATCGCATACAGTCGTATCGGGGTATAAAACGGCGGGTCGGGGTCGAGGCCGGGTCTCGCCGGTGCGGAGTCATTGTAGCGGCTGGCGCATTGGCGCTACAATCCATCCTTACAAAGGTCGATTTGCGCACTCACTACGTACATATTTATTTGAAAAGAAAGTGGAGTGTGCAATGTAAAAAATGCGGCATAGTCGTAGAAGTCGATTGTTTAATTTCCAATCGCATTAGTAGTACTATTAAACTGCTAAGTGATCGGTGGTCCTGATCATTATTACTTATGTGAATTAAGTGCCATATTTTAAGTTTATTTATTATTATGAATGTCTACTGATAATAATTAACAATTAAGAACATTTACGTATATAACAAATATAACTGTGCGAAAGGAAAGGGGGATAAGTCTAAAAAAATCGGTTAAATATGCCAAATTAATCATAATGGATATGCTGGCACTCCTAAAAAGTGAATATAAACTTTTTTAATTAAGTACCTATTTTTTTATTCAAGGAATAATTCACAAGATTTAAGAATGTAACATTCTAATTTTATTTATTTTTATTTTATATTATTATTGAACATATATAATTTAGTAATTAAAAGTAATACCTACTTTGATTTAAAATACAAAAGCCGATCGCCAATGTAGCTTAATTTAGAAAGCGCTTCAGTGAATATTAAAAAGCCTTTAGTTAAAATTTGTCGTTATTAAGTATGACTCTTTTAGCATTGTGGTCAATGTGCATGGGCGCGATACCCGAGAGATTCAGGTTCGATTCCTGCGGGGTTTTAAACTTTTTTTAAAAAGATTTTTTCTATCGGTTATAAAATATTTTCTCAGAAGTGTTTTCAAAATTATGTGTGTTGAATATAAACTTATTCCCCTTTTTCTTTCGTACATAAAGAAATTATATACTTATTATTATTAATATTGTGGAATTTGAAATCAATTTATTATTTACCTAATACCCACATAAGAAGCTGCATTTCTCTAAAATATTCCAAATCATCAATCGAAACATTAATTCTGGCGTCCATTGCGCGCCTGTATTCGAAATTGAGTTATTTTTTTATTAAAAAATCCCGACGAAAATTTCTTTGCGAATAATTTAAACGTCTACAGGGAATTTACAATTAACATGTAAAATTACAAATTACCGTGTAGGTAAAAACTGACCATGCTGTGACGCAACACAACCTTTCCGTGCCCGTGGCATTGTTTGCCAGGGGTCGAAAGGTTTACGAGGTTTGTGGTGTTCGGTTGGCAGCCGGGCAAAGTGTCGCGGAAACCAGGCCAAATGGTTAATGGTATGCGGACACACGATCCTGTGAAGGGTCCTACGCCACTGTGCTCCATAAAGCGAGGATTAACAGCGAGATTACGGCCGGCTGTAGGTTATGTTAATTCATTTCAACGGACGCCACTGAGTCATCTCGGATATTTGTATTGTGGAAAGCGTGCTGAATGAATTACAAAGCTTTCGAACGCTTAATAACGTTAATTATGTATTACTTCGATGGGTAAACTTTTTCACGCCATCTTTCAAATATGGAAAATGACTAAAGAACTAAGTAAAAAGGACGTAAGTGACAATTATTTTAAGAAAGTCATTCATACAAAATATTGGTATGATATGTATTGACTAACGCGTCATGGAATAACTCTTACTGAAGAACTTTTACAATACCGAAGATGACATTTTACATTCTAAACAAGGCGAGCAACTATAACATCCACCAGTACAAATTGTCCGCTGAGTGAGGGCGCCACATGCTAACATTTGACATATCATTCAATACTGTTATACTATATTGAGCTTAGTTCCAAATTCGATCACCTGACGATGTATGATGGTATATCTATAGCACCCAAAGCGTCCCAAGCAAATGCACAGCAAAAATTATGCATCGTCCGCCATTTTCACATTTAAACTTTGTAGTTTATTTTAAAAATCGTAGGTAAAAAAAGGTTCGATTTAGATTCTGATCATAAATTGAGTATTTATTTTTTGAGAAGAGTTAAAAAAAGCTCTCGACTTAAATTCTGGGTTGAATTTTAAATTTGGGCGGAAAAGCTTTCGATGTTTTAACAATTTATGTGCAGCCCAAGAGCATTCCTTGTCACTCAATCATGCCCAGTGATGTTAAAAGGTTGGACAACTATGTATCTTCAAAACAATGGCGACATGTCCAGCCATTTTGCTTATCAAATCGATATGGACTTCACAATACGATAGCATTTAAATGGAGGATTGTCGAAGGCGTCGGTGACGCTCTTGTCATTTGAGATCGGTCTGATCATCGATTGGACCGGTCGCTGGTCCCTTCTCATAAAATCATGCTGATCTATAGTCTATGATGCCGATTATACATTCAATAGGTGTCGTGCACACCGTAAAGTTGTGATTATATAGAGATGCATGTCGCGTACTGTCACGCTGTCATGGCGACAGATTTATAATAGTCTACGGTTTCGTCATTTTGCAGAATATTTTGAACAAACATGATCTCTGCAAATTCAATGATGGAGTAACCTAGTAACGAGTCACTGTAAATTCAATAATATTTTGAACAGAACCTAACCCGCAGACCATAGATAATAGACAACATTCTAATAAATACATAGTGCCAACCTCTGAAAACAAAAAACACGTGATTTTGATGATTCGAAATGTAGGTATTAGAAAATGATAAAAAAAACCTTCATTGAGTCATGCAGGTGTTGATGCAGTGCAGTACAACGCGAGGTTACCTCATTGTTGTTCTCGTGATTTAGGCAGATTTTGCTGACCGACAATGTTCGTTTAAAGGTTCAAAATGTGCTACGGGATGTGAGCATCAGTCTGATAACAATTTAAACATCAAGAAAAACGACATTACACACTTTTTTCCCGTAGCGGCAGCTTACTGTGACGTTAAGTGATAGTACGCGACATGCACCATATTTCGCGCTTTATAGTTGCTTCTGGAATGATTCCGACATGGTGGATATAGAGATGTGTTGTAAAGAAAGCTAGTCAATAGAGATTGCGACAATCAACAATCAGGATAAACAATAACCCTACCGAATAGAGGTCAAAACTAGCCACAATTTTTTTGTTGGCAATTTAAAAAAAGACATGTTTCACTTACAGTTAGAAACGGGGTGACGACACCGGGGTTAATAATATAATCTATATTGTCACTCCTAAATTTAGTTAGTATACGCAAAATGCCCACCAGATCAATATTGTACGTCTAAATAAGATATTTGAGAAGATATTATCATTGAAATATGCTATATGGTTATTTCGCCTTCGATTACAATCGATTCGAATTTTTGAATTAGATTGACACAGAACATACATAAACTGGTAATATAGTAAAAAAAGGTTTAACGTGATTTAAAAGTCGAAGAATCCAGTCGTAATGAACGTCGTCACCTACTACGCACCGTTTATATTGTTTTTGACTGTTTAAAATAAAGTACAGTGATTTTCTACATTCGTTGTATTGTTAAGTGTGTGTTTATTGGCCTGCCCAATATCTTTGGACAACAGTCCAAATCGGTATATTACTACCTACTCTTTTCACGTAGGGATTGCAATACCGGTATTCCAGTAATTATCAATACCAAAATACCGGTTATAAAAATCCAAAATACCGGATTTTTTAAAAATAAATTTAATGTTATTTCTTCACTACTTTGTACTGTATTGCCTATTAAATTGAGTATAAGTTATGTGCTGCTAAAATGCAAATATATTGACTGAATCCAACAGAGGTGAAATAAACAATAAAACAAAATCCATCAAATAAATATACATATTTATAAAATTGTCGCAATAAATTAACATAATATTACTTCAAAATAGAAAACATCCGTTCAATTATTTCATAATAAAATTATTACAAGCGTTGAATTGAATAAGCTTTTCCTGCTGTCGCACTTATTTGCACTTAATGAACTATCCCTTTTGAGGGCGTTGGTTAAAATTATCAATATATTCAAATTAATTGTAAAAATCACCAGTTCTACAATATTATGATCAATAAATATTTTTAAATGTATACATAATAAATGTAGGTAGGTAGATTTTTGCTAAAAAATATTGTTTAAAAGAGATTTTAATACCTATATAACCTTATAAGTATGTATTTCTGTTTTTTATGTACTAACGAATACCGACATTGAATAAGAAATACCGAAAAACCGGTATTGATATTTTCATTAGGTATAACAAACCCTATTTACACGTAGGTGTATTTTGTAATTTTCCTCGAGAATCTAGAAAATGTCCCAAGGGTTCCCCGTTCCGCTAAAAAAAAAGGTTGACTATCGTGATTAAATCAACGTGTGAAAAAACTTAATACAGAACATTTCGCAGTCTGGATTGCTAATCCTAAAAACTCTTACCAACCTGATATGGCCTTCAGGGATACCTTGTCTCCAGTCGTGTAAAAGACAATAAATGTTGCAACTAAGACCTCAGGGAAAATTCGCCAATATTTTTCGGAAACGATGTCGTCCTCTTACTTTATTGCGCGACAACTAGAAGAATAAAATAAATAAAAGTAGAGCCACTTAAGCCGCGCTCGCAACAAAGTGAAACAGGCTTAAATTACTGTGGGGAAGATTGTTCTCGGGACTAACGTAGATCCCCGCACGAGCCTAATAATGCCACACCGCACACAGCATTAAGGATTTCTGAAATGGCGGTAAATCCAATCAAACTCGATGAGAAAGGACAAGGATTTAAGGCGTCCCAGGTGGCATAGTTACGGTTAGAAACGGCGAAAAGCAATGGAAACATATTAACGCTATACTTCAGCTGGGGCACGGTCAAAAACGATCGTGACTACGCGACGCTAAGATTGTTCAAATGACGCGTGCAGAACAAAACATAATTTGTCATAAAAAGTCAACATGCGTCCATTTAAACTTATGTTTATTGTTCTATTACTAATAATAATAATATATTCATTGTCATGTTTTCTTTGTCAAGTAAATGGGTAACGTTTTTTAGTCATCTTTACACGATTTAAGAATTAATTCCTCCGTCGACATCACAAAATAAATTGACGTGTTCACAGCTCGACTTTCGCTCTCCGATTGCCAGCCAGTCAGAAATTTCGTCGCACCTATAGTTGAAAATTATTTGCCGTTTCATTGAAGTACCGTCTTACTGACAAACAGCTCTTCAAAACACTAAGCCCGGTCTATACAATCTTGTCTCGACTGCAGCACGTCGAATTTGTCACATGTAACTCAATAGCGCGGTGCAACATTTTTGGTGGAAACAATCATAATTATGCTTGTCGCATGTAACAAAATGTCGCTCGACAATGGGCCGCAGGTGAGCAAAATGTTGTATCAGCGCATGTGCAGATAAGTGCTGCTTATTCATTTGTTTCGTCTAGACACGTGGCGTTACTGTGTGCGTGGAAAAAAAGTTGCAACAGTAGTACAATAGTAACCATTATTTATCGAATCAATATGTACGATTATACAATTTGTGAGTGTGGATGAATATGGGATCAACACTTGTTAAAGAATATATTATTTTCAATATTTACGTGCGTATTATAAGAATATGCATTTAAGTATGTCACATAAATTAAACGTGTACGTATTCAATATTGGTAATATTTGAGGAGGCTCTGCGCGCTTTGTATTTCTTGCGTTTTATGGTTTGAGAAAATTGTCACCGGTGACGATGACCGTGGAAGAACATAACACCTGAAAAATCTGCTCGTGTATGATATCAAAACTATAACACGAAAATCTGTTCGTATAGACAAGTGAGACAGTCGTCGCCAAAGGCATTACAAATGCCTAGCTTCCACTTTCCATTACATAGTTATAACTATAATACAAAACTGTATGACAGCTCCGCACCGAGATATATTTAGAATGGGAAAGCTTTCCCTTGCTTTATTATATTCCTGGTGCGACTTCGCGCGAAAGCACAACCGTGCGGAAAATTATTTTCATATTATATAATACGTACAGCTAAGTCTGTGACATAAATGTATGAACTGCCACAACAGTCGAGCTTTCTTCTTACGGGAACGTAATACCTACTAATAATACATTAAACTCATTAATGTGCTTTTACTAAAAAGTTCTTAAAGATCCAATAATGTTTTGTATGATACCTATGCTGCAGTATCTCTACAATCTTATATGTAAATTAATGAAACTACGTTTTAATATTCAAATTACTTTGTATATTATGTACTTACTTATGTATTTAATCTTATTATTTTAGCTACGTATTGAATGAGACAGTTAGTTCAATAACGTGGTTATAAAGAATTTTTTTATTTACCAATTGCATGCATATATATATATATATATATATATAGATAGACCAAGCATGTTTTAATTTCAAGTAGGCTGTGATCTAGCACTCTCCCCTTGAAATTAAACAAACGTGTTGTATTTGGCTGAAGATACTGTGGCGTTACAAATTAAACAATATCACTTGTCATTCGCCATAACAAAGAAATACTCTCCGCCGTCAAACTATGCAAAGAGCCTACTGCGCGACGGTAACAGAAAAATACGTACTTATCAGTTTAAAGCGCGGGGATTTATATCTTATTATTTCTCACACTCCTGCGATACGGTGTGAGAGATGCAATGCGAATCAGGTCAACTACGTAAACTGGTTATCAAAATAAAAATAATAATTGGTTAACGCTTCCCCTTAAAAACCCAATAGAATCATATTATATTACAACTGAATGTATACACTTTTTTTTATATTTTTCAGGAATCAATTCCTACGCATTGGACGTGTCTGAAGTAGGCGGTGCCAAGAAAATATTTTAACAACGACTGTTCAAACTATTGTTAACCATTCCATCATCTATTAAACGACCAAAGCCATACGCAGGGGTAGTGGTGGTAGGAAACGTAACAGGCATCCGTGATGATATTTGCAAAAAGTACAATGACCAACGGTTATCATCCAATGCGACAATTCAAACCTACCGAAAAACTTTCCCTGTACTAACAGTAATTCTTAACTGTCACAGTAGAGTAGAGAAGTTTAGACTCGGGTTACGTGCGGAACACATGTCGTATCCAGTTTTAGTTTAACATACGAATTTTATATAAGGAAAATAGTCATAAGGTCAAGGTTACAATATTTTTTTTTATTAGGAGAGGAAAAATACAATAAATAAATAATTTACTCACATTCTGTAGGCGTTGAGGGTCTTTGACATTATAGAAGTCAAGCGCGTGTAGATATTTTATTAGTCTGGTTCTTAATTCGCATCCTTCGAGAAATGTCCAGAACACGAAATGTCTGTTTAATATTCAGCCACAACTTACTTCTTACTAAGCGCACACGGGAATTGAAAAAAAATATGATTGGGGTTGTAAATTTAAACGCAGAATTCTCACTATTTAAACAAAAACGAGTTATTTTGAGAAAAGAAATATTTATTTA
The DNA here is from genome assembly GCF_057557595.1 of Rhyacophila brunnea. Taxonomy (NCBI): domain Eukaryota; kingdom Metazoa; phylum Arthropoda; class Insecta; order Trichoptera; family Rhyacophilidae; genus Rhyacophila; species Rhyacophila brunnea. The sequence continues at coordinate 31,461,751 of NW_028232871.1, read as the reverse complement.
ATTTTATAAAAAATAGGAGTTTCCTGTTTTTCAATTTACACACTAGTATGATACGAAATAATAACATAAAGTATAGTTTATTGGGTGACAAGCCCGAAAGAAATGAAGTACGTATCTACAATGTTGAGCATACATATATTAATACTGCAAAATATACATTACAAATATATTTTAACATTTTTTTATTTTGAAATTTTAGAATTTTTAAAATAAAATTTGTTAGTAATACATTTAATATACACAATAGCATTAACATAACATTCGCAGAATAGTTATGTCCATAATTTAATTATTATATATTGAATATAATCATGCTAACAATATCGAAAATTAAATATGTAACAGCCAGTAGCGAAGACTCAAGAAATACAATATATTTAAATGCCAAAATTTGTCTCAAACATAAAACCCCATAGTGTAATTGCCATGGATAGTTAAAATTGATATATTATTCAATCTGGAAGTTATAAAATTATAACGCGAGGAACTAGCGACACCTATAAGTACAATGAAATTATTGGGTCTGTAATCGTGACTAATATTAATTGTATAAAAAATCAGTTTCTATACAAAACATTCAGATATTCTTTTTTTAAATTTCGTAATAAATTGCCACACGTTAGGTACTGAGTGTAATATGCTGTACGTAGTATGCTACATAATTATAGAACATTGCTCACTATGTAAGTATGAATGGTTTTTTTTCTAGTTTGTCATACCTACTCGTTTACCTACGATCAATGGTCATATATATGACAATAACCGAAAATAATTTAAAATAGTAAAAAAAAATCGGTTGTTATAAGATATTTATATGGCAATAATTGCAGAGTTTATTTGTAATCTTATCTACTCGCGCGATGTTACATGCCAGTCAAAACGCTAATACAAAGATTAGTAGATTTTATATGACGATGAATCAACAGATATTATTATCAGAACTGGCACGTGACACGCCATGTTGGTCGGGCTATATCGATCTTACAATCAACAATGTAAGAGTAGGTACTATTTATATCGGAACTCATTATATTTTGAATACTAAATGAAAACACTTTAACGAAAAATCGATCGAAAAGAAAAGCGAATCCTACCATATTTTTACATAATATGTACACCTTAAATTCGAATATAGGTAGGTACACGTATGATTATATACTGAGATTTCTAAGAGAAAAGGACGTAAGTGACATTTTGGAGAAAATAAGTTAAGTAATACTAATAAAATAAGTAATAAAATTCTCTTTCTAGTCGCTATCATGTAAAGTTGAAAATCTTAACTAACGACCTTTTGGCATAATTATGTCGAATGTGATAAGCCAAAAAGGCGTAAATGACACGTTGAAAAATTACAGGGGAGCGATTTGAAATACAGATGTCGTTAGTTTCTTCATATTATTTTCACAAACTAATATCTATATCTAATACTAATATCTATATAAACTATATCAATAACTAATTTTCGGCAAGGACGTTCTTACGCCTTTTTGGTTTAGCAAACTCGAGAATCTTTTTACAAAAACTATAAATAGTATAGTATACATTGCTTGATGTTCCTTTATAATATATCTAAAAAATATTATTGAATACAACGGTTATAAGATGGTTATATTGAAAAGGTTGTTGAAAATACTTAAAAATAAAAAATAAAATACTACTCAATAATTAAGTTTGAGAATCGTTTTGCCAAAATTGGCCCCGCGGACAATATCTTATTGGCAGTAGACGATATGATTTTACACATTTTGATTATTACTGCATTATTCAGGAATGAATAAAAAAAATCAATAATGTAGTATCGCATTGATACATTAAAATTATTTAAAATAAACGATATTTTTGTCAAAGAACCCAATACACAAATATTTTTTTGAAGAGGTATGGTTATTATTAATTTAAATCAATATCCATAATAAAAGCTTGTGAATCTATCCTCGTGGCCAATTCCAAATACCGTAACAAAATAATAACACTTTTCATTGTACTAAGTTATCTATATAAGGCTACAAGTTTGTTACGCGGTTTTATATAAAGTAAAATATCATTTTTACAACTTGGTAAAACCAGGATCCACTATAATATATTTTGTTATATAACAAAATATCGACTAGATGTTATTAAAAAAATTGAACATTAATATAACTGCATCATTAAAACACACGATACAAAATATAATAATACATCATGTCAATAATCTTGATATGATTGATAAACATCAAAAACACTTTAGTCAAGATAGAATATAACAAGAAAAAAATGATTTAATTTAATACCAAGGGCATAAGAAAAGTTTTCCCTATGACGCATACAAAGGTACTATATATTCGGACACGTGATATGAAAAAAAAATACCCCAGACATATTCTAGGTTATATCGCTGTTACTTATTCGCGTATTATATCGGAACATTTCATATAAATTTGATGATCAATAGAATCATGACAGATGAGACGTTTGGGCCAGAAAATATAATATATAATATGAATGTGGTCGATTTATACGAGTTATATGAAAATCCTCCAACAAAGGGCCAACGCGTGGACGATGATTCACGATTTTATTTGAGAGGGTGCGCGACGCGTCTCACCCCTACGAACGGGCGGCGGATACTGAACACCGCCCCCTATCGGAGGGCGGGGGATGAAGCTTCGCGCGTGCGCTCCCGGCGCCGCGACGCTCGGACAGCTTTCGACGGTGGAAATGAGGGGTTGCGATGCACGCGTACCGGTTTTAAAAATACCGGGTATTTTAAAAGACGTTGAACAAAGCCTTCTGCTATCATATTGTGTTACTAAATATACCTAAATGTAAAATTGAAAAATGTCATTTCATATTCCATTTGCAGCAACATTCCATTGGATTTACAATAATAAATGATAACGTTGGTCTATGAACTGTCTCAATTTTATCACTGAAAAGCAAGCTTTTTCATGCGGGCCAAATCAAATAAGTACGTATATATTTTTTGGAAAATTATCAAAAGTACAAAACAATAAAATCTTTTTCATTAATCGACATAATTATAAAAAAAGCCCTACTGGACCGCATAAAATCATTTTTTCTACTGTTTTCAATATTATTTCTTTGTTTTTATTGTTATGTTGTGAATGTCTTGAAATTGAATTAAGTATGTAAAGTTCCACTTCCAAGCCTTCATCCACTGAATGTAAAATGAAACCCAAATTTCTCAACAAAAAAAACGAAAATATTGACTTCCAATGAAGTTGTTTTATCTCACTATGTAAGTATGTACTCTTACGTCTAATTATATCCCAACTTCATCGTCTATTTTTTTATTATTAAGAAAACAAGCTTTTCACTCCACTACCCACCACGTATACACGAAGATTTTTTAAATTACGCATATTTCCGTTGATCCAATAAGAGTATTAAACATACCGGTATTGCAATTTTCCTACACTAACCGCAACCCCTGCCGGGTTAACACTGAGCGAAAAATACCCCTGCGTAAAACCTCCGATACAATATTTGCCGATTAACTTGACTATTAAGTAGGGGAGGGTTAATTCGGGCCAAGGGGGTAATTAAGAACAAAACCGTTTGATTTTCGCCAAAGATTACACGCTGTAAAAATGCTGTAACTAAATTGGATCGGACGTAGATATACCGTCCGATACGAAAAAAGCTTTCAAAATAACAACAGTTTCTAGCTCTACGGGAAGCAAGTTGCTACGATGCGGGGTCTACGCCAAAAACGTAGCACGACTTATAATATGAAGCTAGGTATGCCTAACTGTTGACAATAATGTCTGGTACTACGTTAAATTGAAAGTTACATTTTCTAGAGGAGGGCAACTACACGTTTTCTCCTTTTTCATGGTCCATAAATAAATAAAGCCGTATCTTTTATTTGTGCCACAGTGTCTGCCACTTTTCTGACCGTATAACATGCTTTGGCCCCATCATGAACACGTTTCTCCCAACTTATACTGTGTGCGTTCATAAAATGACGTATAAGTACAGTTAAAAATATATTCTCACCAGTGATAAGAGTTTATAAATGGTCGCATAGAAGCTAGACTTCTTCTTCAATCTCTTTGTCAATATACCATTGAAAAAAACCTTTGGTCTCATCTAATTGTAGTAACTACCCATCACATTGGTGCAGCCGAGAAATGAATCTTATTAACAATCCTATTAGACAATACCAACACAATGAAATATTTTTATTTTTCAATATTCCTTAGTGTCCAAACTCACGGTGAATTTAAATGTCAATAATTTCAGATTCGCGTATAACGTTAAACGGCACAGATCGATAAACATGTCGAACACGATTTTATAAGTGGACATACAGCACGTGTAACCACGTTGAGACTACTGAATTTACTATTACTATGAGCCTGGAGAAGGAAACCAACTCCCGCAATTGTTAAATCAATCAATTTAAGGTGTTAAATCGATGAATGCGGATAAATTGAAGCCGCTAAGCATATTGTCGGGTCCGACGCCCTGTAAAACTTTAGGGAATTTTCAGCCACCCACGAAGGTAATGAAAATACCCTGACATGGATCGAAACCCCACCGGTGCTTCTCGCGTCCCGTTGTCTATACAATGTGATTGTGTATTTTGTTTGCTTATCTCTACATTGTCGCAGACATTATGACGCCATACGAGTGAATTAACGAATGGGACAGGAGTAAGAGTGCTGTGGCGCGACCCCGCGATAGCGTTAATACATTATTTTTAAAAGCCCCTCCATTGTAGATACCCAAATGTCATACTGTAGGTACGCATTGCCAGTAGGTTTTTTCTGGGTAACATTATCCTTTTTCTGTCACTAAAAAAACACCTCAAACGAAACACGTATGCTTACTGTAAAGAACGAAAAGTTAACCTCCATACTGCTGAGCTTTAAAAGTCCTAACTGGACTCGAAAGAAAAATGTTCAAACAGACTCAGAGTTAAGTTTCAGAGCAAGGATGAATTCGCCAGGCAATGATTTGTATGCACGGCGCGACGTAGCAGCGTCTGGCGTAGCAAATAGCGATGAAGCTACGAGTGTGCTACGGCAGTATTATATAATTTATGGTCGTTTCATGAATTAAGAAACTGCAAGCTGTGCATGGGTGTTGCACAACGATGGAGATGCGGTTCCCTAAAATATAAGTAATCAAACGGTTGTTTAACCTACTTAAAACATATATTTTATGTTTGAGTCATGGCCGGAAGTCATTTGACGCTTTCGAAATGTGGTGTTGACGCCTAATGCTTCATATTTCTAAGTCAGAGTACATGACAAATCAGTTGATCATCCAGAGACTCCAGATAAAGTAACGGCACTCGACAATATGCCTGAAATGCAGTCTGCATTTTTTCATTATATCATTACCATGTGGTACTGGGAACTTCTGCTGATGATATCATGGAATAAACACAGAACCTATAGTGCAGAAACTGATCAATGAATGAATGAAAAAATCAATGAAATACTGCAGTCTGTGGGCCTACGTTGGAAAATGCGATTCTTCGGGAAAACGGGTTCATCATTTCGGCGGTGTGCCACGTTAGGAGGCGAACCTCGATGAGTTGGGGTAAACAGGGAAAATAATTCACTGAAAACCCCGTAGCATTCGCCACAAAGCTTGCAATGGATAGGGAAAGACGAAAAACCTGATCCAGAATTCGGCTGTATTCCAAAGTTTTCGCGATCAACAGTCATGGTGAGGAAGAACCTGCTTATTATTCCAGTAAATATAATAAGGCCTAAACTTCTTTTCAGCACCTCAGTTTCAAAAATATCTGCATATAAAATAGATATAACGTAAATATTAAAACACTCGCCCAGGATCCGACGGACGTGAGATCGAATTCCACTTAATCCAAAAATATCAAGGATTTATTTAATAATATTTAGGTATGTTTCTGTGGCTATTCCAAGTTACCCACGCATTTTCAATGTAGAATGTTAAATTCTTAATTAGTTTATACCTATTATTCATCAGTCTAGAATAAAGCATACATCTGTAATGCTGTTAACTGTCAATCATTGGTGGAAAGGCATTGTATTAATCAAAATCACTTTACAATGACACTGAAGCGGGCGAAACCGGTCCTGATCACCATTAAACTATGTGGAATAATTATCTACTACATACTGTGCAAATTAAGTGTGGTCGAGCAAGTGGCTAATATCCATTTCTCGTAAAAACAAAAATCCGTTAATACAACAATTTCCACTCTGTGTAGGCCCATAATTTATGATCATATATTCATCATATACAATAGTTTGTGATTTATTTTAATTAATAAATAAAAAAAATAGCTTCATTAAACATATTGTTAACATTCTAATGAACCACGATAAAGTAAGATTACATTTGAAAATAAATTAGTATGTGCCGCAAACACAGAATATAACTTCAAATCAGGCGTAACAGACAGCGATAATATTTCTTCACAACGTTCGAGGATACAATATTCTCATCTCGTATAGTCTGCGGCGACTTAACACCGACCGAAGTTATTATTTCTGAGCCCCGCAAAGCATAGAAAATTGCTCAGCGGAAAACGGTGGAGCGTGAAAAGTGGAAATAGGTTTTCCACGGCAGTGCCTATGAGCGACTTCGTTGTGTTATAAAATTGGGTAGCATTACGACAATTCTGTGACCTCATGCAGAAATACATTATATTATTACGCTGACGCCAAGTGGACGGGCATGGCTAACTTAATAGTTACCAATATTATCAATTTTTGCGTTTGGACGCCTGAATAGTATCTTGGAAAGTGACTCCATATAGTGTTTTTTAAGCGTAAAGTATTTAACAAATGTGTACTACCAGTGCTCACATAAGCGTAAAACATGGACTCTTAAATCTTAATATAAGAAAAATTCAAAAATCATGTCGTGCACAACGCGGAAAGATCACAAAAGAAACCGACGGATACGTAAGCAGATGAAATGGTCAAAGGCAGGATATGTCGCTCGGCGAGTGGACAACCGCTAGACAGATGCTGTCATATAGTGGTACCCATGAGGCATTAAACGCCCGCGGGGACGCTATAAAACCCGCTGGATTAGACGAAGTCATAAAGCTCGATGGATGTACGTGGCAGCGAAGAATACCAGTGGATCGACCTGGTTGACGATGATGCCGATTATCAATGTCTATCAAGGTTCTGTACTCGGTTTTCCTGTGTCGGACTCTCCATTTTTTTGTCATATATGGCCATCAGGTAAGATACGGAAGAGCTTCCTCCATAAGACCAATTCAATAATGCAACAGGATTTCCACTGACAAAGGCTCCGCGTGTCGCTGGACCCATGCCGAGTCGCCCAAATCACCCTGTTCACGATATTCATCATGATATGACGATATCATGGACGAAACATACAACCAATGCATGGATACAGCAGCTATGAAAAACTGGCGATGTATGCTTGCATAGTATTATGCGATTGTTCTGACACACTGGATAGAGGCCCAGAGGGCGAAAGCCGATAAGGTGTAGTGTGACTAAGTGAAGGAATCCACTGGTAGATAAGCAAATCCATAGCATCTACCACAAGACTTACAAAAGATATTGACTTATAGAGAAAGCAGATCAAGAATTCGACAGTATTCCAGAGTAATAACGAGTCAAAAATGGCGATGAAGTGGAAGAGAGTTAAATAAAATAAAATAAAATATTTAGTAACTAAGCAATGCACACAACTCAAGCATTATTGCTACAGGAATCGTCTGTTTAACCGGACATTACAAACAGATATAACACATTTACACATTTCTACAATTTTACATCAATGTATACGAAATTAAACTAAATAAATTAGAAATTAAAATCTCTTGATAATGGCCTCTGCAACGAGCCCGAAACGTCGAGTAAAGAAGGAAGAAGGAGACACGGTGAAAACCCAAGAATATACTACGATAAAAAACAACCGTGAAAACCTCAAACATTATATAAATAAATTAGCATTGTTTTATAAATTTGTGTACAAATTATCAGTTGACAGTGTCCATATATCATGTGGTCCTGAGCCTTACTAAATTATGGGTCGAATTCAATTATACATTGAATAATAGAAATGCCAATGGCATAGTATGTGCATACGAAGATGTTCCCGTCAGAAATCAAAGAAACTCACGTTTCGCGCAACAAAAAAAACTTTTACCATTTTACATAGCCAAGTTTGAGGCATCTTTAATGATGTGAACTGGCGAAACAAATTTGTCTGAAAGCATATCGAAAATCGCGCAAATGCGAGCAGTTCTCACAAAAATCAAATATCAAAAGATCAGCCAGTCGGAGGTTTTTTTTTTTTTTTTGAAAAGTTGCAAATAATCTTTTGGAATTTATTGCCGAAGGTAGACCCAATTATAACTTACCCCATTCGTCTTTGATATCGACAAAAACTAAAAAACCGACCGGCAAAAATATATTTTCGTGTTCCTAGATTTATCGCTGCAATGATGGTTGATATCGTGAATAACTTAAAGTTTAGTCCAAGGGTAAATAACCGTTCGGTGGACCCTACATGTTGTGAGGTAAATATCTTAACATACTATTTTTTACGTAGATGACGTAGTATACATTCATTCTGTTGATTGAAAAACAACATGTAAACTTCGTCCATCCAAAGCGGGACATAATCGTCAAGCGTAAAGAATAAATCAAATAGATTTATAGATTTTTGGTTTACTTGCAATACTTAGTAGGTGGGTACGGTCTCTATATTCGCTCTAGAAACACCTATCCCAAAATTAAAATATAAATATATCGTCTAAATTGGCAAGGTTCAGTCGCAAGCTATTCGGTAATAATCTACTCAGATGGTGAGACGAGAAAATGAAATAATTAATATTACAAGCATATCGTATGAAAAACGATCTTGAAAAAGCGTGATTTTTTCTTTATAACACTGAGAATTAACCCTGTAAAATTTAGAATATACATACCTTTGTTGAACATACACAATTCGCGAACATCTCGGAAACAAATTTGGTGCCAGGCGATAGTCGAACCCGCATCCATCGGATTTCGGACAATGTGCTTCATCAATTTAGCCACCTGCACCCTAGCTAATTACGACGAAATTAACTAATAGTCACGCAATTGATTTGACAAGAAAATTTTGCTAATATCAGATGGATACGAGTTCGACTCCCGCCTGGCGCCATATTTTTTCATTTATTTTTCTAATATTATACTTGTTAAAAAAGAGATCCAGAGATAAAATAAATATGTAAAAGAGAGATCCAGAAACTTAGAGTAGCACAACGTGGTATGGAGAGGTGCATGCTGGGCATAACGCGAAATGACAAAAAGAGGAATGAGTGAATAAGGAAGCAGATAAGGGTTTGCGATGTAATAGAGTTCATTCAAAGCCCCAAATGGAGATGGGCTGGACACATAGCTCGAAGAAGATACAATCGTTGGACAAATTTAGTCATCCAGTGGTATCCAAGAGGTACAAAACGTCCGCAAGGTAGACCTAGAGGCCGCTGGATCGATGGAATGATAAAGTTCTGGGGAAGTACGTGGCAACGCAACGCACAGGACCGAGAGAAGTGGAAGCAGCTTGAAGAGGCCTTCATCCAGCAGTGAATAGATTCAGGCTGATGATGATACTTGTTATAATAAGTATACCTATATGTTTCTGAATTAGGTTCTTATATAGTATGTCCAATAAAGAATGTTACATTCTTAAATCTTGTGAATAAATTATTCGTTTAATAAAAAAATATGTAGTTATTACAATTTTTTTCTGGTTAGATAATTTAAAAACGATAAGTACCTATACATACATAAACAACAAATTTATAAAGTGGGAACGAAGTTTGGGTGAGATACGCGGATACCATTTTTTCTCCCCGTGCGCAAAAGGTAGTGTGAGGCCTCAGTGCCAGCGTTTTGCGCAACTCAAACGTATAACCGTGCGTGAAAATGTTCGTAGACAATGTCTTTTTTTGGTTATACATTTATACGGTTATATGTTTGAGTTGCGCAAAACGCTCAACGCTGCGCCGAACGCTGCCACTCAGGACGTACACGTAGACGGGGATAATAAGTATCGTCTATGATCGCTATCACCAACAGTATTTACATAACATGCTACCCACCCGCTGTTTCAAGTACACTTTCGGTTACCCGTCAGAACTATAGAACAAACCGGCGAAGGTACAATCCTCAACCATACGGTCTGTTAAAGCGTGTGCAACACAGTTCAATAAATTGAGATTGAAACACTGCGCTGACAAGGTAATGTGCACCGTATGAACAACAAGACACCGGCGAATAGAGTAATGTCGAGCAATCCAAATAGGACGCAGAATAATATGTATCGCTGGCCAGATGGAGATACTTGGGATACCACATTGGGCAGGCGGAGAGTTGTTGGAGGAAGCTAGGATCCCACCTAGGTTATCACGTTTCTAATGATAAATTATATGTGATATCAGCAAATTATTTTGTAGGTTTATAAGGACATGTCGGGATAATTAGTTATTAGACGATATTCTGTTTGAATCCTCTAGTGTGCCGATCAAATTGAGATAATAAACCAGAATGAGCTTATTCAATATTAATTGCTAAAACAGTTCGGCCAGACGGGAGTTACGTCGTAATTCGGGTTAAATTAAACGAAATATAACTATGTAAGCAGACACGCGAAAAGAGAGCTATGGCTGTATTCAATATGTGCAACTGGACTATCTAATTAGCAAACGGCAGTGGTATGTGCTACACTCCACCAGCGCAGGGAACTAACTGGCTTACTCTACTCCTACTGGGTGAGATATAACAGGCTACATTATAAATATACGTGATTTTGATAGTGCAAAATCACGATAACAAAAATTACTTGATTACAACGTTTATTATGTCGAGTGTGCAAACATATGGGATAAACTTAGTCAGCTGACTGCAGAACTATTCTAACTCACATTAATTGAAATATTTTAGGGAAGTGTTCTTTGAAACAGCGTACTTAAGTTATTTATTACTTCCGTCGTGTAAAGGTAAAGAATATGTAATTTTCAATAGCCGCGTCTGTATGATAATAATATGCATTACAGTTTGTCACCTAAATGTTACATGCATTCAATATTGAGGGCAGTCGGGACGTTTCGTTATACTTGGGTTTTATAGCCGTCATAAAGTTCACTGCTTCAAAACCTTGGCGATGGATTTTACATTTCTATATATTAAATCTGCTATCAATTCACCGGTGCTTTTGGGGGCTAGAGTCTTGGCAATTGTGAAGAGTAACCAAGGTAATAACAACTCAATAATCCCGTCACGATACTTGCCACTCGTAGTGGGTACAGTGGCATAAGGCATAAAGCCCACCAAAAAAGCGTTCGGTGCGCTCACTACTGAGTAGGCCCCCTCCCACCCGCGCATTACCCTTCATCTATGTAATAAGGGGCTCAAGGAGCACAAAATAATTATTATTATCAGCGTCTCTCATAACAGTCATAACAAAGCAATAAAAATATTATTAAATTTCTCGGGGCTTGTAATTAATATCGGACACGCAATAACTAAACAAAGAGTTCATTGTTATTAAATAATGGCTTCTCGCCCGTTTATCGACGACGCTCCCAGGAGCGTGATTTTGCTCGCCGTGTTCAATGAATGGACTACGTTGTATTTTCGTTAATTCGTATCGCTGAGAAGCCAAAAACGATGACTCATGGGGCACGCGGGCACTATGCGTCGTCAAATCCAGTGTGCACTGGCGTATTTGATTACGTTGTATTTTCGATGATTCACATAGAAAATGCGCGAGCGCCCCGTAAGCCTGCTTTAGTGGACTTTATGCCTAAAGGAACATTGTTTCGTGAGTCTAGATACCTTTTAGCGTACCTAATGAACAATGTAATACCATTTGAAGATATGCTGGGAGTGTCGCAGGAAGAACTTCACAAGAGTCTATTTGTGAATGGCGTGCACTATTGCCCAAAATATATTTGCATTTAATGATATTATTAGCTAGACTTTAAAATGAAGAAAAACTTTACAAGGCTTTAAAGTGTTTAAAGGATTACATGAAAGCCGTAGCGAAGAGTGACTTTTGGAAATAGGCTGAGGACCACATATTCATGATTGACTAGGTAATAGGTACACATATCGTGGAATTAAGAAAATAGATGTGTTGAGATTGAAAAAATATTAATTAATCCCTGAACAAAAAAACATGAGTATTTCAAAAAAAATGTCTGTAAATAAGACGAACTAACCAAAATGAACGAATTAACTTACAAACCTACAGCCAATTTATTTATTTATTATAGTTTGGTGTTTTAACATTTATGGATTGAGAATAAAAAATCGTTAGTAATTGCTAGATTTATTAACACGTGACAATGCGCGTGAAAATGTTTATTTTAATGCTTATCGTATCCCAATAATGATAAAAAATTGATATGAATAAAATAAACATCAAGCCACTGTCAAAACTCTAAAATATTAAGATAATCGCTGTCCATTTAAGGAAGCCAGGTCCAATATTAAGTATTCTCTAGTTATTAGATTTTTTTGTAAAAAAAAAAATACATTCGTATAAAGAGCTCTTCTGTTGCAGATTAATCTACAACGACAAACAATAAATTAGCAAGTGGCCCGTCGTTTGCACAGAGCAAAATGCAGATACGCTGGCTGGTTATTCGAAATAATATATTAATTAATTATTTATTTACGATTTAAAATTTAAAAAGCGCCAGTTAAAGAGAAAAAGTAACTGGTACGAACGAGAATAAGGCAAAAAATATGTACAACACATTACCAAACTGCGAGTGAAATCGCGCCGCTTCTCAAAGTAAACTATGGCAGGTGCCCCTTCACGATCCTAATTACTGAGTTATAGAATAGGTATAGTTTTACGTGATAACAATATATATATTGTATATACATATATCCAAAGATATTGCTAAAACATTACAAAATATCCTATACAATACTTATAGCAAATTGCCGTTGGTAAATTGCAACACATTAATATTTCATAACAAAATAACTGTCTATCCGAACTATTCATTCGGTGTTCTTCTGATTATCATATTACTGAAAGCTGCAATAAAACCGCTTTGAAATTAGTATGAAAAACAATGTATGTACCTACTTACATACAATATTATATTTAAAAGATAATAATATAATAAGGAACATAAAAAATACAGTTCTATTATTTATAATATCGTCTTCTCGTGCAATGTAATGATTCTGAACGCATACGCTTGTCGTAACACCGCACATAAACTAAGGGAAGTATTCTAATAAATAATATTAACGAGACGTTTTTTGTCTGAGGAAGATACGTCACAAGCATGGCCGCCACAAGAGGGGGCTGACAGGGCTCTAGCCTGGGGGCCCGGCATGGCGGATAGACCAGATAAGTGAGATAAACACACTTCACAAGTTTGCTCTCATAGTAATAAAAAAAAGTCGCCTGCGGTGCTATTTCACCTGAGGCTTTAACATTTTAAAACACGTGGTTTTGCAATGCAATTTTTGATTAAATGTGTGTCGATACTCGACAACCTCAAGTGGATTTATTAAAAATATTAAAAATCGTTAAAAATACTACACTGAACTTTTACCTGGACCACCATTTGAAAAACGCTAATCTAAACTTTACACTATCTTTAATCCTAGCAATAGGTAGGGGGGCCCGCCAAACATCCTGGCCTGAGGATGTGGGGGCCATGGTCACAAGTTCATCTGTTTTGTATATGTAAATTGAAGACAATATGCTGTTAAAAACTGTGGTCTTCTTTCCCATAGAAATGATAGGGAAGAAAACGTTAAACCTAAATGTTCAACATTAACTGGCAGATTGGGTATTATACGAATAAAAGTAATGTATAAAGAAACCAGCAGTGTAGAAGTAGTAGTCTCACGATGTTCAGGTACGTGGGACTTAATTATTTCTTCAGATTTTGAATCCACACTTGATGGCATTGCGTATATTCTTAGGTAATAAAATATAGGTGGACAAACACATTTTTTGACGGATATTCAAATTGTGCAGTTCTATAATAAAGCCATAAGAGTAAATTGTCATTTAAAAATGCTCATCGTCAGCGGAAACGTCGAGGGTCGTCGCGGAGGGATGAGTTCACCCAAAGGACACTGCGGATCTCTTAAAATCCCTTCATCAATGCGGACGGAATGCAGAGATCGATGGAGAGATATAACTAAGATATTTAAAGGATTCACGATCCTCAATATCGGGGAACACGAAAATGAAGAATAATATTTAAAAAAAATAAAAAATTATGGTATACCTATCTAATATCCTTATGAAACAGAGTTACAGACATTATGAAAAATAAATAGTTATGTTCTTTTCAAAATAATACATTTGGATAGATACCTATCTAAAATTTAAAATTAATTATTTATAGGTTATTTTTTTAGAATAATTCGAAGATTCGTGCATACATAAGAAAAACAGACTCATGCTACTATTGACTATTATGTATAGGTACTGTTCCGGATTTGCGTAGATATTTGCGAATTCGGCACAAGGTTTGACAATCGCCAGTGAACTAGGCGTGAAATGAGTCATCCACCTATTACAATGAGTAGGTACGTCGTATGTCATATCGACATATTTTTCAAAAGGTGATCTGACATTTATGTTATGAGGCTAATGAAAAGACTCTATTAATAAAGAGGAAACAAAATCAATACGGCACTGTGTTGTACTACATAAATAAGGCAAAGAATGAAAACAACGGACTATAATACTCTCACGTCAAATTTAAAGGTTATTAGCGATTGTACAAAAAAATCGGACGCAATATTTTAATTAATAAAAATATATGCTTTTGTGTCGGAATATCCGATAAAGCGTAACATGCGTTGAGGTAATAAATAAAAATAGACACACAGAGACAATAAAAATAACACAAATTGACTAATTTCACGCAAAAATAAAAAATAAATGAACTTGCAAAAAAAATAACATGCCAGAATTGAATACGAAATAGAATCAATACGAAGCACTTTTTCATGCAAGATTTTCACAGGGTTATTAAATGTTTAGTTGGCTTCTCAATATAATGCATTGTTGTGTTTTAAATTGTTCTAAAATCTACAAGAAACAAGTGCATAGAGTATCATCACTCACGGTGTGCGATCATCCATAACTTTAAGAACGACTGTCACCATAAGGCGGTATCATTAGTGCAGGATTTTCATTGATCTGGCGATGAAAAATTAACAAGCGTCAAGTAAATGTGCGGGTTTTTATCATATTCATCGTATATACAGAAATAAATACAAAAATATCAACACTTTTACCACTAGAAAGCTAAGAAAATGGCGATGTTGCGGACAGTTCCAAAACACGGCCGATAACTATTATATACATGTAAAATATTGTGTGGGATCCATAGAAGACAAATATTTAAATAACAGACAAGATTGAGACAATGATTAATGGTGATATAAATATAAAATTCTCACCAATTCTATATTGACAGCTCCACTACTACAGCAATTCGCGACTTTGTTCTGGAATCAATATTGCCAACTGAAAAGACACAATTCTATTGTTGTCATTCTATTATTTTACTAATGGGGATACTAAAAGTAATAGTTTAAACGTTTGGATTATATATATCCTGCGCATTGAATGGAATTGAGGTGTATTATATAAATACGCAGTCAAATTTAGTTATGAATGATGAGTTATAAAGTTTTTAATCAAAGTTACCTATCATAATTTCGCTACATTATTTTCATAAGAATTTTAGGACAATAATTTTATTAGACATGAGTAGGTATGTACTTAACAGAGATGCATTGCAATTGAAAATAATAATATTGATAGTGTTTATGGGTCTTCGCCATCATTTGTAAAAAAAATATCAAACAATATACATACTTACTTACTTATTACAATAATAGTAACTGTAAAAGTGGACAGAAGAGTTCTTACACACTTTAAAATAGACGCTTCATTAAAATATATTAATTTTCTACAATATGCATGACATACAATAAAATGTATAAAAATAGGAAGCTGACACTGTAGCGAACGTTTGTGGCGCTTCTAAAAAACGGTAATACTTATGTAAAGATGCTTAATGTGCTTATAAGCTAATGATAATTTTAAAATAATGACTAAAGGTACCATCTCCAGATACAAAATTATAAATATTATTTGCATCGATTTTTATATGATGGCATCACCGTGTATGTACGTCATTTTAACAACTGTTTGTTTTGTTGGTGTTGGTAGCAGTGTAAATTATCTAGAAGTATACGAAGGTCTGAAGTGTTCCGGGTTTTAAAAGATATTGATATCGCCAATCATTATTGAACGTGAAATTGATTCTATTTGTACCTGTGTTGATATTTTTTCCGCGGAAATTGTCTTTCGACCAACAACAACATCGATCTCCATGAATTTTGTGTAAAACAGTGTGACTTTTAGGTTAGGTTAGTATTTTGACAACTATCTGGGATTCCTTTGGTGGTGTTGCGTAAATCGAAAATCAAGGCTTTTACGTTAAGCTTTTGTGTTGTGACCTCGTAGATGAGTGCTGTTATGAATGAAGATTATCAATCAACGCCACAATTTGTTTCCTAGCGTTAAGAACGTGATTTACAAAAGCTGAGGCTTATCTCACGAATCTAATCATCCGTTGCCTTTCGATAATATTGACAAATGAACCTGTGCTAATTTAGGGTTATGACTCCTGAAATTCAGTCAGTGGGGCTGGGAGTCTACATCTTATCATCCATTTGGCTTATAACATTGCTTCTGTGCATCATATCTGTGCGTACGGGGCAATTAGTCGGTGCTATTGCATTCCTTGTGTCGTCATTCATAACATTGATACTTGTATTAATTCCGCGAGTGTCAGATGATATCGATACGTTCCAAACCGAGAAGGTTTACGATCGATTGTTTGTTTTGAGATATTGCACACTGACTTTGTTGTTGCTTGGAATATTATGTGGGGTTGCCTACTTTCTTGTTTATGATTGCATGACACCCGTTCATACAAAGAAGCTTCGACATTGGACACAGTAATAACATTTTAAAGGATAATATCGTATAGGTATGATTTCTCATTTATCATTTTCATCACATGCACTAATGTCACACTTTCATGACTACAAATTGTAAAATTGAACGGAGTGACAATTTAGTATATTGTACAGAACTAGTAAATAAATCTGTGTT
Organism: Rhyacophila brunnea; assembly: GCF_057557595.1. Taxonomy (NCBI): domain Eukaryota; kingdom Metazoa; phylum Arthropoda; class Insecta; order Trichoptera; family Rhyacophilidae; genus Rhyacophila; species Rhyacophila brunnea. Next base: position 31,444,582 of record NW_028232871.1, on the reverse strand, counting down.
GTTTGGCCTAAACAATTATATAGTTCTATTATTAACTTTTCACCGATAATTCAATTAACATTTTACAAACAAACAGATTTATTTTTCTGGTATACTATAAGCCTGTCACTGATCGTATCATTCACCCTTAGATTTATGAATTTTGGTGTTAAGAGTGGGTATAACAGGAGCCAGTGTGATTCATATTTCAGTTGAAGAGAGTCCACAGAGCGAGTACCACGTCATTTTAAATCAAATTTACAACAAAATCCTTTAAATCCAAAAAGATTTTATTTTAAAAACATAATAATAATTATTGTCGGTAGAGCAATTCATTGCAATGATTTATTAGGTTCCGTCACCGCTGTTCGCCGGCCGGCCGAATGTAAAACAATGTGAAAAATAATAAAAGTATATGGGGTGCCTGCACGATACCTAATATTTATTTTTAGGCGTTATAAATTATTTCGTGCATTGGCTTTACTCAACCAACAAAACACAATAATGGTACCTACCTATTGTTTCACTAGTACATATTATAAAAAAGTTGCGTTACTAGTTTGTAAAAGTGTCAGACTAAACTTAAACCAATCAGGTACATCACTAGATATATTCTACGTCTTTTAAAAATACGCATTAGAATTAAACAATACTTACCTATTTTTTTTAATAATGATGTAGGTCTTACACATTAAAAATAAATACTATTCATTAATAATGTTTTTTGGATAGCACATGAAATAAAAATGTATGTAGATAATATGTGTTTCAACATCCTTCGTATGTTTAGTTCTCGTACAATTTCAGGTTAAAAAGTTATTAATCTATTTCTAAGTTTCTAAACTACTAAACTAAACTCTAAGTTTAAAAACGTCACAATATCCACCATATTGGTTGCAATACTTCCCACCAAACAGCTGATTAATATATTGAATTTAGTAACATTTAAGTATAAGTATTAGAAGATACTATTTTTTGGTCACCCCATACTCGCTTAGTTGGAGTGAGTTTGTTTGTTTTAAATTTAATTTAGTGACCATTATTTTTGAGGCACGCATCGGCGGCGAATTTTTAATATTACTAGTAGACCAACTATTTCGGACCACATATAAAAATATCATATTTTCAATTCTCAAGGGCATTTCTGTAGAGCGTCCCCTTAATTAATAATTCTTGGTGGAAAGACATGTATAACTTAGCATAAAACAATAATAGTTATAGTGCTATTTATTAAATTGCATCTTTCATATTTTGGCACTACATCTAATTCAGTTCACTTCTATCAGAGTTCAGTTTTATTAGAGAATTGCCTACTTATTTATTTTTTTGTATCATACATTAATTTGTCTATCGAAAATTCTTATTTTATTTGGTGGTCTGCTTTCATATTTAAGTTGTTAATGCGAATTTTCCGCCAAACATATGCCAAGACCTGCCATAAGCAGTGGTATATAACAGGTGCCCGCGCTCGCGATGGCCGAGCGGTAACGTGTCCGCTTATTAAGTTGTAGGTCTCGGGTTCGAATCCCACATGTTGTTTTTTCAATGTGTGTTTGTACCTAGAGCGTGGGCCTAATAATTGAGTAAGCGGCTAACATCTATTTCTTGTAAAAAAAAAACACAATATGCACATTACTCAGTAATATTATAATATTACAACACCTATATTGTACTTGAAATTGTGTGAAAACCATTCAGCCTATTTCAGTGTTTGATGGCTTGGTCGCAAAATTAGTGTAAATAATAATTATAAGATAAAAAGAACTTTTTATATACCACGTTTTTAAATTTTCTATTGAATCATATAAACTTGACAATTCCATGTATTAATAATTTAGGACAAATAAGGCAATTGTCAACAAATCATTTTTTTGCTATTTTGCAACAAACAAACAAAATATTAATATAGAATACTGAAATGTCATTTTGATTTCCATAGTAACGCATGTATATATTAATAATTTAGTTGCTAGGACCACCCCCTTAGCAACCAATAATAGTGGATTGGATTACGGATTTCTTCCGAAATAACTTTTCATACAATACAGAATTAACTGAAAATGAATTCAATTCTACTTAAAGATGGCTAAAAGTATTAAAAGAATGCATTAGCATCGTGTTCTGATATATTCTAAAAGTTTCAAATGTCTAGCTAGTCGGGAAGTTAGTTAAAAATCGTTTGCAAGATTTGTACTGGATAAACAACCACCGGACAAACAAAAATACGACCTAAGAAAAACGTGGTAAAATAAAATTTGTTACAAAATAAAGGTAGGCTTTTAAGGTTCAACATAAAATAGTACACATCAAACATTATCAGTCATACTTACATATTTGTTTTCATTGAAATAAGAATACAATTTGCAGGTGGTGCTCGATAGTTTTTTTTAAATAAAATTAAACCCTACTTAAGCCAAACCATCACAGTAGAGGTTGGCTGTGGCGACCCAACAAAAATAGTGTACACATAATTGTTTTCATTGAATTAAATAAATTGCACATGTTGTTGATTAGTTTTTTTTAAATTCATGTACCCCTGCCTAAAGCAAACCATAAAAGATAAAAAATATTCTTCAATCTATATAAATGTCTAAAATTATGTATGATTTAATGGCATATTTTTATAGATAGACAAATATTTTTGACTATTTATTATGGCTTGGTTTATGCAGGGTATAATTGAATTTTAAAGACTAACCTCCACTATCTGCAATTTGTAGTCTTAGACTGCGGCAAGTTTAACGTGAAGCGTGGCCGTTTCGAGAAGTACAATACTGACAAGCCTTTCAGAATATATCGCAGCGCCACGACGGCGGCCACTACTACTACTATTATGTCAGCCTACCTTCATTGTTTGCCATTGCAAGATAGTATCCCTAAATTGGGACCATTGTCCCAATAAACCATTTGTATATTTTATCTGCATAATCCCTAATAACTCTCATGTGTATATAATATTATGTAGCAGTGTAGTTTTTATCCGTAGGCATCACTGCTAATCATAATATATTATAATGGGATACCTAATAGTCAGTAAGATTAGACTCCACCTTATCATAAATTCCAATTTTAAATTTTCATGCTCATGACCTTCGTTTACTCATTTAAATAAATTATTGCTTAATAAGTGGATAAGTAAGTAATTGCCATCTTTATTATGTCAATATTTCTTAATATATGTTTACTTTATAGTTACAATTGGCCAGGTATTGAGACATAACTATTTACCAATCGGAATCATTAATATGTATCATTAATTTCACATCTCAATTCAACCAAGGAAATGACCTAGTGCTTTCCGAAACATTCATTTTTCCTTTTCTCACTAATCATAATGTGTTCGCTCTAATAATGATATTATATAGCCATCCAAGGTTAGAATTCATTAGTCTTTTAAATCATAAGATATACCTACATCCGAATGCATAAAATGGGTGGTTAGCAGTTAGTATTATACCCCGTTTACACGTGCATTGTTGACAGTAAGTATTATCGCGGCCATTACAAGAAAATGTATGGGAAAACCTGTATTATCCTGCAGTTGCCCACGGTGGCCGCGTGGCTTAAGCGTTGGACTATCACGCCGTGGGTCCCAGGTTCGAATCCTGGGTCTGGCAAGTACACAAATTGTTTTTCAATTTGTGTCTGTCAGGGTATGGACCTAATAGGTTGAGCAAGTGGCTGATATCCATTTCTTGTAAAAAAAAAATCTGTTAATACAAACCTCTAATCTGTGGAGGCCCATATGATCCTATTAAGATCGGACATGGTCGAAAGAAAAAAAAGAATCCTGCAGTTGCAAGCTTGCATGCATGAATCAAAAAAATTTGGAAGCTTCTGAATTTTCATGCGACAGTAGGGATTTTTTCAATCTGCGCTTTTGCAGTAGAACGATAGTGGCGAACCTGCCGGCAAAGAAACGAATGCTTATTTTTGGGGTTAACCGATTTTGACTACCTGTCAAATAGTAGATACCATAAAATGACAACAACACATCTCGCTTAATCTTGAAGAATGAGATTGGGAGACAGTCAGCACTTTTACGTGTAAAAAGTTATTGTCACGATAGTTTTAAATACGCACTATTGCTGCCAGTAAATCCATGCACGTGTACAGGCGGTATTATACAAGGATTCTTTCGGACTTCTCGAGAGTCCTTCAGAGGTGGGTGCAGTGAATTATAAATAGTCAAAACATTTTCTTTGGATATAATTTTGTATCAGAATGCTATTACCTCAGATCAAGATAAATAAACAGATGAAATGTGTTTTTTATAGAAACATCATAAAATCGTTTGCCAGAGAATTTATTCTATCAATTCCAAGAATCGATAGTGGTGGACACATGGTGCTACCTATCATGTTTTTTTCAGAGCCAAAACGTGCCACAACTAAATCGATGACTTTTTAAATGACAGTCTCTCCAATCTCATTCTTCGATAGTGAGCGAGATGCGATGTTGTCATTTTATGGTACTATTTGACAGGTAGTGAAAATCGGTTAAGGCTATACCTCAGTTGAGGTATGGTCTAAAAAGATCGTGGCTAGGCGATGCGGGGATTGTGCAAATGACGCGTGCCGAACGAAATATAATTTGTCATATAAATCCAACATGCTTCCATTTGATGTTCTGTTTATTTCTATTACTAACAATAATAATATATTCATTGACATGTTTTCTTTTTCAAGTAAATGGTTAACGTTTTTTATTCATCTTTACACGATTTAAGAATTAATACCCCCGTTGCCATCACGAAACAAATTGACGTGTTCACAGCTCGACGTTCGCTCTCCGATTACCAGCAAGTCCAAAATTTCGTCGCACCTATATTTGAAAATTATTTGCTGTTTCACTGAAGTACCGTCTTAACTTCAAAATTCGTTCGTAGTTGGTTTTTATGAAAAATTTCGAAAATTCAGAAGCTTCTGAACTTTTTTTATTCATACATACAATCTTGCAACTGCAGGATAATACATGTTTACACGTACATTTTCTTGTTATGGGCCGCAATAATATATACTGTCAGCAGTAAATCCATGCACGTGTAAACAGGGTATAAAGCCGTATGTCATGGGTGTAATTATTCGTCACTTTCCGTCAGGGTCACCATTCGTAGTTGTTTGTTATGACGCCCAACTACTTAGTTTAGTTTTTATCAGGATAGAAATTTGATCAGTAAACACAGAACTATTTTTATGGTTGTTTATTATTTCATATATATTTTAATATGACATGATAGTATTGCTTTATTATTTTGATAGTTTAATATGTATTGCGGACACAGTGTGCGAGGAATGTTTATTTAATTGAGAGATTATTTGTGAACTTCTTGGCTGAAAGGTTTAATATCGACTACTCATAATATCTAATGCAATATAATATGATAAGTACGAGTGACAAGTACTTTATCATCGACAGAAATAGTTCTATTTTATGTCGATAGATGTTATAGGGTTCGAATCCCCTGTTAAAATCGCATTTTCAATGCATGTTTGATCCAGATCCAGACAGGAGTGTAATGGATTGGTCAATTGGGCAGTGCTTTGTAAAAAGTTTGTCGTCAAGATAACCTTCACCCTATGGAGGTATATTTAAATATTTTCTCCATTAGGGGTAAAAATGGTAATTTACTTTTTAAATATCATTAAGAAAGAAACATATTATTTAGTACATTTATTAAGTTATTGTTTTAAGTTCTTTGGAACTTAAAATATAGGACATTGGTCACTGTCCTGTAAAGTTTGCATTTTGTAGATAAGTTTTCATATGATTCAGCCAACAAAGAATGCAGTTTATATTATTATAATTTATTCACTAATCATAATCAATGAACTAATGGTTGCATTGTGTGGTTATAAAATTATTCATTAGATATACTCATTGACTAATTTAAATTTACCAGACCTGTCATTCCATCATGTACACATCCACTTACTTCCAATAAATAAAAGGAACAGTAACATACTTTGACATCTCATGCGTATACCCACTAGAAAAAATTCAACATCTGATGGGACTTGAACCTGTAACCGATGGATTCGCGCCAGTGTGCTTTTCCAATTAAACTACGGGCATTCTACTTAATTACGTTGATTTTAATTAGTAGTTCTTACATGAAATGCTTGTATTACAATCTTGGCTAGGTATAGGTTTTTGTATATTAAATTATGGTAGGTATCAATTTATCCCTTGATTACTAACTAACGTCGTGGATCACTCCATTATTTAGTTTTTATAATGTACTTTATGTACTTAAGACTTGCTGATAATTTTAATAAACGACTTTATTTTATTCAACAATTAAAACACAAGATTTGAGAATGTAACATTCTATTATATTGAACAATGTTACATTCTCAAATCTTGTGTCTTGTTCATTGAATAAAAAAAAATAGTTTTATAAAAATGGAAAAGTAGTATTTTATTACTTACTGAGTTCTTTTTTAAAACTGATGTGTGGTTCTTAAGCATTCATTAAAATTTAATAGCTGGATGATATGAATTCTTTCATAAATTAATTTTACTGGAAGTACTTATATTAAAATCTTTTCTCACATTAAATTAACAGCCGTAAATTGTAAATATAAATACAACTTGTGTGAGAGATTTTTTTAACCTATTATTTAATAATAATTGCCAGTGGGAATTTTGGCAAGCATCACAAGCATTCTTTAAATAATTATGCCAATACCAATTTAAGCACCATCTTGATTTGTAATATAGGGTGTCAAAATAATATACTTAATTAAAAATGGAATGTATACCTACTGCCATCTGTCAATACTAACACAAACGAATACATTAAAAAGCAATATATTTTTTTGGTTTGATTCTTCAATAATAGTTTTCTTCCTATATATCAATGAAGAAAAAAATAGATAAAAATTTTCACTTTCCCGATGCCTGGAATAGTGCAATCAACAGTGTGTGCTTGCGTGTAAATCATGACAGATTATTATCACAGGTCAGCGGGATATATTATCCCAGGAATTTTCGTGTGCTGCACGTAAAAAAGTTTCACTTAAAAAACAAAATTTCTTTAATTCTGCAGTTTCAAAGTAAAGAATGTTGACAGCGGACCAGATCATTACGTACTCAGCAGTGGCGTGCAGTAAAAAATGACCGCCATAATAATTGGTGATCAATTTGATGTTCTATTTGTTGTAAAAAACGTGAATAACTCACATTTTGAAGTCTTTAATTGTATATGATTATTTCAAAGATGTTGAAAGAAGAAAACTTTTTAGTGTAGAGATGGAGCCTAAATGTGTGAAAGAGGTGGCAAAAAGTAATTTGAAAGAACTGGGAATACTGTACTAATTATCATACAAACTCAGCAGCTTGGTGTTTCTTTCTCCCATTCAACTAATTGCTTTCACAGATTTTTATAAGGAAACCAAAGATTCCTTGGTTAATATCTAGGTTGAAACTGTTTTCAGTAATCCTCAACTTGAGTTCATAAAAATAACATAAGTTTTTTTCTCCACTCGAATCAATAAATTCATTACTTATACATTTAAAATACATTTTAGTATATACTTGCAATAAAATCATTTAACTAAGTGCTTGCGGCAGGTTATCGAATATTATCGTTAATCTAAAATGATAATTTACAACATTTGACCTTTGTACAATTTTCAATTTAACTAATTAAAATCATTAAATAGTATTGGTATATTTTCTCAATAGCAGATTAGGCAGAAAGGCATTTTTTCAGTAAACACATGTTAATCTAGTGAACTTTGGTTGAATAATATAAATAAACACTATGGCAGGGAGAGGTCTATAAATACAACTGATTGTTTGGTCAGATAAATCCACAAAATTAACAAAAAAACTTCGCTAATTAAAATGGGAGTGTGTTCACTGAACAGATTGTGTTATCTTCTGTGATATGGGTATTCAAATTATATTTCATTGTATTGGGTAACACCGCCCATTGAGCTTAAATGAAGAATATTCACATTTTTCTAAAATAGCTCTCAGGCCTGATGCATAGATGAAAATTAAATGTCAGATACCAAATCCGTAACTAACATGGCAATATTTCTTCTCTAAATTCTGTTTTCCGGACATTTTTAGCAGAATGACAAACAGCACCTTATTACCCACCAATCGTGTAGTTAGTAGTATAACCATGGCTTTGGGCACTGCAGACGTTTCTTTAAATAGAAATGTACACATGTGTCTGCAATATTCTGCAGTGCATCTTTTGAATATTTCAGACGTAATTTGCGGGAAATAAAAACTTACTGAAATGAAACCGACTGCAGAAAATACACACAGTTGGAAAACGTGAATTCTGGGTTTGTGAAAACAGGGTTCCTCTGTATTTCTGTTTATAAAAGATTATTATTTTACAATGCTGTCAAAATGTTTTAATGTATTGTCGGCTGTAGAAATCCGTCCATACTTTTTCATTCATAAGTACTTATTTGTCATTACAAATTGTAGATGGTTTTCAAAATTCGATTAAACTCTGCATATACTTCAAAAAATATTCTTCGCTTTATAAAATATCTAAAGTTATGTATGGTTTAATCGCATAATTTTAAATATTTTCTAGATAGAAAAATATTTTTTATTTAATATCTATTATGGTCAGCTTTAGGCAGGATTTAATTGAATTTAAAAAATAACTAATCAACATTGTTTGCAATTTGTATTATTTGTTCAATGAAAACAAATAAGTATGACTGATAAAGTTTAGTGCGCACTATTATTTATGTTGAATCTTAACAGTTTACCTTCACCCTTCGCCATTGGTGTAAAGGTTCTCTCACGGCAACCTAAAAAAATGTAGAAGATTTTTCATTTTTTTTTAATTCCCTTCAAAATGACAATCAGGTTTTTTTACCTTTTCATAATATTTTAGTCAGCAATTTTACTCCACTAGAGTCCGTATTCTTTATGCTGGCATTCACGTCACGTCGCTCGCGGACGGAAAGTATTGTGTCATCGCGTTTGACCTTTGAAAGTTTTCAATGGGAGGGAACGAGAGGGAATGCAGTGTTAATATGTTGAAGTGGGGGGGGGGGAGGGGGAAACCACACGCCAGCATAAGGAATACAGACTCTACATAATTTAACCACTCTCCCCATCAAAATATGTATGTTATTACCTGAAGAAAACAGTCTCCGAAGCATAGAAATCTTTTATCGCGAGGTGCTACAGATCATTTGAATACCACTGGCTTGGGATATAATTAGCTTAAAGTTTTACATATATAAAACTCATATTTCTGATATATGAAAATCCTCCATTGATATAACTCAATGAACATGAATGGTTTCATCCGCTTAGTCTTAGATGAATATTGCCAAAAGCTTCATTCATCAAATAGTGTACTTTACCACATTATTTCTCAAGAATGGCCTCCCTAACGAGCCGATTATGTCTAGGATGGAAGTGCACATGGTAACAGGCCAAAAACAGAATAGGTTCTTACAATTAATATTTCACTCACAAAAGGATACAGATATATTATCACCAGGGAGCAGATATATATGCAACAAAAAACATGATTATATGCATGCACATATGCACTTAAAATCATTGAAATATGCAGTTAAAAATTGACATTTTTATGGAAAAATATTGTAAATACCCACTTCACCCAATATTACCGATAAAAAATCGAATAACAAATTAATAATCCTAAACAATATAATACAATAACAAAAAAACACAAATAATCAATATAAAGTTAATCAATTTCAATTTTCAAAATAGTTTGTTTACAAGTAGGTACAAATAATTGAACAAGAAATGCAAAATGTAAATGTCAACTATGGAAACAAAACACAATTTAAAAAAACAAAAATGACACACTTAACTATTCCTAAATACTATTTGCTGTTTTTTTGTCCGTAAAAATAAGTTACAATATTTTTTTCAATATTCTCTGGCATTAATTTTTTTGCATATCTATCAGTATTTTGTTTATATGCGGAAAATGATCTCTCAACATCCACAATGGTGATAACACAAAATTTAAATAAAGGTGCCTGAGTTGACTTCACTTTTTCTGATAAATTAATGAAATGCTCGGGGATGCCATTAAAAATGCAAGTGCATCTACCTGATTTAGTTATGTTTTGATAAAATTATAAATGCAAAAACCCTAAAATATGCATTTATTAATGAAATATGCATTAATGTCTCAAATATGCTCTAATGTCTCAAATGTGTATTTATATGCACAATAAAATTTTATTTTTGGATTCTGCGTCTTTCGAAACGGATTTCTGTGCAACTCCCATAGGTGTACATACACCCTAACAAAACATTCACTAGCATATAAATCCGGGCCCTAATTATCACTATGATCTCCTATTCTTACAAGTGGTGCCAATTATGTAATTATAGATTGTAGTTGTTTAATCCTGTCAATTTGCCATTTAGAAATTCCCAAATCTACCGCTAGTGGAGGGTATACTATATGTACACACAAACTATCTTTAAATAGGAACCAATACGACATCTGGTGGCTACAAAGTCAGTTAGTTCAGTTGTTCTGTGAGTGTTGTATGACATTTTGGATTTATTGTCTGTAATATTTTGTGCTGGTCATTATACCGAATACGTACCATTATCCTTTTTAGTAATTGGTCCGTCAGTCATACTTATTTGTAACTTGCAGATACAAATTGCAGATGGTGTTAGTTGGTTTTTATATTTTAATTAAACCCTGCCTAAAATAAACCAAAATAGATCAAAAAATATACTTTTAATCTTAAATTATGTATAATTTAATATGATAGAAAAAAAACTATTTTAAATTAGATACTTATCTAATTTTTTGAAGCATGACTTTCACATAGTGGCGGAGGGTGTAGGTAGGCTGAGGAGATCCCAACATAAATAGTGCACACCAGACTTGATTGAACTAATAATACAAATTGCAGATGGTGTTAGTTTGTTTTTAAAAATCAGCTAAACCCTGCCTAGACCAAACTATAATAAATAAAAAATATTCTATCTATAAAATATCTTATAATAATTATGTATAACCATATATACATGGCATAATTTTATATATTTTGTAGATAAAAGAATATTTTGTATCTTCGTAATAATATCAATTAATTATGATTTGTTTAAGGCATGGTTTAATTTAAAAAACTAACCTCAAATTAAAAACTAAATTACCATATGCAATTTGTATTCTTAGTGTAATAAAAACAAATAATATCACTGACAAAGTTTAGCGGACAATATTTATGTCGTATCTCCACAGCCTATCTCTACCCTTCGCCACTGCTTTCAATTTATGTTTCATACAATTTGCCGATCAGCTTTTAAAATACTCCGATAGCTGGTATATATTCTACAACTGGTATATATTCTACCTCATATTTTATACAACTCAATAATAAATCTATGTGCGTATATGTATATGCTGTACATTGGGACGACTATTAAATATTTTTATTGAGTATAGATGTCTCTGTTAGTCTCTTATTATTTAATGTAATACAAAATACTGTTTAAAACTTTTGGTACCTAATTAAAAATTATTTGTATTACGCCGATATTTATTAAGGTATGCTGCCATCTATTAATGCTCCCTAAGTATAACTGTCCAAGTATGCATTATTATTTATGATTACTCACCGTTTACCTCTCCTCAACAAAGACTGGGGTACTGTTACGTGTATGAATGCGTTAGTGAAGGAAGGAGACGGCATAATACATGGTGACAGCCCAAGTACCGAGAGAGATATCAAATAACCGTGAAATTTTGAATATAAAGTTATGTGTCTTTAAAACTAGAAATAGTTCAGAACTCAATTATTAATATAACTTTGATTGTTTTTATTCACAGATAAAGAAGATGTCGGGAACACTGTCGTCGAGGATACGATCTCCGCTCCGACAGATCATTCGGATGCGGCAGCAGGTCAGCGAGATATCCACTTCCCGCACGCACAATGACACAATCATTGTCAAAAACAACGAAGATTTCGTGGAGAAGGTGATATATTACTTCAATAACCACCTACTTGCTTACATTAAATTGATTTTCCACCAGCTGTCATTATTATGCTATGACAAATATACTCAGATATCGTCACTGTATTTTAAATACCTCCTATGTGGGATAATAATTGTAAAAAACTGTTTTAAAAAATAATCGTAAATGATATACCTAATATAATATTTTTTAATATTTTTTGTAAATCCTAATCATAAATTAAAATTAGATAATCATATTTTTTTATAATGTATTTATTATTAATGGTAAAATCATAGCTTTTTCCGTGTTTTTATGACATGTGATTAATTCTATATGCACCGTATTGAATACGTTGAATCATGTGTAAACATGCCTTTTGGATGCTCTCACATAGTATTAATGTAATATCGATTTTATTCAGTGATTTAACTTTTTATTTGATCTTTCCACAAGTGATATACATATGGTAGAGAAAAAAATGCGCATCACATGGTATCAACTCATTTTCGTCAAAATCACCACATATGAGGTATTTAATATACAGCGACGATATATATAGACTAATCAGTGATAATGAGTGCCTATTGGAGACAGCGAAACAATGAATAACTGAAGAAAGGGTCAATTGGACAAATATTTATGGGACTTTAATTTGGTTTTGTCTTCAGTATTTTACTGATTGATATATTATTATTAATAAGAAACTACACCTTTTTTCATATATTGTGTAGTTTGTAATAGTTTGAAGTATAGTCTGATCCTAAAGCCGCATTTAGACCAAGCAAGCGAATGTTTGGTCTTCCCCCACTCCAGCAAAAGTCTTATGTTCGCTCAACAAAAAGCGTGAGAATTTCGCTGGAGTGGCGGAAGAACATATATTCACTTGTTTGGTCTAAATGCGGCTTAAAAAATCATGTTGGCCCCCACGGGGTGGAGGCTGTATTAACAGATTTTTGTTTTTATGAAAAATGGATGTTAGCCACTTGCTCAACCTGTTAGGTCCATACACTGGTCATACACATTGAAAAACAACGTGTGAATTTGTCAGACCCGGGACCCACGACATTATAAGCCGATGCGGTAACTGCTCGACCATCGTTAATATTATAAACTTATTTCAATGGGTGCTTATCATTCTTATAGAAATTGTGAATATTTTTATGACGTTATTGCAGGAGTTGGTACACTTTAAAAGCATACAGAAATACTTGAATAATGTAGAGATTTTGTCAAAATTAAATTGATGTCACTGTTTAATTTAAATATGCATAAAAATAATAATCATCGATTTCCATTATTTCTAACATTTAATTATATTTAATGGGTAATAAGTTTCGTTGATCTCTGTGTTTCCCATAAAATATTATTTTTTATGATTATAAAAGGCACCCAAAATTCAGAGACCAAAATAAGAAAAAGTATGCATTTATTATTGCCAAATTTTATACAAAATTTAAATAAATGTGTTCACTTATTATTATTATAATATTCTGAGCAAGGTCATATTTCAATGTTAGCATAGTGTGTCTCCCATATATTATACCTTTACAGTTGAGTCATCCAAGGTCATTGCCAATTGGTTATTAAGGTTATCAGATGCATTATTATTTGCATGTTGGCTGAATGTATTTCTGATTTAAATTATTAATTCTATGGCGTTGTTTCATAAGCTGATAATCAATACGTGCCATTGATTTGCATAACATAATATAAGTTATTAATCTATCATTTTACTATTTATTATGACTAAAAGCATTTCCCGACAACAAAAAAATGCTAGATGCTCATGTAAAATTTCATTTGTATTACAGCAAAGTACTTCATTATTTGTTTCCAGCTTCCAATGTTCTTTGTTTAAATTTTTAAATAATATAATGAACATTTTTAATACCACCACGATATTAAAATCTATTGATTTTTTTTAAAATATCCATAGATGGTATTCCTAATTCGAAGAATTGAATTAAAAACTCCAGTGAAAAATAATATTCTTTTATGGTGTAATTATATTTTATGTGATCTAATTTCTACGATGAGAAAAAACAATAAATCATAATGACACACATAATCCTAATCTTTTCTTCAAAGTTTACATGTTTATTGTTCAGGATTAGCTTGCAAAGATATCTCAAATTCATCATTTTCGACCGTCACACGGCACTTGGGCCCTTCTGATACATAGAATGGCAAACGTTATGTAAATCTTAATTAAGAATGCGCTATCATTAAATGAAGAAGGAATGACGTACGCAAAACAGTGTTCAGCATGGCAACACCGTTTACCACGATTAGAAATTAGTAAATTACGATTTTCCGTACATTATTAAAATATTTACAATTTGAAATACCTACAGTGGTAAAAGTGTGAAAACAACACGACACACATTTAATAATCATGTATTAATATTTAACATAAACTTTAAATAATTTAATGGTTACTTTATCAAGTGTTTTAATTATAAAAGCACGCAGCACAGTGGATAAAGTATTCCCAGCATTAAATTTTATGGCAACACGTTTCCGTGTTCATTAATATTTTTCACAAAATTTTCCATTGATCATTCATTATTTTTTGGTTGGCGTTTGTGTAGATAATCGGTACTCAATACAATCTATCTTTGTCTAAAACTATTATTACTATTTCTGTTTACAAAACGTAACCGTGTGACCGTGGCTGTCAGTTTTTTCTCAATGTTAAGCTGCCAGCATTGCTACCCGTTAATTGTTTTGTTTTAGTAGAAAATCAGCTGTCTAGTAAATAAGCTAAGCTGACTTATTTAAATAAGTACTACTATGCATAGTGTCTTAAGCGTAGCGAAGATAAACATTACTTTATGTATGAACGGAGAAAAGTCATTATTGTGAAAATATTGTTAAGATCAGGTGTCGTCCACATGCTCCATCTGAAAGAAACACAATAGTTTTCCGGCTTGGCAATCAATACTTGCGTGACCTTCATACATTTGTATTTTCAGCTACACTAAATTTACATTTAAGTTGTGTTTACTTTCACCGACGCGTATACAATAATTCATTTCAATACCAAATCGTTGGCCACTTTCCAAAATTCACCGTTTTCTGGCAGTAAATAATAAAAACTGCATACTTTCTCGCAGCCAAGTAATAATTATGTATGTAGCCACCTATCGGACATAATCAATCACAATTACCATCTGTGAATCAAGTTTTTTTTTTTTTAAATCAAACACTGACTAATCTTTCAACGTATTTGATTATTTTATTATCACGCTTGGCAAAAAAGTCGTCGTTGGAAAAACAAACACCTGTAAACACAATATATTGTATTCTGTTCATAAAGCCATTTATCTGTAGTACAGTAAATTGGTAGTGAATGCAAACAATAATTTAATGTCGCCCGTGCACCAGAATCAAGGTCTCCAATATTACTTCATGATATCTACTTATGTTGGAACACGATTTCAAGCTCATCAGTTAAAACCGTAGTTTAATAAAAGTTAATAACTATTTTCGTTTCGCAGCGGAACATATGTGCCCTCACATAATGGAGGTTATATTAAGTGATTTTTTTACAAGAAATGGTTGTCAGACATACACCCAAGCTATTGAATTCTTGCACTGGATCAGACACTTATAAAAAACAACATGAATTTATTTGAGTAGCTGCGGAAATTGCCACTCTATAATATCATGTATGATTAGCAGTGGCTAGGTAGGGTGGAGGTAGGCTGTTAAGATTTAACATAAATAGTGCACACTAAACTTTGTCAGACATACTTATTTGTTTTCATTGAACTAAGAATACAATTTGCAGGATGGTCCTTTTTACTTTTTCAAATTCAATTGAACCCTGCCCAAACCAAACCATAATAGTTTAGGGATGCTATAGGCTTTTATGGGCATACATGAGGTCAACGAGAAGAGCCACATTCTGGATTTTCATTGTATATAAAGGCAACACCATAGTCACGTTCTCACATAGTATTAAATACACAAATTCAAATTTAATAATTACATTTCTACAAAGATCTTAATTGCTATATTATAAAGTATAAAAAATACAAATATAAGAAAATAAAAAATGAGAAATAAAACACAAAATAATTCATAATAAGTTCAAAATCACTGTTATCACTGCCAGCCAATTTTTACTAGGTGGACATTTGTAGGCCAGCTATTTTTGGTATAAAATAAATCCCTTAAAAATATGAAATAGGTCAGATAAGTCAGTAAATATTTGTGAAAACTTACCAAATCAATATGTTTTTCGAGTTTATCGTGAATATTTTCACACTAAAATCATGAATACTGTTTAGAAAATTTACACCGAACAGTCAATTCAGAAGTTACGACGTTTACAAGAACCCAAGAGTTAACTCGTCCGTGGCTGAACACGACATACATGCTTTGGCGAGTTAATTCGTCCGTGGCACTGGTCAGGTTATTAAAAATAAAATATAATTAAAATTAAAAGTTTATTTATCATTTTTAGCTAAATTTCTAAAATTTGGTGAAAAATTTGTTACAGCCGTTCGCAGTGCAGTCTTTGACAGTTGCATTCATATACGCGCATCTTGTCACTTACAACATTTAGAAAGGAAAACTCGCGAAAATACAAGTATAATGGGGAAAGAAAATACCTATATTTTTATCAAGAGATATTGGGAGCCGCACTTTACACGACGAAGAGCCGCATTTGCCGACGTCTGCTATAGGCGATCCGACAAAAATAGTGCACACTTTTTCAGTCTTAAATAATGGTTTTCGTTGAATTAAGAATACATATATTACAGATGGTGTTGGTTAGTTTTTCAAAATTCATTAAGCCCTGCCTAACCAAACCATAATCGATAAAAAATATTCTTCCATCTATAATATATCAAAAATCATGTATGGTTTAATGGCATAATTTTCGATAATTTAAAGACAAAAGAATATTTTTGACTATTATCTACCATGACTTGGATTAGGCAATGTTTAATTGAATTTTAAAAAACAAACACTATCTACACATTGTAGTCTTAGTTCAATGAAAACAAATACGTTTGACAGACAAAGTTTTGTGTGGACTATTTATGTTGGAACTCAACAGCCTACCTCCACCCTTCGCTACTGATGTTTAGTCTCAAAAGACATACCCCCTCTAAAACTTAATAATAATTATGATTCGAGTATTTTAATTTATATATTTTTTTGCTGTCTGCATCTGTTTTATGTGTACACATTGGGATAATTGAAACCAGGAAATTGCACGGTGCGTAATAGAAAATTTGAAATGTTGTGTGCGCTTTTTGTTATTCCACAATATTACCCACATGAATATTTAAAGCACATTAATGATGTTATTTTCTGTGTGAGCTATGCTTAATTGAAAAGCTTTTTTGTATACACGAAGAATTTGAATATAATGGAACCCCGATTTTACGTGTCCATAATTCAGGTTTTCCCGCTATTTGCGTGTAGTTTCTGCAGTCTTGTTTTATTTTAGTACATTTAATTCCCGGTTTTACATTTTTATTTCCCGCAATTTACATCTGAAATATTCAAAATTCAATTAAATAAATTACAACACGATTGTATTAGTTTTTTGTTGTTGTTTACGCTTGTTCATATAATGTCTTAGCAAAGAAAAAGTTGTCAGTTCAAGGGGAAATAAACATTCTTGGAAAGGATAAAGAACATGTTGACGTAATATGCTCCAAACCAATTTGTATGATTTTTTAATAAAAATAAATTTTCAACACCACCAATATACGTTTTCCATTAAAGTACCTATTTAGGGTTTTTCTCAGTCATTTCAAAAATGTAAAATTCGGGTTTCACTGTATATCCACACCTTTTCATTGAGATACATCTATTGTCTACTCCACCATCATGTTTCATCTATCACAGAATTGTTTTATTTTGCCCGTCAATAAACAGGCGAGCGTGTTAACCCCTGATCCATAGCGGACGTCTTCTTTTTAATTTCTGTTTTAACAGCTCAAAACATTAATTGTCTACTCACTACCTATTTATCTTTTTATGATTTCTATTGCAGTATAAATTTATATTTTGCTTTATCGATAGCCTGTGTTAAGGGGGGACATGCTCGTCGAAGGTCAAAATTGAGTTTTTATTGTATTTTCAAACCATGGTCCTGGACACTCCTTAAACGTTGTAGATGATCTATTTATAGAATTTTGAAGCCTTATTATCCTTTATAGTTATTTTAAACATTTGATGACTGCATGAAGTATTTTTGTTACATAAAATAGTATTCTTTTAAACCTCTCGCTCTAATATTTTATAATATAGTCATATTTCGGTACATAACTGTGCAGTGGTGTTAAGATTTTTTACATTTATTAATTTTTAAACGCATTTAATAAACCATTAGCATAATTTATTACGAGATAATTTTTGTAAAATATTCACGATAAAAAATTATATTGCTAATCTCTGTGATCCCAAATTTGACAAGAATTAGGCATTTTATTATTCAAAAAATCGACAAAATTAACACATTTGAAGATGATTCTAAAGATATTTATTATAAGCTATGTCTTTGACCATTCAAGTGTGATAAACATCTTATGAATAATGATTGCTTTATAATAATTATTGACCTAAGAATAAGGTAGTGTTTTTTTGAAATACGCCATTTCTTTTGTCATTCCCCAGTGGTTAAGCTACAACATACGGCCGTAGCCATAAAATGACAAACTATAATTAAAGTAGGAAGTAAAATTATGTTAACGCGCGTGTTTGAACATGTACCTAACCGAATTTTTTTTTATTTTTTTTTAAACGGTACATGTTCAAACACGCGCGTCAATATCATTTTACTCCCTACTTCAATTATAGTTTGTCAATTTATGGCTACGGCCGTATGTTGTAGCTTAACCTCTGGGGAATGACAAAAGAAATGGCGTATTTCAAAAAAACACTACCTTATTATTAGGTCAATAATTATTATAAAGCAATCAATATTCATAAGATGTTTATCACACTTGAATGGTCAAAGACGTAGCTTATAATAAGTATCTTTAGAATTATCTTCAAATGTGTTAATCTTGCCGATTTTTTGAATAATAAAATGCCTAATTCTTGTCAAATTTGGGATCACAGAGATTATCAAAATAATTTTTTATCGTGAATATTTTACAAAAATTATCTCGTAATAAATTATACTAATGGTTTTATAAATGCGTTTAAAAATTAATAAATGTAAAAAATCTTAACACCACTGCACAGTTATGTACTGAAATATGACTATATTCTAAAACATTAGAGCGAGAGGTTTAAAAGAATACTATTTTATGTAACAAAAATACTTCATGCAGTCATCAAATGTTTAAAATAACTATAAAGGATAATAAGGCTTCAAAATTATATAAATAGATTATCTACAACGTTTAAGGAGTGTCCAGGATCATGGTTTGAAAATACAATAAAAACTCAATTTTGACCTTCGACGAGCATGTCCCCCCTTAAGTTAAGTTACTTTGTTGTTCTTTTCAAGGGATTCATGATGGTTTTGATAATTTTATAATATTGATCGCTCACTTCGTATCCACCTCATGAAATTAATTTATATATTATTAGGACAGTTTTGTTTACATGGTAAACTTTATCAAGCATTTGTATGTTCTTACTAAAGGTCAACGCTCGATAGTTATAATTCTTAATTCTATAACAACTACAGAATGTGGGTCAGCAAGGCTCACTATAGGCAGGCCATGACATAAGACTGTAAGTTTCGATCGTAGTGCCAGGTATTTATTATTCATACTTTAAGTGCAATATTGCAATATGGTAAACTGTTATAATTGTTTCATATTGAAATATTAATTAATATGAACGAAATATACAATCGAAAATCTTCATTTATTGCGAACAGGTTATTGCATTGCATTCGAAAATAATCAATAACTAGCATTACTACCATCCTAACTCCAGCTTGTCTATAGTCGGCTTTGGGTATAAAGGTGATAGAGATTTTTAATAAAAAAAAGGCATATAAAAGAAACAAGTGTTGTATATTATTAATTTCACCCGTGGTGAATACCAAGTGAGTGATAAATCGATATCGTAAAATAATATTTCATGTAACTATTTAATGTAACTTATGTTTATTTTGTATAGGTGATGAATAGCGACCGGCCTGTCATAGTGAATTTCCACGCGGAGTGGTGTGATCCTTGCAAGATACTCACACCAAAGCTGAAAGAACTCATCGAGCCCCTGGATAACCTGGACCTGGCCGTAGTAGACGTGGAGGAGCACGCCGAACTGGTGCACACTTTTGAGGTGAAAGCCGTGCCCGCCGTCATCGCTATCCGGGACGGTTTGGTGGTCGACAAGTTCATCGGCTTAGTGGACGCCAACATGATCGAGAGTCTCATCAACAAGATGGCGGGGACCACCAAAAATAAAGAGAAGGACAAAGCCTCGTAAGGGACGCTGCTTCTTTAATCGTGTAAATTTAGTCAATATATTATTTTATTGTAAAAGAAAGAACTGTCTATGATTTAAGATATAATTGGGTGGAGTTATGTGAAAGGAAATCGGTAACAGTTTAACGCGGAGTTTAATAAGTTGCAGAGACATCTAGTAACAGTATTACAACACGGGTAATTAAAATATGATTTAATTTTAAATTTCTTTTGACATGATATAACATTATCTTTGTCAGAGTAGGGAGTCTGCAATAAACTAATGGTAAAGGGTCCGCTTAGTTTTTTTCAATCTGTGTTTGGATTAAGAGCCTAGACCCCATAAGTGTTGACGTGTGACGGCTGAAATATCCAATTCTCGCAAAAAAATGTTTAAGAAAATTCTTCAGGAGGTGGTCAAGATCCACATCAGATTGTAGAGAAAACGATTTAAAAAAATTATTTAAAATGCCAGATTACTGGACGTACCGTACCTCTGAAAAATTGGATTTGTGCGATTCTTACGTATTATAGGTACATAGAAAATCAAAACTCCATTAACAAATATTTATAAAATGATTGGTTAAGAATAATAAAAAATATCATCGTAATAGGGCAGCTGAATTAGATATACCTAACTAAAATAGATTTCAAGTTGAAAACATTTTTTTTTATAATAAAACAATGCTATTATTGAACGCATGTTTGCTATGCAAGAGACAATTTATTCGACCATGTCTGATCCTAATAATATCATATGGGCCTCCACGGCGTGGAGGTTTGTTTTTACGAGAAATGGATGTCAGTCACTTGCTCAACCTATTAGGTCCATACTCTGACTCATACACAAATTGAATAACAATATGTGTACTTGCCAGATCCAGGATTCGAACCTGGGACCCACGACGCTATAGTCCGACGCTTAAGCCGCGCGGCCATCATCGGCGTATAGACAGTACTTACTGAAATACAACTGTTTTGGATTTATGAGGATTACAAGATTTACGATGTCGTCATACAAGACACGTCGTAGACCGTAGACAATTTATTAATCATTTCGAAACACCTAAGAGATGCATTTGGCTATTGGAAAATATTTTTTCTAAAAATGAGCTCTTCCAAATTAAGTTAGTATGTAGGTATATTCAATAACAAATATGCTCTATTTTTCTTAATTCTTGTGAGTTATTCATTTGAATAAAAAAAAATATTTAATTACCCACTTTTTATTTCATTGTTAAAAATAATCATTAAAAGTATGTAATAAAACCCGATCAATAGTTAAACAAACGAATGTACATTTTATAACAATTTACATAATAAATTTTAAGAAATCTTTCAGAATATGGTGTTTAATAGCATGTCTCATAATTTTATTCTGTTACTAGATGTCTCTGTTATCTCTCACCCTGAAGAGAGCTCTGAATGTTCTATGTGTAATTATGAGCTGAAGATAGATATAAATTGTACTAAATAATCTTTTTGCACTCTTCTAAAATGTAATGGTAAGATTCTTAATAATTTATTATGCAGGAAACAATATTTTTTCTCACGTAGGTGAGTCCACACACCCCCTAATGCAATGCGTGTGTTTTTGTGACATTTACAGTACATACAAGATTCTTATTTACTTCATTCTATCATATTACGGCACGTGGTGTCACTTCTCGCGCCTCTTACCTTGTCGATCACGCAGTGCGTAGATTGCTCTTCTAGTGTTGATCCAGTTGGGTCAGCCATGATAATTTATTCCATCAGGATGAGTGATAATGTTTTAGAATGTTACATTATCGGCGAGTATCCGGAAAATATGCCTCTTGGTGATAAAATCACAATATCTACTACTTGTAAATCCCATCCTGATCGAAAATACGTTAGTAATATCTAAGGCCGTCTATAGTCAGGCCGCAGCACTAAATTGCGGGTTCTGGTGGTAGTGCTAGTTATTGCTTAACTTTGAATACAATGCAATAACCTGTTCGCGGTAAATGAAGATTTTCAATTGCATACATATTTGTATTACCAATGTATTACAATTTTTTTTCAATATGAAACAATGATTTGAATTACCCCATCTCTACCTGTCATGTATAAGCAGCCATGGTTTGTGTACGGCCGTCTTTCATGATGTGTCAGAATGAAAAGATTTTAGTGCCACACATCCTTGTCCCGAAACGAAGCTGCACGAGACTGATGTAACAATCATGCACCTTGGTGCTTAGAGAAAGAGTTTAGAAAATAAAATAAAAAAATCATCATTATTTGACAATGTACCATGTTGCATATCGAATTATAAGCAATAATTAGCATTACAATCGAAATCACAGTTTTATGCTGCGGCCTGACTAAAGGACATTGTGTTTTATTGAAAGTATAACTCTCCGTTAACTAAAATTAGACAATTTTTACTGAAATGCAACTGTTTTGGATTTGAGGTTTACAAGATTTACGATCTCGTCATACAAGACAAGTCAAAATTTACTCCAGTAAATTAATAATACAATTCGTCTTCCTGCATAATGAAGTGTTTTGACTTATGCTGAGTATAATTAAAATATGTGTTAGTTGATTGCTTTTCGCATAAGTCCATCCACTTATGGACATGTTAGTTTGTGTAAATTTTCTAATCTTAATATACTGCACTCCCGTGTCTTATTTTAAAACTTCTATTTATACCTCATCTTATATTAAACTGACAGATTTTTCTAAATTAACAAAATATATATTTTTGTCTGTGCCTTAATTTATCTTCAAAAAAACTCTTGTTATTAATTTTATAATATATCCTCGCAAATTTTAACATTTTTAAAATTATCTTCGAAAATTCAAAAAAAAAAAACTGTAATAGGTCCAGAGAAATGTAATTTTTTTCAGTCTATTAGATTTAGTCTATTCTTGTATAGTTCACACTTAATTCACTATTTAATACAAATCCTAAATTTAATTATTGTTGGTTGTTGGATGGCAAATATTAATAAAAAAAAAATGATAAATTACTATTTCGCTCCTGCGTGAAGCATAAATTCAATATCTAAGAAGAGACAACTTTAAAATTACCCCGTCCAACTGCAACTGGAAGCGTTACAATATCCCTACACCTA
The DNA here is from genome assembly GCF_057557595.1 of Rhyacophila brunnea. Lineage (NCBI taxonomy): Eukaryota > Metazoa > Arthropoda > Insecta > Trichoptera > Rhyacophilidae > Rhyacophila > Rhyacophila brunnea. The sequence goes on along the minus strand of NW_028232871.1, from coordinate 31,421,147 downwards.
CCTAGATTTACAATACATCTGCCCACAATCAAATAAACAATGTATAAAAACCATTTATAAGCACTTTAAATGTGTTTTTGAAAATATGTTCGAATGCACTGTTAACAAGTTTATGAGACAATTCTTACTCTTGTAGCAATCTTTAGAGTGTTGTTTTGATTAAAATACGCAAATTTTTTGCAATATGGATTGTCCAAACTACATTCAAATTGATTGCAATTTTTTCAGATGTGGATGGATATTTTGTGTCAAAGATTTATAAAATAATTGAAAAAGTGTATGTAAGAAAGATTCTAGAAAGAGACTAAGCTTTAATATTTTTGGTCTCTTTAAATACGGAGGTTCTGGGTTTGAATCTATTTGTTTTTTTTTGCAATGCATAAGCAGGGACATGGATGTTTAAAATGTTTTCACTTTCTTGATCTATATTCCCATCTGTTCACCGAATGATTTACAACCATTCCTCATAAAAAAATGTTTGCCTAGTCACTTTACCTGTGTTTGTGCTCCATCTGTAGTGAAAATGGTAAAAAAAAAAAAAAAAATGTTACACTTGCGCTGCGCTGTTGGTAATAAATAAATATAAAATATATTTGAAAAAATGTTTTCACAAGGTCTTTATGAAGAATTGCAAATGTTAACAGCTCGCAATGGTCAATCTGTGTAACTTTATTCAGTTGGTAGGACTGTTGTCCATAGACAAATTACAATAATTGTATATGGCTGTAAGATTAAATAGTATATGGCTATATTAGGTAAGTAATATAACAAAAATGCATGTAATATTATTCCTGCAGATTTATTGTGTTTAAAAAAAATAATGCGTGACTTTTTCTGGGATTCAAATAATCAATGTGGTTATTGCAACTTATGATATTTATTTCCAAAAAGAAAACGTGATTATTTGCCATCCGACAACTCTGATTTCTTATTATAAATGATAGAATTCGCTCGTCGAATAGTATGCATATTAGATATTTATATGTTAAACGTAGCAGCCATATTATGTGATTTGAAATATATTTGGGGCGAATAGTTGAAAGTTTCTATTTTATTTAAAAATCGCTTCAAAACATGTTGAATTATGTAGATTCTAGACTGCTGCTTAATAGCCTAGCATATGTCTTGAATTGTACAATATATGAATACGTTAAGATTTTAATATGAAAGTCCTATCCGGATTTTTGCCATCCATTTGTGACACTATGTTATGACTCTGGTGCGTATAATAATTATTCCTAAGTATGGTTTTTATCCAAATGTGAGAATTGTTCTTATGCCCTCGGACTAATGTAGATATCTGGTGATAGATGGATATTTTAATAAGCGGTACCATGCCAGAATATTCTAAGGTGTATAGTCATTAATGAAAAGCAAATGTGGAAAAATTGATAAATAATGATATAGGAACATATTTTGTACACAAATTTTTGTGTAATTGGTGTATTTTGTACATTGCAGTAGTTTTCTTTAAATTCAACTATTATTACTATCAAATAATGTAGTCTTCTTCGTTACATGAAATTTTTCATAATAAAACGTTTGACAAACGGTAATATTATGTCGTAACCCAAAATTTACAAATTTTACAGGAGGGATAAAACACTGTATACAATGTAATATCTTATGAAGTTATGATATAGTTTATTCCGTATTGGGATTTTTAATATCCTTCTGAAATACAACATGCAAAGTGTTATATATCACTTTGCTTGAAAGATATACGACATATTGCATTTATGTCTGTGATCTCATGTTTGAATATCCTCATCTGAATCGTTTTGCAAATATCAATTTGGTGAAATCAGTGAGTCACGACACATTGCACTTTGTCGATTAGAAAGTTTGAAAATATCAACCAATTGAGAAACTGATACATAATATGTATTGATAAAAATGTCGACATTGGATGATAATCCTTTTTTCAATTTAATTTATTGACAGTAATTGACTGCTAGTTGAAAACCCTTATAAAGGGTTTCCTTATCTCGTTTTGACATCAGAGTGCTGCCTTTCATTCTTCTCTATTAGCTGCAAGGGGACTGCACTGTTTTAGGATACGTGCTATCTGCAATGCTCGGATTTGTTGACTGTGTCAAATGGCGTCTCAATATTTTATAGAAGTATACCTATATTATCATCAGAACATAATCATTGAGACCACAATCAACCGTATGTCTCCCTTGGTTGTATACTACAGATTTATTCAATTAAATTAAAATTGTATACGCACTTATCTACATTAAAAGAAACGTTCAATATCAAGATTACTGTTTGTAACTTTTGTATTTTTGCAATTTTAATCTTGATTTTGAAGCATTATTTATGTCGATTAATTATCTTAATCTACTATTTGATTTGATTTCATAGCATCGTGCAATTTGAATTTTAAAATAATATTCTGTGATTTCGAGGTGTCCAAATAATCTTCAACGCAATCTGACTGAAAATTAGTTATCAATTGTAGTTTGAACCTTTTATTTAAAAATTATATTAATTAGACGGACAAGCTATAATTTTTGGGAGGATAGGTGCGCAAAAATGCAAAATTATGAATCAACGTAAATTCTTATTTCCATGTATATTACATTTGAAGTGTTTTCCAAATGTACAATTTTAATGTATCCATCAAATTTGACATATTTGCTTTTCTGCATAACCTATGCAAGATATCATATAACCTAATAATTATATTATTGATCAGTTATGTATGTAATGTACTTTGTATTCTTTATTTAGGGTCCAAAGAGTAGCAAATATATATGTACCTAGCCTATGTACATTATAAATATCAGAATATGATTGTTATTTTCTAATAATAGGTATCCTCAGATAATTGGGTGTATTATACATACATACATAGTGAGAAATCTTGCCTTCTTGATTTTATCCATAGTTAAGATTTTGCATTTTTTGAATTTAATTTAGAAATGGATGTGATATTTTAATTTACAGGGGTCGTCAGGTTGGCAAGTGATACTTTAAAATCTTTTCTACATTAGGACTTTTTAATACTGATAGCCTAAGTGAGCAGCCTCTCTTCTAATTTTGACTATCGATTTTTATCTCTAAATTTAATGTCTAGATTAGAATATTGAATGAATTACACTCTCACTTCTCATTTTTTTTTATTAATGTTTTCATACTATTGATGGTTCACAAGTCAAACAACTATTATTAATTAAATTTGGCAATTAACCAAGACGTGTACTTCATAAATTGAGTTAGGTGACACTTTCCCGGACATGCCGGTTATAGCTGATGTTTTATCCATCATTCAATAATGACAGTCAAAGCCGTCAGCCAAACCATCTATCGTACTTAAAAAACAATCAAACTTAAAGTTGATTGATATTCGGTGCATAGCCCGCAGGAGGCGGTAGAGCGACGGCATACGTGTAAATTTTTCGAGCAGCACAACCACCCAACCAAAATACAATGTGTTCTAATACTGCAAGTAATAATACGATCGTAATCTAAAATAGTAGCCAGTATTTCCGTGCCGAAATTTATGTTAGTTTCAAATCACCTGTTTGTTGCTTTGTGAACTAGTATCTTTAGAGAGTTTCACCACACATATATGTAAAACTGAAAAGTTATATACAAATGACAGCTTTGTGCACATAGTTTCTGATAATGTACTTACTGAATGTTTCCTGTTTTAATTATTATATATTGATAAGGTCTTGTAAAATGAACACGAGTAGTTTAAACTGTTGATTCACTATTTTGTGTAATTATATGAATTCCTAAATATAAAAATATAAGAGTCCAAAATTATCTCAATATAATGGTAGGTAGTGAAATTAATTATTTAGATTCTTTATTTATGTCGGTCTATGCCTAATTAGTTGTCGATGTTATTATATTGTAAGACAACAGAGGGTAAATTTCGATGTTTCTTTTGATTGTCAAATAATGAGCACCTACAGTAAATTTTTCTCATAGCAATTGTTGAATTTTCAGAATATTGTATGCTTTAAAAAAATGTTTCATTTAATTCTAATTGTACTGACAGACATAAAAAACTATAAGGGTTTGTCCGTTATATGATGTCACGCACTAATGGGGGAGAGATCTGATATAATGTGATAATCTGTGATGACGTGAACAGGGGAGGGGGGGTTTTGAGAAAATGTGTGGTCACAAAACCCAATAAAATAATATAACTATTTTTTTCTGAGAATAATGTATTCGGTGAGAACATTATACTTATTCAAATCAATCATTTTAAGTAAATAGAGGGTAAAATATTTTGTGACAAAGTATGATGATGGGGCGGTCAAAATACACCGAAAATCTGTGACGTCATTTATGGACGATTTCTAAATGAGATATGACGCCCTATAGTTTTATAAATATTTATACTGAAAAAAATTACATGTACCAATTCATTTATTTTGATTGAGAAATAAGTGCGGTTCTCATTTGTGGCGGCCTCTAAAATGCTTGTATTGCATATATATATGCACAGTTTTAAAATTTGTCTTTCGATATTTGGCTGACTGAATTTAGAAAAACTTGATATCAATTCCACTTATATATTACAAGGAATAAACAGTAAACAATAATTTCATATAAAAGTAATGTGTAATTTCAATGAAATATGTCCAAAAACACATTTTATCAGTCTCGTAGAGTTTGTTGTAATAAAATTTAAATGTGTAATAATGGTAGATCTTTACAGAAATAAAAAATTAGCGTGAGAAATAAATTTAAAAAGTTGCATCCATATTATGCGAGGGTAATTGGTATACTGTAAAATAAAGCTTTCTCATAATTCTATGTAAAATATTTTAAATACATTTTCTGGCTGTGTCATTCAATTAGGATTTGTAAATATATCTTCGTAAAGATGTTCACTGTACCTTATCAATGTTATATTGGTGTTAGAAATCCGGCTGCTTCCTTTTAAATAAGCCAGTCTTATTATAAACAATTTGAACAACGTCGAAATGCAAGCTGGTATATATCGGGCCGCAAGTGACTCAAAACAAGTGGTTGTTTTTACTTCATGTTTTTTCAGTAAATGTTTACAGAACACTTATTTATTATCCGGGTACTGCTGGGGATTCAACTAATGCAAGTCCACCGATAACTTGAGTTGAGTAAATCGACTTTAAATTTTAATATGCGATTGTAAATTCTACATAACTGTTTTAAACATTCTGTAAATGAGGTCTCATTCTCAAACGATCGTTGATTATTCCATGAAAAAATATTAATATTTCTTTGTTTATTAATTCATTCAAGAACATTTAAATTATATACGGTTGCTATGAAAATGACATTTTAAACACCATACCATATCCATTATTCTTATGGCAGCATTTGGCATAACAAATTGTGACGTAAACAAAAAATTCCATCATTTAAGCTTGATATGACTGGCCTGTTGTTTAGTGGAATTATTGAGTTTCATGGATGACTAATTCGGTAGCTATCAAATTCGAAAAACCGCCACTGTATCTGGAGCATGTGCATAAACATTTACTTTAAAAAACATAATCGAGAAACAGTAACCATTTTGTTTTATGCACTTGGCCTATTTGTATTAATTGTGCGCATGGAATTCTTAAATCGAACTTCTTGCCTTTTTCCATTTAGGAGCATTACATTTCTTTTGGTCTTATGTTATATTATAATATTATATTTGATATTGACCAAAATTTATATCTTAGTAATTATGTAAGCCTTAATTATTTAACTCTCTATCTACTCTTAAAATTGTTTGCAATATTATCTTTAAATCAAATAATTATTGTGTATAGTGATAATATTATTTTTAGAGCCTAAATATGTATATGTTACCACTTTCTCATGGCAAAAACATAAATTCTAGCAGGTTAGAATTGTTCTAGACGTAGTTCTAGAAAGCTGAAATGTCATTAGATGGTTCTATTAGTGATTTAGACTTGCAATTGTTTATGATAATTAATTTGTGTTACGTAATCTAGATGGAAGATTTCAGTGTAGTAGTTTAATATAATATTAAATAGGTGTCTCACAATTTAGCGTCATATAATATGGACCAATTAAAGTCTAAAACTACTCCGCCGACACAAAGAATTCTTCCACTTTGAATATATCGATGTTTTACAACTGTGTTGAACTTATTATTTATTGTTATTTTAATTGTAGATGATTAATGTTAGTGTGTTCTATTTATTTTGGTACAAGATGTACCGTTTCTGGAAGCGTAGTGCGAGTGAGAAATGGGAAAACTTTGTTTTGTACTGCTGACATCTAGCAGTTGTTTTCGTAAACACAGCTTTATATCAAAATTGTGCAGTTGTCAATCTGGCAATTTGTATCTATGGTCGCAATTTATTTGACCAATAAATTTATGTGTTCTTAATTTGAATAACTTATTTGCAGCTTTCTTCTTTTTAAATGATGGCATAGCAGCTGCAGCTGTAAAATGTAATATTGTGCAGCCCACACTGGAAATATATTATGAAATATTATTTCTATTTAAAAAATATATTCAATTGCAATTTCTTACTCACACTGAGGCTTTCGATTGGAGAAAATAAATGACAGGGATTTCAATACTATTGTGTATTTGTCAATGGATATTAATTATTATTTGGTAAAATAAAGGATCAACTGTTTTAATATAAAAACAACATTTTTTTATTTATTGTTTCCTTCCATCTCCACTTTACAATGTTTTAATAATAATAATAACTTAGAAATAGTTAGATGCGGAGAGCATAATCTTAGGACTTAAAAAAGAATATTATGGAACCATACTATTCTATTTGCATTCGATTTGCGTTCATTTTAAATACAATATTGCGGTAGGTACAATAATAGTATGAAAGAATTTGTCACAAATTAGAAACTAAATTGATTTATGAATCTGAAACATTCACATTGAAGAAATATGTGGCCGTTTCGTGTTTAAAATTTTAAACAAGCGTCAGATTGAAAAATCTTAAAAATGCTATTTTAATATTGCCACTTTTCTTCCTCTGTAGTCTATAACCTCGTAAAACCTAAACATGCTTTTTTCATGAGAAATTTCGAAATTTAAAAAAAAGAGAACAAACCCTTTACACAAAATGACAGCAATGAATTTTCACATGTTATATGTGCAGGAATCTTACAGAAGTATGGACATTCGACTTTGACTTTTTGACTAAAATGAGTTTTACAAGAGGTTGATTGAATACAATCATAAAATTTATATTACGGGGAAATCAAAAATAATTTTTGAATCATGTTAAGATAGGAGGAAAAGTATATATATTTAAAATTCCATGTGTTAGAACAGGATTACAATAGTACCGGGCAATATAGTTTATCAGCATCCTTCAATTAAATTTTAATTGCAGGGTGACTGACTGTCCACTGAGAAACAACTGGTCATGGAAAATTCATTGGAATTACTACATAATATTATGTTAGTATAGTGTCAAACTAAATGCAAATAGAAAAGATGGATAACAGGGTGCATGATATTTGATAATAGGAATATATTAATAATGTAAGTACATATTTCTTTGGGTTAAATTACCAATATATAATAATATAAGATTAGGTAGGTATTGCAACATTGAAACAATTCAACTGCTTATATATCAAATGATTCATTACAATATAAAATCAGTCTAATATGTATTAAGGCAACTCGAGAGTGTAAATATAACTCAATTCTTTTTAATAGTTGTTTTAAGATTCCTCTCTTCAATTATTATTGGAAAAACAAGACAAACTATTGTAAACCAAAACTTCAGTTCAGGATTTGAGAAGACTAAAACTTAAGAATTTGGTGCACGACCAAAAATGTGAATGCTGTGTTATATCTTCGGATCCACTAATGACCCAGTCATTATAATCATATCAAATTGGGCCATGTACACAAGATAGATGAGTCACATATGATAAAGAAACTCGACGTGAGGGAAGCTGAAAGACAAACGAAGATCTGGTCGACCTCATGTAAGACGGAGGAATAGTGTCGAGTTGGATTTAAAGATTTTGGGCAAGCAAAACTGGAAGGAAGGTATGAAAAAACTAAATGACTAGTTTCAGTACCAAAATACACCATAAAAAAAAACATAATATACTCTCTCATGACCATATTTTTTATATTCCAGGTGGGTGGAACATGCTGCCATAGAAATTTGTATTTTTGAATTGATCTTATCAAAATTGGCACTGTACTTAATGCCAAACGATTTTGGGTGATGACTATTCCATAATAATGACAAATTTTTTGGTTTTTAATTTTTTGAGTTTTTTGCAAATTGGCTACACGAGACTGTGGAAATATTTGTATACTTTCCATACATTACTGGGTTAGTTATATATTACATTTTCAGAACCGGGTTTTAATATTGTAAGCACTGGTTCCATTTCCGACTAAGGTAGGCAGTATACAAGTCAAGCCGATCAGGGAAGAAAAAAGATTTTCTTACCTCGACTTCTTAAGAGAAGACACAAAAGTATTGACACTTCTACGGCAATATCGATACAGATGTTTGGAAAGACATTTAACCAGAATTGCCTTTTTTAAAACTAAATTACCTACAATATCGATGATTAAATATTGATAAACAAAGAAGCAAGGAAAAAAGTATGACGAACTTGTGATTTTTACCTTAATATTAAAAAAAAAAACCCTGTAATCACATATGCTTGCAAACATGGACCCTCATTAAAAGAGAGGTCCAGAAGCTTCAGAGGTGCATGCTGGGCATAACGCATAAAGACAAAAAGTAATTATATCGCAAAAGGGTATGCGATATATTAAATGACAATGGGCGGGACACGGTATGGTGGAGAGACAATCGCTGGACAAATCTAACAATCTAGCGGTACCTGTAACACCCAAGGCCGACGTATAGTTAAGCTCTGCGGAATTATGCGGCAATTTAATGCACGGGATTGAGGAATGGAATTGGCTCGGAGAGTTCTTCATTCGGCAGCGAATTAATCCAGTTTAATAATGACAACCTTCCCTGACTATTTTGGTTTACAATCACTGTCTTTTTTAAACTAAGTCATTGAATTATCTACAATATAGCCCTGGCAACAATATTTTTTAATAGTAAGTATTTTTCACCCACGATGAAAATTTTGCACAATAATAATAATACAAATTTACTTGAAATATTGTCTATGTTGTATATCGTAGAATACAATAGGGCGACAGCGATCCGCTACAATTTCGACGCAAACTGAATTTCAAACAGACTCGGGTTTCACAAAATACGGGTGATGTATGGACACAGAACATGCACACGCCATTCAAAAGGAAAATAAAAACTATGAATAATTAATAGTGATTGCATATCCAAGTTATTTTTTTCTCTCTTTATAATATAATTTAGATAATATTTCAACAAGTTAACTATCGTATTGTGAATTATATAAAATATAATATTATGAATTTTTTAAATAGACTACGAGTAAAAAAAACGAATAACGAGAGTAGAACATCACTATTTACAAAATTCACAATTTATTATTTTAAGATTATAATGTATATATATATACACAAGATAGTATTAAATATATCTGCAGTTTGATTTTTGAAGAGACAATTAATATACACAATGAACATTACTACAGTAAAAGCCTGTTAATTGGAAATCGAAGGGACAGTAAATGAAAAAAAAAATTCAAATTACGAAATACAAAATGTATGGCAAAAACACAGTAAAACTTAAATTGTTCAAAATTGCTATAAATAGACTGTGTTCGTATTAACGGGGCTTTACCGTATACCAGTAGCGAAGGGTCGAGGTAGGCTGTTAAGATCCGCCATAAATAATGTACATTAAACTTTGTTAGTCATACGTATTTGTTTTTATTGAACTAACTAAGACTACAATTTACAGATTGTGTTAGTTTTTAAAAATCAATTAAACCCTGCCTAAACCAAACTATAATAGTTTTGGTATACTTTGGGTGATACGACAAAATTGTGCACACTTTTTCATTCATACTTACTTGTTTTCGTTGGATTAAGGATACATATTACACATATTGTTGGTTAATTTTTTAAAACAAACTATAATAGATAAAATATTCAAAGTTATGTATGATTTAATTACATAATTTTATATATTTTATAGATAGACAAGTATTTTTTGACTATTATTTATCACGGCTTAGTTTAGCAGTGTTTAATTGAATTTTAAAAACCAACCATCACCGTCAGTAAACTGTCGTCTTATTTCAATGAAAACAAATACGTATGACTAACAAAGTTTAGTGTGCACTATTTATGGCTGATCTTAACAGCCTACCTCTACCATTCATCACTGCCGTATACATACACCTTTACATTTTAAATTGTTAAGCATTATTTTATTTTAGATAGGTGCATATTGAATTAAATTAATTTGCAAATCGTAGATTTGAACAAAAGTATTTAATGGTTAGAAAAAAAGATTTGAATGACCAGAAAAGATGTGAAACAATGGAAGAATGGCTTGATTTAAACTGTGGCACCATTTATTTAAATAGATTTTGCACTACGTCTCTATGTGTCACTTGCTATTGGGAATTCGAACGGTAGATTTTAAATATTATATTATAATATGCTGTCACAACCTTGATTATTTTTAGAGAGTAGATGACTTCGCGGAAATACTATGAATTTTAACAGCTTATTCTGTGGCACAAGGGTTGGTAGGTTCACGGTCTAGATGTCGCCAGTAGTATAGACTACTGAAAAGCAAAACTGCACGAGATTTTGTTAGCTATTGCAGTCCAACAAATCAACACGTCAAAAAAAAATCTTTGTATACTTTAAATCCACATAACAAATGATTTCGAATTAAGAATTAATTAATGAAGTATTGAAAAGTTAGCGATATTTACTTGTATAGTTTTATCTTTGCATTGGCAGATATAGTTTTGCTGATATAAGCATGGACGTAAGTAGGTACCTCATCCCCATAAGATTCTATGGTGAGAAATTAGCGGTTGTGAGCTTATCGAGTACAATAGTTAATTTGGTAACCCTGGAATCGTTAGATTTAACCATCTGTTATAATAACTGTATTAATTTATGGTTGTAACCATGCCATCTATGAAATAAGATAAGACAAAAGAGTGGATGGTAATATAAAGACCCAACCTTCCAATATAAAATCAAATGTATTTTGAAAGTTATATGATCAACTGCTCACTCCAATACAAAATATTTCAATATAGTGAGTAATGGACATCTTACGCAACACCACCATCGCCATTTTTAATTACGTTTACCTACTGACTTCGCATTGTTTTGCAAGCGTTTAGATGGAATTTAAATAACCTAACATCTTTCTGAAAGACTGACTAACTACACCAGCGCATCTATTCTATACACAAGACTGCTATCGGCAGCTATTGAAGGTAGTTTTGTATCGAAGTATTCGTATAAGTAACCTCTCTTGGGTGTGCTAAATTTTAGAGCGAGATAGACAGTTTTGACTGCTTAGAGACGGTTAACTTATTGTGACAATTATAATACTTCGATACAAACGTGTGAAAAACTACCCTCGATAGCTGCCGATAGCAATCTTGCGCAGGAACACTTTAAAAAAAAATTATACATAAGAATATCTTTATACTATATGTAGTGGAACAACTTAACCTTGAAATTGCGCAGATTGCGATTTCTTCTACAGCACACGAATTACATAGATCAATTTTATTTATTTTACTATTATTAATTCCGACTGCTCTTACATGAAGCATATTGCGTCATTTTATCTCACCCGGTGTCGCTCAAACAATGTCATATTTTCTGTCAAAACTATCGAACTTCACGCTTATGTGGTATGTTTATAGTTACTATTGGCTTTTCAGAATTCAAACTGCAGATATTTATTGAATAATGGTTTTATAAACCGTAGAATCCGAATAGATTTATAAATACTATGTGCAGAAGGCTCTAAGAGACTATAAAAGAAGCATACACACTACATACCGTAATTGCATTTTTATAAAAGAGAAAAATTTACAAACAAGTTATGCAGTTTTAACCACTACTACAATATTTACATTCTTACAGTTTGCATAGAATTATTGAATGATATATATATATATGCAATATGTTCATTAATATACACTTATAATTATAATTCAATACTATAGTATCTTGTTTTGTCTAATTTTAAGTGAATAAAAATCATAGCATGATTGAAAGGCAAGATTACTATGTAAAATATCCTCGATTATACATAGACCATAACGTATCAATTTGAACAGTGTCTTTCAATAAACGCAGGACGACATTAAATATCTTACATTTGTACTGAAATCAATGGAAAAGTCAAGAAAACAAATTGGACTAGCAAGTATTTTGTCCAATCTATTGTTTTTCTGTAATTAATATGTCTATAAGCATACATAATTTATAAAATTCTGTTTTATCATCACGTATCTGTTGAAGAAATGGAATAAATAATTATGTCTATAAACATGTCAAGGGCCATAATATATGCTTAGTTCAAATTTATGTTAATAAGTTGGGTCAATTTTCAGGCGCATAATGAGTGACAGGTATTAAATAAATATGTATCACAAACAGAAATCGAGTACATAATATAACATTGAGTATCGATTATCTATGCAAACACGAAAGATTAACAGTATTAAAAATGTTGTATTACATTATTCAAATTAGTGTTGTATTACTTGCAGTTCAAGTAGTTTTGCCTGAATGCTACAATTAAAATATATTTTAACCAAAAAGTTACAATTATTTAATTTATATTGTGCAGTTTTCATACTTTTATCATTGTATGTTTATTTAAAAATCGTAATTTAAAAAATGGCAACACTTTCGATTGCCAAAAGCAACTGTCACCAAATGCATAGGGTTCACCGTAAGTTAGTTTTACATAACGTTGAATTCTTTGCATTTGGCCCTGTGAAGATATCTCCCGTGAGATTTTTGAAATTTGCGACAATAAAGCAATAAAACTAAACATTATTGAACCCTCCATTTCATAAATACAAACTTCAATCATATTATTATATTTGTATGGTAGGCATTCAAGATATAATTTAAACTAATTTTGCAGTCAACATAGTTTCACTTCCCAACCATTATGTTCCAAATACTCTTTAATTTAATACTACGGCAGTCATACACGGCAGTCAAACCAGCCAGTATTTTTGAATGACTAAATTTAATTACTACAAATAATTTTGTCCGAACGTCAGAACATAAAATCTAATACCGACTACCGATACCCATCCATCAATGGATTCAGCGCCGAGATAATAAAACAATAGAAATACACGAAAGCGATATCAATTAGCTACGCAAATTCTCGACACGTGGTTCTAATAAAAATAATTTTCAACACACTGAAATAGACTAGTTTTTTTTATGTTTTAAATTTAAATAAATGCTTTTGTGAGATGAGATAATTTTAAATTCATCTAGATGCCAGTGTTTTGGAAAAGTTGAATTTTATAAATTATAACATACTGCAGTGCTTTCATTATGAAACAAGTATTTAAAATGTTTGAAGAGGCTACCAGTATAAATTATATATTATAGAATTCTACAAAGTAATTCCTTCTTTCTGCTAGGCCGTTCACTATACAATTTTTTTTATTCTGTAATACAGCAAAACCTGGTTAGTTAGAAACAGATGTATGGCACTCTGTGGAGGCCTGTATGATCTTATTAGGATTGGACATGGTCAAAAAAAAAAAATATATGGCAAAAAACCAGTAAAACTGTTTTGAAACATTGATTGCTTCCGATACAATTTCTTTCAAATTAATATCAGTGGTAGTAGATTTTTGGGTTTCCACCGTGTGTCCTTCCTTCTTTACTCGAAGTTTCGGGCTCGTTGCAGAGGCCATTATCAAGAGATGATATGATGCTACGATAAAAAACAATCGTGAAAGCCTCAAACATTATAATATCAGTGGTCATTTTAGCAAATATTTTATGGCGAATTACGAATTAACTGTTCATATTAACGGGGTTTTACTGTATTATCTATTCGAAAATTCAAGTAAATATTACGAAATAGAAAGAACACCATATGTGTTGACACATATCAAACGTCGTAAAGTCCACTGAATGTCAAACTGAGAAAAATGCAGTTTTATCATATCTTGTAATACAAATGGTTGTAACATGTGAGATATTGTAAGATAATTGAATCTAATACCCACGATGGCTACAAGGATTTTTCTTCTTAGCTTCGGTGCTCGACCTCTTTCTGGCTTTGTCTGGATCCACAAAATCCACTTCTACATCCATTTTATGTTATAATTGTTTAGAAATTAAGGAAAATGATAGGTGCCATCGTTCACCTTTAGCTTGTGGACTTAAGGTGGTTTGAAAAAATATTGATCTTTCGAAACGTGATTCAAAAGTCATTTTTTTCAATATGTGGAGTTTACGGCGTTTGATATCCATCAACACATATTAATTACACATATTATAAATTAGACGAACATAAAATTTTAGCGACAGAAAATGTTTTTTCCAGAAAATTATCGGAACCTAAAATTAAAAAATATTTATTTGTACTTCAATATGAATCTTACGTTTTATTTTAACCGGTTAAATTATAGCTAATGTATTTTAAAAAATGAGTCTTATTGTAGTGAATTATGTATGCAATGAATTTAATGGAAGTATTTGATATTATTACATGCTATGAATACGGAGCTGCCACCAAATCATTGTGACCTCAATTTAAACATTCAAAGTGAAATTAAATATTTGACAGTTTAATTAATACTACATATTGATGGAATTCGAATTTGAATTCAAATTTTTTACGTTTTGTACTATTCCATTTCAGTTATTTTTCGCGGCCTGGGTATTGCCTTTCGGTAATGGTGAAAGCACACTGATAACGGATACTGTTACCTAGCCCCATTGCCAAGTGACGACAATTTAATGCGCTTTTTAACAGTGAGTATCTAATGTATCGACTACGGGTTTTTACAAACATTTCAAATATTGAAACTTTGTATTTATACATAATACTTCCTTAGTTTTATTAGTTTATTCTATAAACGGGAATTAACTGTATTCGTTGTCAGTGTGCATTTGCCATTACCGAGTGCAAATAGTTCCATTTGAGTCGCAAAAAACGACTCAAATGGAATAGTTCAAAACTTAAATCAATTAGAATAAGACAGTTTGTTATTAAATTAGAGGTAAACCATTTTATTGAAATATGTCCTGGGATAGTTACTTCACTGAGTGACCAAATTAATGTAAATGAAATGAGACACGTCTTGATTCTTTACTATTGTGGCCTTTCGAGTTATCATTTGATAATAATGCAATACAGTTTTGTGATAGCAATTTTCTAATATTTCCTTATTTAATATTCAATCTTTCTCGCATTTTCTATGAGTATAACGCATTCGTTGACTAAAAAATATTCTAACGTGGCAATTTTCACTAGTAAAAAATATACAAAACAAAAAAAAGTCGTTGACACTTATTATGTAACAATATAATATGTACAGCACACCCTAAAGTCAGTTTCATTTAAAATAAGTCCTTAAAGTGAGATTCTAAATCATTTCGTAATTATTAGAAAAAATAATAGGATAAATATCACATAAAGAACAACAATAGCGGAAGGGGCACCCTCCCGCTCTCACATCGTAGAATTTAATCATGGTGGGTTCCACTAATTAATCTTGTTCAGACTTCGTCGCCCAAGTCTTGGACACAGTTCTCGGCGATGGGCACAAATCTGTCGCCGATCTGAACTAGTAATATGGTTTTGTCAACGTGCGATCGAAGGGCGGGGTCTCGGTGATTCGGAGTCCATCTGTGGACCACCTGGAACATCACAAAAATAAATATTCAATAAAAATATCAAGATTATAGTGATAACGATACTAAGATACAATATGAGTTAAATAATTGTTTATCCTGTTTTTTCTTTAGGAAGCTACTGTTTCTATCAGTGATTTCCACCCATTTCACATAATGGTAGATTTTAAAAATGACAACATTATAAGCTCTGTCTTCTTGTACAAAAAATAATTAATTATAGAGATGTTTACCTGTCCGTCCATTCCTTGCTGGGGCACCCAAGTCCCCCAGTGGTTTCTCCCTCCTCTGTGTCTTTGGTACACTGACGGCCATGTAACGTCAATTCTCCGACCCAAATTAATACAGTCGTAAACCCCGGACGGGTCGACTATCACGACTTTACACCCCACGCTCACGTGATTCTTCAACTCCGCCTTCAGAGACTCTGATCTCTTTACAATGGGTATTCTGACTGAGTCTTTTGGATCGGCTGCTATTCTCAACCCTGTTTCTTTCATTGAAAGTTCGTTATATTTCCCGGTTAATTCTCTATAACTCTCTCTGTCGTGTCGTAAATCTTTACTGGTCTTCGTTAGTTCACGCGGGCTTTCACCGGACCGCTTAAATACACTATGCTCCGAGCTGGACTCCATGTTTCGTAATGTTAAGTCTTTGGGTATGATATTGTCAATGTTTTTCTCTGAGTTGTGGTGCTTGCAGACGAATTCGCGGCCAGAGGCTCCGGCGAAATCGCTGCTCCTTCTTTTGTGCGAGTCGGAATGTTTCATGTTGGCGTTCCGGTTGGCGATTATTTGACAGCTGTCTCCGCCTGGATTATATGATAAGTCTTCTGCTGAGCTCTCCGGGGTGGGGAAACTCGCTGCCGTAGACATCTGTTGAATGAAATTCAAAGATATAATTCACTGTGTTTTTCTTGCTGCCATGCGAATGTGTTTTAGTTAAGAGGAGATTTAAAACACCCAAATTTAATTGTAATTGATATATAATATTTCAGACTTTCATGGTTGTTTGTCGCAAAAGATTTTTGGGTTGTCACCACACTCCCACTTCCCAGCACTCGAAATGGAAAATTTTACGAATCGGAACGCTCGATAAATTTACGAAAATATTAACATAGTTATCTAATAATTGTATGTGTATTTTATAAAAATAAGTGTTAGATTTTTTGTTATATGGGCCTATCTAACTCAGACGGTCAAATTAATTTTTCCATGAGAAGGAGCGATAATTTTGGGGATTTTATCAACCGGAATGGTTCTCCGGTTCATTTCAAGCTCTGGTTCTTGCTCAATGTTTACGGCTCGTTGCCTCTACAACGCATAGAAATTTTCCTTTACAATGAGGTCGAAATGTCGAGCAAAGTAAGAGGAAGAACACGCAATGACAACTCAAAATCTATTATAGTGTAAATATAATTCGTCTGCAATCATCTGTGGAGTAGTTAATATAAGAATTGTCATTCAATAACCTATAATTTTGTAAATGAAACTAAAGCGATGGTGACACGAATGTTTCCCATCGGTCTATGAGTTTTTATGACTTTCTTAAAATATCACTGTGTTTTAAGTCACATATGAATAAAATTCATAATTACACAAAATAATAAGTAAAATGAAATTATATTTGGAGTTATACCTTAGCTCCACTGCCTCTGGAATCTCCTCTCCTGACTTCCTTGGAGACAGAAGGCGCCTTCACTTCTCTCTCTTTAGAATATCCAGGCCTCACCCACTCGGGGTTCGGATTCTCTTCAAACGTTTGTATGACGGGTCTGGGAGGTTTAATATTATCTCTTTCTAGTGCGCTGAGAAGTCTAAAGCTGGAGGGACGGATTCTATCTCTTTCTCTGTCCCGTTTTGAACGGCGCGCGCCGTCTCTCGCTCTGTCACGAATCGAGAGGCACTGGAAGAAGGAAAAGTAGCAATCGTTCAGTGTAATGTTAAAAAAGTTTGAATTAAAGGATGAGGGATTCGGATGAACTCCTTGTATTATAAAATTTAATAGCAATTCAGAAACAATTACTATAGTATGGTTACATAGTGAAATGAGTGATGACTTAGAGGGATCATGGCTAGTCCTGGCATTCGGATGTTACATTGTTTAAGTGTTTGATAATTTATAGTGCGGGTGTAGCGCGCAAATGCAACAAGTAACCAATGACGAATACTGCCTTTTGGAAGGAGGGGAACGATTCGTAACCAAAAAGAACACACTCAGGCACTACAATTATACATAGATGGATTAGGTTACCTTTAACCAGAGTAATTATTGAAAATAATAATATATATAATGAATATTATATTGCTATCGATAAATATATGCAACATAATACAACATACATCATCCCGTTTGTCTCTTATATTATCTTATGGTTACCTCTCATTGCAAGTTATTGCCAAGATGTTTGCAATTATATTAATGAAATATTAGATAGGTTCCATTCAAATTATACATATGTCACTGTTTGTTCTGGCTGTGCAATATTTAAATACTTATTTGTAGCACTATGTACTTGAATATTTATTGTTATTAAATGTTCTTAATTCATTTTTTGTTTACAACACAACATAGACATCAAATATTCATTATAAAATGTTAGAATTAAACAGTTACCAGTCTTGTATCTCTAGTGTACTGATTGGTGGGAGGATTGTTTCGCCAAGAGGAACTTCGCCCGCTCGAAGAGCTCCGCATAGTCTCGGTATCTCTGTCTCTATCTCTCTGACTGCTATCCCTGTCTCTTTCTCTCTCGCTGCCCACCATGCTTTTACCCTCACCTGCTTCTTTAATTGTTGCATAACCTAAAAACAAAAGTAATCATTACTAGTTAGGTGATGTAATCTCATTATATGTACATAGCCAACCTTTAAAGAAATTCAAAAACTAGTAGTAACCCATCGTAGTATGGAGATGCTCGTTGGGTATAATGTGCAGGAATAAAAAAGATATACCTACATGGGTAAAGGAGCAAACAAAAATGTTGGACATATTACAAAGTGCAAAGACTTTGAAGTGGGCTAAGTCTCATCGTTCGACTGTACTCAAGATGTACTCAAGACCTAAAAGACGACCAAGAGGCTGTTGGATCGATGAGATAATTAAGTTTAGCGGAAATGCTAAGGACTGAGAAAGATGGAGACAGTAAGAATTTTCATTCAGCAGTGAATCGAGGGTGGCTGAGAAGATGATACATAGTCTACATAAATGAGTCGTGGAACGTAGCAGAAAAAATGGGTGGATTGGTAAGACAACTTTGAGACGACGCTCTTGGAATAGATCGGTACTGTGATGGCAAACAGTTATAACCGCTGATTACACAATTTTACAGGAGAGCAAAAACAAAAGTTTTGAAATCAGTCTGACAAGAGTTAAGTAGTTTAAGTATAAGATATTTTGAGGTATTTTACATCAAAATAAGCGGAATTAGCATCCCAACACAAACCTCAAATCATTTCTTTTAAAAATATGGAAATTTTATTTGTCTTGTATTTTAAGCAGATATATCTTTTTGCCATATCAACTTTTTTCACATTTGGTGAGATGCAGATATCTTTTAACACTATACGGTCCGCGAATTTTCGCGACGTACCTATACCAACATCCGGTATTTTTAAATGAAAATCAACAAATTTCGATCACGAAGTTAAAAATGATATAACTTTTGAACCTATTGATATATTTCAATAAAATTTTCAGAAAATACTTAAAATATATCAATGCATCAAATTGTGTCATTTATTCAACACTTGTCAACCTCTGGCCCGCGTTCCATAAAGGTAAAGTATATAATTTGTAAATTTTCGTAAATTGTTTATTATATGTTATTAGATTAGTTCAATTTGTTAAATATAATGTAAAGGAAACAGCCTATTGATATAAAGCAATCACAATATATTATTTTTTAATTAAAAAATGTAATAAAATATTCAAATATAAAATGTTTCACACCGCTATAGAATACGTATCAATTCATTTTTAGCGCGACTACTCATATCTCTGATTATCAAATATAATAAAATAACAAAGACTTCACACAAACTGTGAGTGTTTAAAAATAAATGCACATTCATTCCCGAACGAACACTTATTTACTGATTTATTGGTTTTACGAGTTTTATGGCTGAGCTAGCCGATAGAGGCAGTGCAGTGGCGTGCATATTTTCGCGTAAATTCAATTAAATAAAATGCATGCATATACATTCCCACCGCTTATTACAATTTGGTATTTTTTTAGGAATCGAGACAATCCAATAACAGTGCAGAGGCGTGCGTAAAAAAATCATATAACAAAATCTAAGAGTAATAAATTGTAAAACAAACATCCATATTCCACAAAAATATTTGAATCAACACTCAATCTTATGGATAATACCTTTAGATAACTGGCTAGGGATGAAATAATTATTGGCACATAATAATATAGTGTACGAGTAGATTTAAAACAAATTAAAAACTAAAACTGAAATTATTTGAAATAGTTTATAAAACTATGAATGTAAATGAACTAACAACTAATACACTTTTTTAAATGATACGAAAAAAAGCAATTACCAATATGTAGATGTAGAGGTACTTTACACTCTTTGGACATGTAAATAGGTTCTTTTCGAAGTTTATGTGAGGAACACACTTTACACTTTCTTCTTAAACGTTTATTAGTTGCGGAAATCCCCGGAAATATTTGATTGTGACTGAAAATTGCGGAGATATTTGATGTTGTTTTATACTGCCAGAGAGTCTTTGTAATGAAGTAGGTGAACTGGTTTTATGGGTTGAATCTGTATCAGAAGATGTAGAAGGTGCATGCGTTTCCGCAACATCAATTGATTCAGATGTCTGTATATCCTCGATCCATACTTTATGTTCAACAAAAAATCGTGAAATTTCATTTTTCATTATTAGTGAAATGTAAATAACGCAATATTTGAAAAACCGCTTACGTGAAATAATTGGATTTGTCGACCAATAAGACTGAGTCGCTTTTCTGACAATGCCCATTATTATCACCAAACCGAACCACTTTTTTAACTCCGACATGGTTATGTCCACTCATTTTTTAGATTTAGCTTCTGGACTTAAATTATCAGTGTCAA
The DNA here is from genome assembly GCF_057557595.1 of Rhyacophila brunnea. Lineage (NCBI taxonomy): Eukaryota > Metazoa > Arthropoda > Insecta > Trichoptera > Rhyacophilidae > Rhyacophila > Rhyacophila brunnea. The sequence goes on along the minus strand of NW_028232871.1, from coordinate 31,400,270 downwards.
ATGTTACTCCTGATAATCCTTCAAATGGCTTGTTCTCTCTCGGCGGATCATCATCGTTCCATCATTGTCGGCCTCAGTTTCTGAATCCTCAGAATCACTCGCGAAATATGTTGTACGTGGGCGTGTTCTCAAAGGAGCAAATGAGTCTGTTTCAATATCACTAAAATCTCCGATATCTTCACAGTCACTGGGAATATCTGACATACAATCCGCATAGTTTTCCTCTAAAAACGATTGGTCCTCCATTTTAAAAAGTTTTTTTGGAGATAAAACTAATAAAAAAATATATATCCTAGCTAAAATATACTTAGGTTAATTATTTTTTCAATGAAATTAGTGCAACAAATACAAATAATAATAGCTATTATTTATGCAGTTACACAAGCAATAATCTCCCGAAAAAGCGAACGAAAATGACAACGCGATACAAGTTCACATTTATAACTGTTCTCATTTTCAAGTTAAAATTTCTATCATGGATGATGAAGCATGGTGGACATTTCATGGGTAGTAAACCATTAAAGACAAAATATCAAATAGCACGCAATTTCATAGCTAAAAATCGCGTTCATTTTTTTAAAAAAGAATGCAGGTTCATAAATGGTTGACTGCCACTGAAAAGGGTCGACAATTAAATTTCGAAGTTGAAGTGACGACACTGGAATATAACATTGAGTGTTTATTACCTTTTTTGTTTATGTCTGTGATTCACCCGCCTAGAAACGAGCTTGTAACTAATTAAAAAAATGGTATAGGTACAAAAAAATACTGAATGGTATTACGTCCGCCATCTCTGTAAAAACCCCGAAATATTTTTTTTCCATCGTGATTTTACTTCTTGCACATGTCATTCAACCATCTGTCGATAGATCTTGCAACCAAATATTAAATTTCATATTTATTTTTCACAGTAAAGATATGCGTAAGTCAAAACACCACGTTGGCGTCCCCGGATCGTAACGTTCGGCTCGATAAGGACGCCAATGTGGCGTTCCCGGACCGTAAAGTGTTAATGTTATTTTGTGACCAATAAAGTTGCAACTCTAATATTTTGCTAAATCGAAGAATGTACAATTTGGAACATTTGCACGTGAGCATTTTGAATGTGAAAAAACTGCAGTTATAACCGTTTGCCATCACTACTGAGATGTATGGTTCCTTGATGGTGGGGAAGTGTTGAGTGATACATGCTGCATACACCATAGTGTGAAACTCTCCACTCTAATAAGGCTGTAATGAGTGGGAAAACTAAGGATGATCTAGGAGGGTGGTGTGATGAAAGATATTAGAAATATCCTCAATGTATAGGAGTGGAGACGAAGCACAGATAATCAGGCATGGTGGAAAATCTCAAGGCAAACATTATACATAATTTTATACACTTACAATAAGAAAACGAAATATAATGGTATTATAATAATATGAAAATGAGGAATAGCATGACAAACCTGTCTCGGAGTCCTTCTCGAAGAAGAGTCGGGTGGCAGCGGCAGTGATGGGCAAGTCCACCTGCGCTTGCAGTCCTGCCGGGGCCAAAGGCTGTTCTCTGGAGCCCAGAAGTCCAGCTAGAGACACGAGGGTTGAACTACCCGGTTTGCCAACACTCGCCAAGCTGCCCCGTGTTCCTGCTATAAAAAATAAATTAAAAACAAAGTTAAAAAAGAAAATTATGATTTTTAAGAACGGCCCCATGTTTGCTGTATTATTATATATTAGACTGCAACCATTTTGGAAAAACAAGGTACCTAATTCCCCAAAATAATAATGAAATCCTTGTAACACTAATTAGTGCATTATCATATTGGTAATACTACGTATTGAAATTATTTGAGATTAAATATGCAAGTAAACGAATGTGCAAGATTTACCTAAAGACGTCCTGGAGAGGTCAAGAGTGTGATGAGGTGTCTGGTTGAGATGGCAGTTGTTTGTGTTAATTCCGCTTTCGATGGCATTACTGCCACTGCCACTCCCACTCGAGCAACCTTCACCGCATCTTCTCCGCATTCTGGAAACAATGCAAATTTTAGCATATACCTACATATTATTATTATAAATATAAATATCCAATTGTTTTATAATGTGTAAATGATTTGAAGACATGTATTTTTTCTATCCAGAAGCGTGCTAATGAAGGCACAGCCACAATATAGTCTTCAGATCAGCTATAGATTCGGAAAGAATATCATAACAATCGCACAAGAGGGCCGGGTCAAGTGGATAACAAATTGGGAGGGCAAAGCTCTATTTGACTGAGGCAGTACAATGTGTAAATATTGAATACTCACTTTCGCCACAATCCAAGGGCGTGTCTCTTGATGGTAGTCAATGTCAATGATCCTCCAGTCAGGGAAGTCAGTTGCTGATTGGTCTCGGCATATGAAGTAGTCAGCGGGGACACGTAGATGGGGTAGCCAATCGGTTGGTCGCATGACGAGTTTATTATGTTACGCAAAGCCTGAGAAAAACATAAAGAAAAGTGTAACTATTTTGTTTTTATTTAAATGAATAAAATAAAATGTGTATAATTTGTGATTGTGTAAAATACCACCCTTCTTTAGTCAGATGGAGTCTTCTGAGGTTACGACATCAAAATTGCTGAAACAAGTTTCAGTTTAATCGTTTTGAAACAACATTATTTTTGTTATTACTACTTTAATTGAGTCATTTACATTGACAGCTGTTTTGGGATATAAATCCATCTTATGCAACATCAAAAAATTTACTGCTTCTTTACAGTTTGTATGAAAATACGTAGATCAGGGGTCCTTTTTGCTTCACTTTCATATATTTATGCTTCATCTCTACAGAGGAAGGTTTGATTCAATATTTTCTGTGACAAGGCGGTTATAGTTACCTGTTTAGCATTCTGTATGCTGCCCCTCTCGGGATTTCTGTTGCGAAGGTACACGAGCTCCTGCTGCTGTCCCGCCCACAGTCCTCGGACGCACTCCCGATTGAGCTTGATAACTCGGAAGCTGAGATAGCGCTTGTTCAGCATAATTATCTTGTACTCGTCGTTGCCTTCGTCCATCACATGTCTGGATACCACAAATAAGAATATTTTTAGTCACAAAAACGAATAGTCAGAGTTTAGAATTAAAGACTTTTTTTATATTACAGCACTTGATGGCGGCTCCAGGACGTTGGTTGAATTATTAGTGATGGAAAATTATTGTTATTAATTGTATTTATTCTTGGTGGAAAGACACGACAGTTAAAAGAAATAACAAACACTACCTACTTGATTATGTTAGTAAATTTTGTTTTATTATGAGTAACCTTTTCCATTAGATTTAGCACTACAACAGGCCATGAGACCCATTGATAGTGAATTAGTAGTGAAACAATCACAGACACAGCACGCTTTGAGAATATCACATAGATGTTTCGTGACCTCATAGGGAATCGATCCCGGATCCCTCGATTGGGATGCCAGTGCCTTACACATTTTTAAGCGTTTAGACATCTAGAATTTTTGATATCATTAAGTGACAAATTAACTAACATAAATAAATAGTGTTTGCTACTTCTTTCAAATCATCTATCTATCCACAAAGATATGAATTTTTGATGCCAAAAAGAGATATTTTTACAATTATTACCACAGTTTATCAATGCCAATAAAAAATATTACAGAGATTCAGGTTAATAGATTTCGATATTCATTGTAGGTAAAAAGATTCAATATTTTCAGTTTACCTGAGCGCCAAAAGATGAGGTGCTCCTCTCAGGACATTGTTTCTCCAAGTAGGCGATGCTTCATGACAGATAACCAAACATGCCGTGTGACACGAGATGGCAGAATACAACGCGGGGCAGCTGCAATATTCTTCCGGAGACATGAAGTGATCCTGTAATTCAACGTAAAAAGAAATATTTAAGACATATAGCATAGTTAAAACAATCAGCCATTCAATATCGCCACGTTTTGATGAATAGAAAAAGGTGAAGCTATGTTATAATACCTGATGAAGTTTTAGAGCCATCCTGACGGCTGGTGCTAGGACAGAGTGCAGAAGAGACATATCGGAGAAGACCCACTCGTCGCGGACACAAGTTATCCGGAAGTCGCCTTTGAAGAGGGCGTGGAGACCGTACAGGAAGAATTCAACACTGGAAAAATAAATACAGTTTAAGATCAAAGATGGTAATTTGTTTAGAATATGTGTCATTTATATGGTATAATAATCTCGCCATTGACGGGCTTGATAGAATAGGATGCAAGGCTTACTTTGAAACACTGTTATGACTAGCGGCTCCGAGACTTCGTCTCCCAACGAGGCTAAGCCCGAAACACAGTGAAACAAGCGCCGATTCCCTCGATATTAATTTGTCGCCCTTCTGCTTGTAGAGGTCTTCCCTCCGCATGCCGCAATGAGACACCCATTCGTGATACACCGAACAAAATGAAGCCCTAAAAGAAAGAAGGATTATGCTTTGAATTGACCAAACACTTGATTTGATTTAACTGGTTATCAGGATCGGATGTAGGTTAGGTTTTAGGTAGAAAATTCAGTAAATAAAGCATACCAGTTTCTATTTACTCTTTCCAGTATTCATTATGAATTTCAAACTCTAAAAAATTTAATTAAAATTATTTATTACAATATTTTATTGTAATAAACTCATGTAAACATTGCGATGGATGAATTTTCAATAATATGCTTGCCGAATAACTGAGGGCACAGAACTAATGAATTCTGGAAAATGATGATAAAAAATCTACTTTGAAGTTAATTATGTCAATGTTTCTACAATACCAATATCATGTTTGAAATAAATACATACTAAAGTAAAGAGGAGAGGACCTAATCTCTTTCTGTGGATAAAATAATACATAAGCAAGGAAAATTTATTCATAGTTTTAATATCGGTGTTGCCACTGAAATAGTTATTGACATAAAAGTAATGTGAGAATTTATGATCTGTATATAAATAATTTAGCAGTTTTAATGATTTTTGAAATTGTAAATATAAGATCAAGTCATCTGATCGCAACCTTTGAGTCAGTGAGTGATTTATTTGTTTTAATTAATTAACGGACGATGAATAATTAACATAGTAAAAATGAAGGAAGGTCAAACCTAGTAATTCCAGAAGCTCTGAAGTCATAATCCTCGTCCAGGTTGAGATTGAATATGGGATCGAGGTCAATGAAGTTTCGATCCAGTGTCGGTTTGAGTGCTTCCAAAATGCTCGCTGAAGCAAGCCATTCTTCCAGCTTTGGTGATTGAATTGTGTAAAATATGATACTCTGAAAATTAAACATGTTGGTATTGACTTATTATAATTTATATATTAATTACGAAGACATTCTAAAACATGCCGTGTTCCATGCAATTGCGGAAACTACGTTAGGACGGGAGTTATTCATCTAGACATTCAGAAACGGAAGTTTGGGAAAACTTTGTTACATTTTCTTAGCCGGCTCACATCAAAACTCCTCTCGCCTGCAACACCGGATGCATACGAACACCCACAAATTGGTCATCCCTATTAACCGGCTCGCCGCATCCAAATATCTATATGTTTTGAAGGTTATGTTCGACTGTCGCTAGGTAGATGTGCGCGGTCTTCAAATGCAACACCGGATCGACGTTCTTGGAAGGTTTGATTTATGGCTGTGTGGCAGACGAGGCGAGTTTAGATGTGAGAGCCGGCGCAGAGTTGCTGTTTCATTTTATGACAGGTTTATTGGCTTCTGAGAATTGGGTATGATAAGAAAAGAAAAATGTGTAATCACCTTAACATAGTAAGTGATGAGGACTTTGCGGAAGTCGAAGACCTGTAGCATGGAGACGGCGCTGTTGTCAGAGATGGAGTAGCCCTCGAGGACGTATCGCGCCGTGCTCAACTGCCACGCCAGCCACCGCAGGGAGAACATGGCATTGGCAGACAGCATGCGCGGCAGGTGACCCACTGCACAGCAACAGCATCCTGCAACCGCGCAACCACCTTAGCACTTCCACTCTAAGAGCATTTTTACTTAAAAGTCATGTCAAATCATATCAAAACATACCATCATTATCTTCGGGTCCTTCGGATATGGCTTCCACTTCCCGCTGTTGGCAATAAGTTCCTCTGAACTCCAGCCCCCGTAGCTGGAATGAAACCAAACCGTTTCCCATCTCCACAATGTGCACCAGACAATTTAGGTAGTCAGAAGCCAATACTGGAAGAAAGAAAAGTTCACAAACATTGTTTTGTCATCTGTAATTTTGAAAATCTATTATGAAAACACTGACGAGGCTGAATTAAAACAAGTAACTGTTTTCCTAAAAAGGTAAGGGAATCTTCAAAATGAGGAAAAACATGTATTACAACGCCAGTGATGTGTGGTCAATTGATGCTGGAGATGCACAGCATCCCCAGAAAATTTTCACTAAAATACAGCAATAATATAAAAAAAAAAATATTTGGCACCCACGTTGACTCAATATGTAGATTGGTTCTTATAAGTCGTGGGTCGCAGGTTCAAACCTGCAGCTGGTCAAAAATTGTATGTTGTTTTTTCAATTTGTATTTGATCCAGTGGATTGGGCAAATGGCTAACAACCAGTCCTTGTAAAAAAGGTCTGTTAATACAACACCCCCATTCGGTTGTGGTCCATATGGTTTGCTTATGGTCAAACATCAATATAATTACGTACATCGTACACGTCAGGTGACAATCCACTTTCAAAACATAGTTGTTTATTTTATATATGGCAGTAAAAAATCCTAAATTTTAATTATTTACTACTTAAGCGTCAATTACATTGAGCTTCTTTACGAGCTGTTTATTGGCGAATTTACAATCTGCCTGTAAAGTCGCCCAGCGAACAAGCTAATAAGCAGGTTGTAAACACTCTACCGAGAAAAGTTGAAAGCCGGTCAACTTTACACGCTACACGCCGGCGTGTGGGCCTACCGCGTCTGCGCAATAGCAACCTCCCGGTAAAAAAACGAACTACCTTCTGTCAAAATAGTCGCTGGCTTGTGGCTTCTCAGCGAATGGAAAGTTTTGTGTGTAATCATCAAATCGCAGTAGCTGAATCGCCCGCTTTTAAATTCGCCAATAAACAGCTCGTAAAGAAGCTCAATGTAATTGACGCTTTATGGGTCCAACTGGTCGCAGGTCTTGTGTTTATTGCATGTTTGTGAAAGCAACGAGGCAGAGTAGGGTAATCGGCGTAGTAGTGCATGTTGCGAGCGATTCTTTAACAGCTAGCTGCGGGAAATGTGAGCCTGCAGCTTGTGGTTTGCCTCACCACACATTCCCCGTGCACATTCTTCTCGTTGGAGTGACATGAGTATGGGGCCTCCGCATCGAATCCTCATATCCAGACCGTCTATGCAATGAACACCTGGTCTGTAATCTATTGCAACCAAAATGGTTGTCATGGGCGCACGACTTATAATATGTATCACTTGTATATTAAAATGGAATTCTATCAAGTAAATACAATCTGATTTCCTAAAATCTTTCATATACATGACAATCTAAATATGCAATATTGAATTTACCAAAACAGTCTCCTTGCTGCACTTGCCCCCATCTTCCAAGGAGTAAATCACCGCACAAATAATGTTGAAGTGACCGTGTTAGGTGTTCATAGAAGATTGAATTCAAATTGTTGTCATCTGAAAATTAAATTATAAATATTATAATCTGTAAACATGTCACAAAGTAAATACCTCAGCGCCACTATTATGTATCTAAATATTCACATAATATATTCAATATTGCCATGGCGTAAAATGGAAATAAGTCTAAAATCGTTGTATATGATATTATGTTACATACTACACACGTAAAATTTACTGATTCACCAGAGTTGATTTGACTCATCCGTTTTCTTCTTATGCACATATGACTATTATGAATAGTATTGGTGGTACCTGATCCAAGGTTTCTCTCTAGCTGTGAGGACAGTCTGGTGTTACTCTGATCGACCCTCTTGGTGTTATAGTCTCTCTCCCAGAATTTGACAGGTCTCACGTATGAACTCATGAAAATTGCACTTCCTAAGAATAGAAAAAAATATATGATATGAATTCCATGTACACTGTGAGATATATTATATCTTATGATAATAATAACCTGTAGTGCGACTTTTATATTAAGACTGACATGTCATTATGGCTTTCTAGGGAACTAAAAATCTCCCTGCTCTTTCGTATATACTACGGATGGGAAAATACAATTACGTAGGTACTCACATGGAGGTCTGAAATCCAAATCTTTATCAAAATAGTCTTTTTGTGATTGTACACACTTATCCTAACGGTTCCGGTTCCGCCATCGTTTGAAGCATTGAGAAGCAATGAACTACAGCTGGGCTAGGAAGTACATTCATGGAGTTAGATATTTAATTTTACAAGTTTGCTGTTGGAAATTGTTTTGATATCTTAGAAACTGGTATTCATTGGTATTTCACTAGTTTTTACACAAAATAACAAACTTTACGAAATCAAAAAATTATGATGTTACAAAAGGTGAACGATGTTAACCTAAGATGGGATTCAAAGGCGTCGACAGCAGAGCAGATATGGCGGCCTGGAGAAACAACATGGCGGAATGTGGAACGCTAAACGGCTGAGCGAAGGCATGGAACGCACTGCCCCATGTTATCTGCCAGGGCGCTATGTACGTCACCACGAATTGAATCTGTAACAAGAAACATACTTAAGTGAAGTAGCATACATGGAGCATACAGTTACTTTTAACAGGTGAATTAGGCAGGACGAATGTGATTATTGTTATTGTTGCTATTTTCAACTAGCGCTTACATCAAGCCATCAAGCAAGCCTATCACATCGCTTTCTGTCACTCAACACCGCTCTGACTATGACATATTTTCTGTCAAAATTTTTAATCTTCCAGCCAAAGTGGTATGGTTATAGTATGTTTTATGTATGTATCAGAATTTTGAAGAATTTTTTAAGCCCATCAGCCTATTTTGTAACTTGTGACATGAAGTCACCCGGCGACATGACATCATTGTGACGTACTACCGGAGTGAGACAATAGTCTTCGAGATATTAATGCTACTCTGATACGGGCGATAAACATTGTCCCCATACACAAATAAGTGTGTCGGCATAATATCTATGGTGGGCTCGCCTCGATGCGTGTATTGAGCATACGTTACAATTACGTCATGTCGTCGGGTGACTTCAAGTCACAAGTTACAACATACTACAACCTAATTACCTACTCACTGCAATATTAAATAGAATTAAAAAACAATAATAAGTATATATTTACCACTATGATGGATTGCAGTAATTTTGATTAATTCAAGCCAACAGCCAATTAAATGAGTGAATTTTTCTTATCTATCCGTGAATAATGCACCAACCACAAGGTAAACAAAAATAAGTTAAGAGAAACTCCAGAATAAAATATAAAACAATTTTGCAGCGATAAATTTTAAATGAACCGTGTATTACATAATAATATGTATTCACCTTTAATAGGAACTCGTAAGTTTTGTTGAAGATGATGGCCATCATAAAGTAGTCGACAAGGAAGCTCTCGCTGGCCCAGTCATAGTCCAGTCGGAAGAGCAAGACGGCGAACAGCAGGATCAGATATTGATTGTCGGGATCCGAGTAGGCATTCCTCACACCTGAAACCAAAACTAATATGAGTACATACCTACCAATACAACATACACTGTCTGTTAGACGGATGTAAATGATTATAACTAATGAAAAGAGTAACAATACACAGTAAGACAGTGACCAATGTGTAATAATATACTTACAGAATATTATATTATATAATGCCAACGCATGGGAATTTATTCTATTGATTTGGCTTAAATTTCAGAATTAACTGAATACCATTGTTAAGAGCATCTGCACACACAGCCACCGAACGCGGCCACAACTCGGCCACTAGTGGACGCGTTCAGCTGGGGTTTAATTTTTCTATAGGTTTCAATGAACGCTCCGCACAGTAGGAGCTTGAGTAGACGCGTTCAGTCCACTAGTTGTAGCAGACGCCGGTGCTCACTGCTAGTGGCTGACATTAGTAGTCGAGCACCACGCACACAATCAGAAACGGCAGCGATTCTCAGTCTACCTCTGAGAGTTGAAAGGCGAGTGAGTGTGTTGTGAGTGTATATGTATTGTGTACTCGAAATAATGGAAAATTTCCATACAGAATTTTTTATTGCCAATGTTCAGGATCGTCTGGCCATTTGGGATGTACTAACGCTAGTGCCAGCAACAGAGAAACAATTTTCACACACGTACGCCTTTTGTTAATGGTTTCCGAATGAACTCAGATAGTGGCCATCACCGGTGGCTCGACCCAGGCGTTTGACGCCGCTACTGGTGGACGCCACTAGTACTAGTAGCTCGACCCGATCCGCGGCTGGTCGCCCAAAATATATGTAGTTTTTTGAATTAATATTTGATCCAGTACAAGGATCCAATGGCCTGGACAAATGGCTATAAACCCGTATTCTCCGATAAAAGAACTGAATGATTGATTGGAGAACTATGAATTATTGCCCATCACAAAATAATCTTAGTCGTTACGTTGGAGATTTTGCTTACCTTTAAGAGCACAGATACAAATGATGAGAGCACCGATTCCAGGGCCGAACTTGACTACGATGCCCGGAGAGTCTTGGGTCACGGCCGATATAAAAACAACAGGATATAGAAGATTGCGCTCCACAAAACACAGGTAGACATACGCCTAAAATTAAAACAATCATATATTATATTAAAATCAAAGACGCTGAAGAAAATTTTCTTCCATACAGATGGATCCTAACAGTGGCAAAGAGCGGAGGTAGGCTGTGGAAATCCGAAATAAATTGTGCACATTAAACTTTGTCAAGTACTTATTAGTTTCCATTGAACTAAGAATACAAATTGCAGATGGTGTTTGCAGATTAATTTTTTAATTTCAATTAAACCTTACTCATACCAAATAATATGTATACTAATATGGCATAATTTTAGATGTTTTATAGATAGAAGAATATTTTTTATCTATTATGGTTTGGCTCAGACCTCTCACAGTCTATCTCTATCCTTCACCGCTGGATTCTAAACATATCACAGTGAAGCAAAAAAGGGCTTTTGGTCTACAGATTGGGTTAGCTACAAGTGACCTCGCAGTATTGGTTCATCTGAAGAGAACTTCACACTTCTACTATAAGATTTGCTAATTTGCAGGGTGTATGAAAAGGTAATCTGTCACAATGTGTAGATAAGCAGCCAATAATACAATCTTCTTCTTCTTCGGCCATATCTGCACTTTAGTTGGAGCATATGGACACTATGCGGCGCCTCCAAGAATCCGTGCCGCTCGCCAGTCTTCTTGCATCGTTCCAGGTCAAACCAATACAATATTTGTATATAACTGTATATGAGTACGAAAACAACATAAACACAATGGATTCTAAGAGTGGCAGCCATTGTTTGACTTCAGAAACTGGACAACGCATCATTCATTCGATAAATGCGTTAAAATGTCATAATAGAAAATAAATAGTGTATTAGAAGGCTCTTTCTATTTATTTATAGCCCAAATTTTTTAATATGTAAATTAGGAATACTTGCCTTCTCGAACCACATAACTCTGGCCGGTTCCCTGACTTCGAACTGAGTGTGCTCTCTGGCTTTGAGAGCCGGACCAGAGAGCCACAGCCATGGCAGCTGCTTCCGAAGCTGAGGTATCAGGTAGTGAAGGATCCATCCGAGGAGTCCTGATATTGACCACACCACCTATGCAAAATTCATTAAAAAATTATAATAAACAATTACTTTATTTCAAAATGGATTTGATTTATGGTTATACCAGTAATTAAATACTTCAGCAGGTCTATTCCAACACTCGAAAAAACTGTTTTGTTATATTTTCGAGATCTAAAATGACCCCAAAATGTTACGGATGTATTCCATGAACAGTAATCTAAGAGGCAAATTAGTTGGTGAGAGGTTGAGGTTGGTTAAGTTCACAGTAGCTGACTTACCGGATTCAGTTCTGGCTGCAGAGTAGAGAACACAGTGGTGCAGTGGATTCCAAAAATGAACAGCGCCATAATGCTGCAAACGATTATATCGTTTTTGAACCTAGAGTTGACGGTGTCCTGCAGCTTCCTCGGCAGAGGATCTTCCATTTCATTCTCACTCGGCTCCTCGTTCAAGGTTTTCGTCTTGGTCTGGTCGGTGACTTCGTCAGTCGTCGGCTCCATCTTGATAGAGCCGCTGGAGTTCAGATTCACTCCTTTGGAGTCCATTTTTAACGAGTTGACACTCGATTCCACGCTGGTTTGTGATCTCTTTTGACTCTTGGAGATATTAGTTTCGGAGCTGAAGTTGATTTTGGAGGTGGAGCTTCCTACGGACGGCTGCTTGGAGATGTTGCTTTCCGAGTCGTGCTTGTTCTTCGGTGTAGCTTTGTCATCTATAGTCTTGACAACGTTACTTTCCAATTCTAAATTGGAACTGTTGGCGCTGTGCACCGCATACAAGTCAGCGGGTATAAGGTGATTTTTAATTAAATTCCATACCATCGCGTAATCACTGGCACATCTGCTCAAGTGGTACGATATGGGCACGACGAGGCCGCAGAACATGGAGAACAGGATGTGCTGTGAGCCTTTGGATTCCGTCAGACCTCCATAGGCGAAGCCGTACAGTACGCCCACCGCCAGCAGCGATCGGAAGACACAATAGATGGAAGCCGTCAGACTGGCAGTCGCGTTGCCTCCGAAGACGTGCATGTCCACTTGCTCAAAGAGATACATGGTGAAAGTGTTAACCTGTGGAAACAGTCCTAAGCTGAAAGCTAATGGAAAGCACAGCAAAAACTTCGATATCACGTTCTCCGTCAACTTTAGTGCGGCTCCGGTTTTAACTTCCATTCCATAAAATGTAAATTTATCACTGACATCGTCGACATTTCTTTTATTTCGTCCCCGGTCGTCTGTGTCAAAGGACTCCAGGTTGTAGTGGACGGCGCACAGGAGAGCAGCGCACACGCAAAAGTAGACGGGGCGAGAGAATGCCACCATACGGTTGAACCCGTGAACCGGCGACGCTGAATCGGGCTGAACGCTCTTTAGCAGGGAATACTGACTGCCAGCGATCACGAAGCAGAACCAGAACGCATACACGTCCTTGTAGAATCCCATGTTCAGCACAGCGGCTCCGAATATCGACACGGAGATCCCTAGCAGAATGGAGAGGATCGTCTCTCTCAGGGTTAGATTTCTGTCAAGAAGGGCCATGAGCTTCAGCCGGTCCATTGTGACCCTGATCTGCCAGCACTCGAAAAGCTTGAACCGGTAGTAGGCAGCCGGCCGGCCGTCCCCCGCGTATTCGGCTGAGTCGATCAGCTTGAACCGCTTCCTGGCGACGTCCCGGTCAAGGCTGTCATCGAGCGAGCCTGGCGGGAGGGGTACTGAGACATGCAACAGACCAGGTGGGGCAGGCTCGGGCGCTGGGACACCGGAGTTTAGGAGGTAGCCGACGTGGAGGCCGGGCGACGCCATCCGTTGCATTTCGATCCTCTCCATAACAGCCTCTGGGTGGCCACCGAGCGGCCTTCGGTGGGCGGTGGGGGCAGTCGGATCCATCACATAGATCATCTTTGTCCTGACGTTGCCCCCGGCTTGTGATGCGGGCGCCAGGGAAGTGGAATTGCTACCAGACAGGAGAGGATTGTTGCTACCCTGATTAGACGAGGAATTGTAGACACTACCGCTGGCGGCGGCCCGTTTACTTTTATCAGCAGCATCTACGGGCCCAGTGGCATCTGAGGCGACAGATGTGCAACTCCCACCAGGACCCGGGGACTCTGGCGGACCATCGGCTGGCTTCCGTCCAACTCTGGCTGCGTCCTCGGCGCGGCCGGAGCCATTCTTATCGAATGTGTAGGACATCCAGCTCCCATACTCGTTGATGAAGCAGTGGATGGCACCGTCCGTGGTGTCTTCGAAGGAGGTGGCGAAGTGGACGTTACCGGAGGTATCCCCGGCACCATCAGCCCCGCCGCCGTCATCACCCACGCGATCGCCGTCGGGCCGCGGTTGATCTGTGTTCCTGTTCCTTGTGGATCTCTTGATCTTCCGCATTCTGTTCCGGTGGTTCCGGTCCGCAAGGGGCCTGGCTCTTTGAAGCTCACGTGTAGGGCCTTCGGTGATATCAGGGCGGGACGGGCCAGGCTCGGGCTCGCCGGGTAGGTAGATCGGGACGTGGGGATAATCAACCCGGGAGTTGAGGAACGCGGCCAAGAGAGGCATCGATGTAGGGAGGATAGTGTTGGTGGTGGTCTGTGCCATTTCTTCGATCGATCGTTTTCTGGGCTTCTGACCATCGCGGCGATGTTGTTCGGCCTGGCGGCGACTTCTCGGCCTCTCTTCCCTCCCAAGGGGAGGCATCACGACCGTGTTGGCGTTGGCTGCCGCAAATAGGCACTCCAGCCCCTGTACTAGGGCAGAGTGGGCCTCAGCGGTGTCCAACTCCTCTTGAGTAGGGCCCTCAGAATCCCTCTCTCTGTCCTTGTGCCGATCTCTCTTTTTGTTTTCTTTCAGGGATGACGCCCGGGTCCTGGTCAAGTCTCTGACCTGTTTTGGAATGGCTCCAAGATTTCTCTGTGGCTCGCCACCTACTGAAGGTGTCGGCGCTGATGCGTTCCGGGGGGCCTCAGTTCGATCTTCTTCATTCCGAATGGCTCTTTCGGGACGATGATTGGATTCGTCGAAAAGCCAGGTTATTCCATACAGGCTGTTTTCGTCACTTTGTAATCGGCGATCGAGGTCCTCTGTCCGGGGAGGGGGCGAAAGGTCCTCTGATGGGCCGTCAGAAAGGGTTTTTGGGTCACTAACTTCGCTGGTCTCGGTGGCTGCCTCTCTCCCAGCGCCCCGTGTCTCTGGGCTGGCACTAGACGCAGATGTATCCAGATCGGGGGGTTTTCTTGGTTCTTCTTTTCCTAATTCTAAAGCTAATTTTTGTTTATCTCTTTCAAAATTTGACAGTCCCCCATCAGACTCGACACTCGATTTTTCTATCAAGAAGTCTTTGGAGCCACCGCTGGCTCCTTCGAAGCAGTCTCCGGGATCGAAGGTCTTGGATTTATCTGTTTTCTGTTTGGATTTGGTGGGAATGCCATCAGCGCCCTCCATCAGTCTGCCCTCGTACCTTCTGTCATCAGTATCTCCAATAGGTGCTGATGCGGCACCTTCTTCAGCAAGGGCGACACTGAAGGAATTGTTCTTGACAAGCCTCCTGTTCCGGTCACCCTTGAGTCTATCAGAGCGGTCAGCGTCGGCGGAGAGGGAACTGCCCCGGCTGGCCAGCTCCGCCTGCCTTCGGGGATCGGCGTCCGCCCTAGCTTTGACAATCTTTACCCCGTCGAGGCGGTCCCCACGGTCCAGGAGGGGCGAACGGGAACCGTTATTTTCATACTCGGCATCGGAGGAGTCGGCGCGTGGGGGGCGGTCAAAGCGGGAGTCAAAACCGCGAAGGCGGGGACGGAGGGCACGGGCGTCACCGTCGTCGTCCTCGCAGTCACTATCGCAGCGGCTGCTAAGGGACTCGGGGTCACTTCCCCGTCCCTGTGAGGTCTGCATCTCGTCCGAGATTTCTGCGATAGGGTACACAATCTCTGAGCCACAGTTCGTGAAGGGGGAGGCATCTGTGTCGCCCCCTTCTGCGCTACCCTTCGGCCACAAGTTCAGGTGGGGGTTGCGGATGAGGCTCTTGCTGGGTGGCGGGATGAGGGCACTCTCGGGGTTCCTGAGTAGCTGTCCGCCAATGGTTTCGGCACTGTTAGGGTGGGGGCGGAGGTTAGAGACACTGGGCGGTGGGCAAGCGATCTCAAGTGCAGCACTCTTGATGCGGCGGACCCCTGGTGGCCGGGACTCCCCGTCTTTCCCCTCGGTGCCGTCACCTCGGGCGTCGGCTTTTTCCAGCATATAAGCTCCAAGCTCAACACTGCCGGTGGGCAGGAAGCCATCGGCCACATTAGAATGACGGCGGGCCCGAGCGAAGAGGCGAGCCGTGGATCCGGCCAGGGGCAACTGAATGGCCGACGCGGTGGAGCCTGAATCGCGGCGCATTCGAGGGCGTGCAGGGGAGGGACGCGCCGGAGTGGCGGCTGACTCTGGACGGCCTTCAGCCGGATACACCCCAAAGTGGCGTTGGCGGGGCTGGGGAGCAGAGGTCTTTCCGTCAACGGGAGATGCGCGGAAGTCGTCGACGCTCGGCTCAGAGTTGTCACGGGAGTCAGAGCTAAGACGACGGGTAAATCCGGAGAGGCGTCGGTCGGCGTCGGGGATGTCTCCTTCGACGCCGGAGTCGGGGCGAGAGGCGGAAGGGCCGCGGCGGACGCGGGGGTCTTCGGCACCGTCGTCATCGATGTTAACAGCCACCGCGTCCTCTGTCTTGGAGCACAGCTCCATCCGCAGAGCTTCTTCTGAGCCATGACGCCGCTCCCGGGCGTCAGCCGCGACTGGCTGTCGGTCCCCTGAACGGTGTTTTGCCCACCTCCGGGCGGTTCGTGGACGGGACTTTCTTCTGGTGCCCTGTGTGGTGGAGGGTTCTTCACCTTCCCGGCTCTGCTGCGTGACCCTCTCTGCCCGCCTTACGGGGCCGACTTTGGTGACCGCGGCCCGGGCTGTTGCCCCCTCGCTCTCCACCCCACTGGACTCGGAACTGTTCTTGCGGTGGACATCCACTTTCAGATCTGCAAAGATGATAAAAATTAATAATTCCATTACCGATTTCGACTTGTTTCATCACAATTAATCTAACATCTGGTTTAATCTTCTGACAATTGGACACAATAAGACAAGGAGAATGTTTCCTCGACATAGAAAGTGATGAAGATTTAACATGACCCTAGTACATCGATAGTCAACTGGACCAGACTGACTCCAGATGGATAGACAGATTTCAGATGGTGGTTTCGCCGCCAAATTGTTAGCTCGGTCTAATACAATCCCGCACATGCTTATGTGGCTGGATGCCAATCACATTATCCAGGAGAGTCCCCGTATGTCGGTTGAAAGGGGAGAGTTACCCAAGTCTGTTAGACATTCAATTGAGCGGAGCGGTTATTGCAGCCTCGGTTACCATGAAGGCTATTTACATTTAGTAAGTTTTCAGCACTATACGGTGAGAGATGATTATCTTTCCACCTAGGCTTGGCCGATATAATATTTAAAATTTTCAAACTATAAATCCTGCATACTCTGCACGCTATTCACAGCCAAGGTCTTGCAAAGTTCTTCCTGGGATATTATGTACCAGTATAACTTTGAAACGACACTACACAGTATATGACTGAAAGGGTGTGTAGATAGAGAAAGCATATCGTCACCTCAATATGATTATCACTGTTTTTGAGATAGCTATTGAATATGATTCTAAATTTCCTTCTCTACAAAATGATGAAACTAGGTAAATCAGTAGTTAATGGGAACTGTATTAATTTTGTGTTTGAAAATATTAGATAACTTTAAAACCATAAATGCATTAAATAAATAAAATAATATCATTTCTTCAATACTTTTTCAAACAATTGAACATTATTTAATTGTTCCCAATTAGACAAGCACAATTTTCCATTTTTATTTTACATAATAATTATATCCCAGATTTATGTTAATCAAGTAAAGTTTAAATTTTATTTTCGCAGCAATGACCAAATCATAGTTATCCAGTTGTAGTATTCAGGTGACGATATGTAATATGTCCAGAGCGAACAAAAACTGAAATGATAGTAATCAAACGGTAGTAGATTGAGAAAGAATTGACATGCCTATTGTGCTATTGGTCGGCTTGTGGTAATCCCTTGACGTGACGGATTCGTTATCGCTCTGCTGCGACATCGCCAGGCGACCGCTGCTCAGGACTTGCAGCTCAAAATCTGCGGCTTCATCAATCCTACGGAGCAAAATAATCAAGTTGTTTTAGTACAATTTCACAACTACTGTGAAACCACAACCCATTATGTCGGTTGAGACTGAACTGTCGAGCCGTGCGGACGTGTTTTTGCATCGCTATTATTTCGCTTTCGTTATCTTCAATTTTGACCCTGCTATTCACAAGTTTTTGATCCCGTTTCTTCACTAATACCTTTGCCTGCCCTTGGAATACAATTTGTGAAACTTTTGTTTGTTTTCCCCTTGGACTTTCCCGGGAATTGTGACTTTTAATTCGTTTAATAATAGTTACGTAATTATTGTAACAATAATATTTATTGTGCGATAAATTGTGGTTGAGTGAGTGACGTGTGACGAGTGTTACCTAGCGCCATGGTCAACCACAAAGGTGACCCCATGCAAGTGGAAGGAATGTCCACTAGGAAGCGGAAGTCGGACGTGGCTGAGGGTATTGGTGACCCAAAGCAGGCCCCCAAGGTCAAGGATAAAAGGCCTGATAAAGAAAAAGAGAAAGACAAGCAGAGCGCTTCCACTTCAAAGGGCAAGGGCGTTAAGTCAAGGGCTGGTTCGGCTTCAGCATCTTGCGAGGAGATCAGTCCTGTGGCTTTGAGTATTCTCTCTGAGTCTCAGGAGAGTGCGTCCAGGGCGACGATTGTCATCAAGAGGGCGCTTGCCACCCTCGAGAAGGACAGTCGTATTGCCAGAGCAACCGTGAACGCAGTAGGCGAGGAGCTTGAGATGGCAATCACTGAAACGTGGGCCATGGCGATAGAGCTGGAGGCGCACAAGGCAATTGTGAAGGATCGTGCCTCCTTAACGAGAGCCATCATCCAGGCTCCTCCTAATGCTCCTCCCAGGGCTCTCTGGAGTGACATAACCCATAGAGAGGCTCAACCAACTAGAGTCTCCGAATGGCCACCAGTTCCTCCGAAAACTGTCGCCAGGCCGGGGGTGATGTTTTATCCGACTAAGGAGGGCCAAGAATCGACTGCCACAAAGGAAGCGGTCATGAAAACTATTGTGCCTGAAACTTTGGGAGTGCACATCACCGGGGTACGCAAGATCCGGGGAGGCGGGATCATCATGCATCCCAAAAGTGACGACGAGGCTAAGCGGCTCATGGCTGCCCCTGGGCTGACTGAAGCCGGCTTAAAGGCCCAAGTCGCGGGGAGAAAGCTTCCCCGCGTCATAATTTTTAATGTACCCATTGAGACGACAGAAGAGCAGCTCAAGGAGGCAATCATAAACAATACCCAGGAGGCGTCTGGCCTTGCATCTGAGGGTTACGCTGGAACCAAACTGAGCCACAAGGCGGGACCGAAGACCGAACGTTGTCATATGATAATGTCGATCCCGGGAAAGGCTCGAGAGCTTTGCAGATGATGGCAGACTTTTCATGGGGTGGAATTCGTTCCCTGTGCGTGACTTTTGCGGAGTTGTCAAGTGTGCAAAGTGCCACTTATACGGACACATGGTGAAGGGTTGCAACGCTAAGGTTACAACGTGCGGCCACTGCACTAGAGAAGGGTATGACAGAGCAGACTGCCCCACCGCTGACGAACCGGGCAAGTGCCCTGCGTGCACGCGCTACAAGAAGCCGAACGGCCACTCGGCCACCGATCCCGACTGTCCCGCGCGCCTACACGCTAAATGAGGAGGAAAGAAGCCGCACTGATTACTGTCCGCAATGATCTCCTTCACTCAGATCAATGTAGGCAGAGGTCGAGCCACATCTGCCGAGCTGCTTGAGGTTGCTCGGGATCAGAATATGGACATAATTATGATACAAGACCCATACGCCTTTGGACCCAATCGGGGCCTAAGCGGTGGCCGTATCATACAAGCTACCACGAAATCTCTAGCTTGCATATTTGTAATTGACACCGCACTGACTGTGTTGCATCTCTCGCATCTATCCAATGAGCTCTTCGCGGTGGCGGAGATTGCTAATAACAGGGGGCTCTCCATTGTAGTTATATCTGCGTATTTTCAGTACAGTTCTTTTACCCTGTATTGCACAAAACAACTGGAGAAAATCTTATATGCTTGCAGAGGCAAGCAGATAATTGTTGGGGCGGATGTTAACGTCCAGTCCTTGCTCTGGGCCCCGACGTAACATGGACAGTCCTGAGCCACTCGAGGAGCTCTTGGCCGCCTTTGATTTGACGGTGCTAAATGACCATAACGGGCCGGCCACTTTCTCCACCAGAAATGGTGAGTCACATATTGATGTCACTCTGACATCCTGTGGCGTTGCCAGACGCGCCGTGGACTGGCAGGTCCACATGGACGCGGTGGCTAGCGATCACCGTCTGATCACATTTTTGTTCAGAGTTGTGGGAGATGCGGCCCCATTGAGCCAAACCGAGAGCGTACTGCTTCCCAGGCGTTTTCGGACGAGCGGTGTCAATTGGGATGCTTTTGATGTCAAAATTGGTGGACTGGCCTCTGCCATGTCGGCTGACGATCTCCACCAAAGAGCCAATGACTTGACTGCGTTCATTACTCAAACTGCGGAGTCCACGCTGGGTAGAACCTCTCTGAGGCCACCCAACCTTGCGCCATGGTGGATACCAAAATTGACGTCTTTGAGAAGGACCATGAGACTTGCCCAAAGAAAATTGCAAAGAGCTAGAAGATCTCAGAACGACTTACCCAGAAATGACGAACCTACGGAGATTGCTTATAAATCCGCAAGGGCAAAATTCAAAATATAGTTAAATAAAGCCAAGAAAAAGCACTGGCGGGATTTTGTGTCTGAAAGGGGGGGCTATAATCTGTGGGGACCGCCTTTCCGCGTGATAAAGCTGGGCTCAAGGCCTGGTAAAGTCATGGCGGCTATGCGGCGCCCTGATGGCACCTTTGCGATGGACAGCGCAGAGTCTGCATCCATACTGCTGGAAGCTCTAATTCCACAGGACATACCTACGGCACATGAAGATGACAGAACCTGTCAACTAAGACTATCTGCAATCTTGCCGTTGGAGACTCGGCATTCTCCTGAGCTTACCCAGTCGGAGGTGGGATTAATTTTTGATGGCCTCAGGGTGGGCAAAGCCCCTGGACCTGATGGGATCAGCAATGTGATTGCCAGAAGGGCGTGGCTTCGAGCACCTCATGAGATAGTCGGGCTGTATGCTGACTGCATGAGCAGGGGCATCTTCCCGGACTGTTGGAAGAAGGGTCTCCTTAGGATTATACCTAAGATGAGCACACGACCATCGCATGACCCAAAGGCGTACCGTCCAATCACTCTTCTGCCAGTGCTGAGTAAGATATTGGAGCGGTTAATCAGCAGAAGGCTGGAGGACCACCTTGAGAGGATCTACCCTATCTCGGATAGGAAATTTGGCTTCAGACCCGGCAAGTCTACTGAGGACGCCATCAGATTTGCACAGAAATTTGTTGAGGACTCAGAAGGAGTCATTGTGGCAGGCTTCTTTTTGGACATAGCCGGTGCCTTCGACACCGCATGGTGGCCATTAATTCTATCTAAGCTTCGGCTCCGACAGATCCCGGGGGACCTCTTTGCCCTAGTGCAAAGCTATTTTAATAAAAGGGAAGTTATATACGACTCGAGCACTGAATTGATTTACAGGGAGACCACCATGGGGTGTCCGCAGGGTCCGTGCTTGGCCCCTTGCTATGGAATATACTTTTTGACAATGTTTTGACGTTACCTCTGCCACCGGGCTGCGCGCTCGTCGCGTACGCTGACGACCTTCTTTTACTAGTTGGCTCGTCGAGCCGTCCGACACTCGAGCGCGTAGCTAAGGACGCATTATCGAGAATCCTTAACTGGGGTAAGCTTAATAAGCTTGCATTTGCACCTGGCAAAACGGAAGCTATCCTCCTCAAGGGCAGCTCAAGGATAAACATAAATAGGCGATCACCCGCAGTGCGCTTCGGCGACTCTGCTATAAGGTTTTCTCGAGAGGTGACCTACTTGGGGGTCGTTCTGAACGAGAAGCAGACCTTTTTGAAGCATGCTAAAGTAATTGTGGCTAAGGCCAACTCAACCTATCAGAAGGTTGCTCGCCTGGCGGGCAACAATTGGGGCCTAAAGCCTCGGGCCCTGAGAATCGCCTACGAGGCTATATTCATGGGCATCGCTGGCTATGCCTCCAGTGTGTGGCATACCAAAGCCTCGCTGACAATTGTGAAGAGGGCTCTGCTTAGCGGACAAAGGGCTGCTCTGATTGGCCTTACTAAGGCCTATAGGACCACATCTTCGGATGCCCTGGCGGTCCTTGCGGGGGTCTTTCCCCTCGACTTGCACGTTCAAATTAGAGGATCGATCACTCTCCTTATGAGGAGGATCAATACAACTCTCGCCGGTGTCACTCTGACAGCGCCATCGAGAGTGGAGGGCGTGAGCTACAGAAAGACTGTATCTGAGCTGGTCTACAAGACCGCATATGCGGCATGGCAGGCGAGACGGGTGGCCTCCTCTAAGGGCCGCCAGACTTTTCTATACTTTCCAGATGTCTCGGTGAGACACATGACGAGGAGACTGGTGCCGACCCACTGGACTAGTCAATTCATGACTGGCCATGGAAACTTTGCGGCCAAACTGCAGGGGTTTGGTTTGGCAGGACATGGGTCGGGTTGCTCATGTGGAGATGACCAGCAGGACGCAGAGCACGTCCTGTGGGACTGTCCACTTATGGGCCCCGAACGAGCGGAGTTGTTTGCCCGGGTCCGACCCCATTCGGGCCCAATAGGACACGCGGACATGGTGGCAACCGAGGCCAATTCTGCGGCCTTTACTAAATTCGCCAGAGCGTACGGGGGGCGGGACACTCTCGACTCCCCTTGCGACTCTTCAAATTAAAGTCACTCTGATAGTTGCATATAAATTAACATCATGCATTCGCACTTCGGTGCAAGGTTGCATCACCAGTCCCGTGCGGCTCTGCTCGGGACAAAATGAGGGCTTAAATTCTTTGATCTGGCACACGTAAGGGTTATGTTAGCCGGTCGCGTATGACGTGGCTGCATATACATAACGGGAGCGGAGGTGGGAATTTTACACACCAACCCATTATGTCATGGAATGATGCATGTTGGACATTACACCGAAAAATACCAATGGATAAGGAGGCAGACAAAAGAACATGTGGCTAGTGTTGCCAGGCGAATGAATAACTTAATATATCTCTCACAATCATTGCAAGTTGATGCTGCAATCAAGCTGAAAGGCCTGGGCAAACTACGGCCCGCCGATTATTTTTGTGGGGCCTGAGTTTTTTTTTATTTTTTGAATATACATGAATTGCACCGCCGAGAAGAAATCTGCAAATTTTACAGCACTCTTAATTCGGACAAATTCGATCAACTTAAAAATTTTGCTCGAAAAATGTTGATTATTTTAGGATTAACCTATGTATGTATGTGAACAAACATTTTTAATTATAAATATCAATAAAAACTCTTTGCGATCGAGCATCACCGATGAATATTTACAAGCAGTTTTAAGAATCTAAGCTACAAAATTTTTTCCGACCATGTCCGATCCTAATTGTGAGGCCTCAGTGCCAGCGTTCGGCGCAGCGTTGAGCATTTTGCGCAACTTAAACGTATAACCGTGTGTGAAAATGTTCGTAGACAATGTCTTTTTTTGGTTATACATTTATACGTTTGAGTTGCGCAAAACGCTCAACGCTGCCACTCAGGACGTACACTAACAGGATCATATGGGCCTCTACAGAGTGCAGGTTTGTGTTAACAGATTTTGTTTTTATGAGAAATGGATGTCAGCCACACTTGCTCAACCTATTAGGTCCATACTCTGACTCACTGACAACATAAATTGAAAAACAATATGTGTACTTGCCAGACCCAGGATTCGAACCTGGGACCCACGGCGCTATAGGCAGACGTTTAAGCCGCACAGTCATCGTGCTATAAAAATAACACCTGAAATTTAAAGAATGTTGATTTATTATTTTATTTTATTATGTTGAAATTCCTTTTTCATGATAATAAATAATGTATGTCTAAAAATAGTTTGTTACTTGCGGCCGCCGCCGTTTGTTTTATGTTCCTAATGTGGCCCTTCAACCAAATAGTTTGCCCAGGCCTGCCATAAGGCATAGAGCATAGATGATATTGATAAAATACCTATTTTTCTTTTGCATGCGGCGCTTCTCGGGGGGCGCGGTGTTATCGGGAGGAACGATGATGCACTCGGAAGTGTCGTACATGTGGTGAAGGGCCAAGTTGAGCAACTTGATGGAGCCAAACAGGATGCTGACCAGCACGCAGTATACGCACCAGCCCACAATGGACGGCGGGAAATACTGAAACAAAAACACATTCCCAAATTAAGCAAGTAGATCAAATTGTCATAATCAATAATTTTTTATACCCATGATTCGTATAGAATTTTTGTCCCTGATATAATACTTACTGAATATAGGTATTGTTTTATCTAATATGAATACCAAGTTTTAAGAAGTGTGCAATTAACTACATAAGTTAACACATCTGTAATATTCTTAAATACAAAAGATTTCCGAAATTAAAAAATATACCTAGTCAGAATTAGGTATACATTTAAAATATCAAAGCAAACGAAATCCTTTAAGATGAATCAACGTATATGGAGATATTGTACAATAAATATAGTGATTGCTACAATGTCATTGACCAGATGTGTCATCAGTCATCACAACAGAGTAGTTGAGATTAATATCATTGTAGTTTGTCCAGCTTGCATATCTGTCTTATTATTTCCTGTTAGGATATTAAAGAGATAATAATAGTCATTATATACGGGTTTTTAAAGTATTTTTCTACTGATGATTTGAAAGAAAAATCTCCATCATAATATCTTAGCATAACTTATATAAATACCATACAATTGCCACATTTATTATTAACAATTTTTCCAGTTTTACAGGTAACCCTACTTCATCACAATCCCAGCGAGTGCAAATTCATTATAATACAGTACACTCTGTTATGTTCAAAATGAACATAACTAACTTTCATACCTCTGGCAACCCCGACGATGATCTATGGTCACGTTGATGGAGCGTACGCGATTTAACAGATGTCACTGATGGAATTTCCGGCCGCAACGGAGGTCGCAAGGTGCGAAGGCAGCAACAAGGCTTTTTGATTCTGACTGTCGTCTAGTATAGTCGTGCTCCGCTTGTGTTTTACCCAACATTTATAATGGACGTCACTTAACGGAGCACGATTGCAGCCGCAGTGCTTGAAGCCTCTTATCGTTCCAGTTTGGTATGTTAAAACTATTATTATTTGATTCACTACTCTTCCAATGTTTCTTTTCAAACTTAGCTGCTTGTATTTATTATAGTATTTCCGATTTCAATATCGAGCCCATTGGCGGCCTTAGGCCCGAAAAACTGGTAGGTCAATTTTGAATATATTATTTCAATTTGCCTTTTCGTTGTATACTTAAAAGACGTATTGCAAATTGACTTTTAATACATTATATAATAAGTGCTAGAAATTGTTATAGGTGGGTACCTACTTACCCTTCAAAAAATGTCCATTTTTCATAACGCCAACCCATCGTTAACCGAAATTGCACACAACGCGTTATAATTTTTTGTAAATTAAGTCCACTTTTCTTTCTTTACTTTTTGAAAAATCATCAATCACACGATTATAAAAATTGTCTATTTTTCCCACATATTTTTTTTCAATACTGAGCATTGCAAGAGCGGTCAGTCTATCTTGGCCCATCGTATTGCGTAGAAAGGTTTTTATTCTTTTGAGAGTGGAAAAACATCTTTCACTTTCAACTGTTGTCATTGGTATGACGCAAATAAATTGGAGAACTTTGATCGACTCGGAAAATGTTTCATTGAAATTATTGCTGAGTAAAAAATGTAGAAGAGAAACTGCACTATTAGCGCCATGCAAATCATCTCGTTGATAAAACACCAATAATTCATTTTTTAACTTGGTTATGTTTATTTCTTCTAACTGTTTTACCAAATTTACTTGACTTGTGGGAAAATTATTTTTAAAATCAGCGTAATTTTCTTTATTGAACAAATCGGATATAATGAGATGATCGTTGGATGTGAATCGTGCTTCTATTTCCACTATAATTGTATCACAGACTTCAATTGCTACTGCGTTGCTATTGTCATCTATCCGTCTCTTTTTATGGTCACCCGTTGCACAGCTGGAATTCGGATTAGTGCTAGCTTCATTTCTGATTTCGGAAATATATTTTTTAAAATTATCGATGTATGTTTTTATCTTAATAGCGTCTAAGTTTCTTTTTTGCATTTGTTTAAATAAAATTTGACAATGAGGCATTATTTTGTGAAAAAAAGTTAACCAATAAATAAAAGTGTTTTTTTCCAAATTATTTATTAAGTTTTGGGCTTGACTTAGGGTATTGGTGTCATTTTCTCTGTCCAGTATTGAATTTAAGCACTGTAAAATGTCTTCTCGGTACAAAAAAACTGTCTCCACACATTTAGCATTGAAGCACCATCTAGTTGGAGCTGCTTTCGGTAGACGCACTTTGACGAATTCATCTAATATTTTCGTTCTTTTTGGTGATCTCGAAAAAAAGACAGAAAATGATTGGACGGTGGCAAAAAAAACTTTCAGACCAGTGGTTATGGTGGATGCTTTTTGCATAACTAAATTAAATTGGTGAGCATAACAATGGATGTACTGTGCTAGTGGAAAAGTTTCGCGGACTCTCGTCTGAACTCCTCCAGTTTTTCCACTCATTATTGCCGCTCCGTCGTAGCTTTGCGCTATTAGCTGTCGAGGATGAATTTCCAAGATTCTCAGCTCTTTTAAAATTTCTTCTGTTAATCCTGTTGCCGTGCACACCTCTGGATTTACAAACTTCCAAAATCTTTCACATACTATATTGTCTTTTAAATATCTAACAACGAAAACCATTTGCGTTTTTGTAGAGCTGTCTGTCGTTTCGTCAACTTGAATAGCTACGTAATTAGATTTTTTTATGTCACATCTAATTTCTTCTTGAGTGACTTTTAATATTGAATCTAGCAATTCGTTTTGGATAGTCTTCGAAATTCCTTTGAATGAAGTTGACCTTTCTAAATGCTCCTTCATAACAATATCTATTTCCTGCATGAAATTTATTAATCCACGAAATATACCAGGATTATCAGACTCTTTAGACTCATCATGGCCTCGTAAGGCCAGCTCAAACGATCCGCAAAATTGAATACACTTTAAAATTTTTGTTAAAATTAAACGATTTTTATCGACAGTTTCATTGTGATCAGCAATCGATCTGCGGTATGCACTATCTAACTGAATTCGGATGTCTGTTGTTCCTAATAAAACAAAACTCATAGAATTATTTATGTGTGCTGTTGACTTGCTATGCTTTTTTATTTTTTCTTTAAGATGTTTTAGATCACCAACACCAAATTCTGTCCATTGCTTTTCATTTTTGCAATCAAAAATTAAACAATGAAAACAAAAAAATAAATTCCTTTCATTGCAACCACATATCCATTCACAAAAATGATAGCTTTTCTTGTTGAAATATCTGTTAACATCTTTGCTTTTCTCTTTTGTTGTTTGAATTATTTTCATATCCGGCATGTACCTGCCTAATATCTTCGCTTGTAGACGTTTATCATAGTTAAATGTCCCATTCTTTATTTCGTTTAAAATATAATCCACTGAATTAGACATTTTGTGTCAGTTCAAACAAATAAACCGTCGTGAATTCCACAAAACTTCACGAAAATGTAATAAATCACTAAAAACCAAACTTAGTGTGTAAATTCGTATAATAACTACACCAAAAACTATTTAAATACGTTTAAAAAAACCAAAAGACATTCGCCGAAACTTGTCAACTGTCAGAACAAAATACAGTAGGTATACAATAATTTTCGGCGTGGCAGAAGCATGGGACTCCATAATTCAGTCGACTTTATCATTCTGTTTCGCAAAATTAGCTGAAAATATGTTTTGTTTCACACTCGGACAATGGGCGAGAGGCCTCTAATGCACGGATCTTTGGAACTCAAAGCGTCGAATATTGAATTTATCTTTCTCTGTCTAATGTATGAGAAATGAGAGAGAAAATTTTATAAAAATATTAATTTTGGGTCAAGAATTGAATTGTCCGGCAATTGGCGGGGAATTCTCGCCTATCGAGAATACAAAACAAAAACAAGCGTACGCCTTATAATTTCAAATCCACCGATTATTATTATATATGACATTGTAGATATTATTAATATTATTCTGTCGATTGTAAGGTATTTATTTTGGGAGGTCATTGACTAATTGACCTAATTAGGGAGCCGCGCATGATCGAGCCGCTTAATAACCTTTTAATGTATTTCTAATCTCTTGCTTTGACGATAATATAGTTTCTGTCAAGTATATAAATTGCTCTTTTATTTATTGATCCCACTTTATTCCACACTGATAAATAATTATAATCTTTCACGGCCTCAAGATTGTGTGGCGCCCAGGACATTATTATTTACATCTTTAACCATAGATTGCACATGCCTTCAGCCGTGTAAATTCCTTGTTTTCTAATTAAATTTTACAGTTGTCAGTTGCGAGGTTGCAGAAGTAATTATTGTTCAGCTTGAAAAGATCAGGTAATCCATGGCCCTTCCTTGTTTGCTTATGTCTCATGCTCTCTTTAATTTTACAATTTACTCTATTCTAATTCTAATTTTAGAAACCTTTCTTTTATTTTGTAGTTGTGACGACAAAGATCACAACTACAAAATACTAATATATCAACTCTCAGTAATCTGCCGCTCGATTATCCAACAACTACTATAATCCGCCGTTATTTTTATTAGTTGAAAGCACAAAATCAAGCTCTATAATTCGCCGGTATTTGATTGTCAAATTCAGTAGTACGCCGCGTACAAGTATACAACGCAGATGAGACGGGTTTATTTTGGAAACTTCTCCTTCGTAAAACGTACGTTCATCGCGAAGAAAGTAATGTACCAGGGAGGAAAGTGCCCAAGGACCGCATCACAATAATTATGCCATGCTCCAATGCAACCGGGACACACAAAATGAAGCTTTTGGTCATGGGGAAAGCCAGGAATCCTAAGCCATTCAAGAATATCGTCGGTGTTTTGTAAAAAGGGCGAATCAACCATTTTGGCGAAATCGAGATTTTAATGAAAATACAATATCGTCACCGTTCAGGCAAAAGTCACCAACCCTGAAAATGGCAGTTTTGAGTTGAGTATGTCACCCGAAGCGTAAAATTATGTTCTTTAAGATGCAAAACTCACCTCGGTACATTAGTTAGTAAAATTTTGCTTAAATCCGAATTATTTGTTTTTCACTAAATGACTTTCGATAAAATCTTAACAAGCAAAAGTCATTATAGGTGAATAGACATTATTGACTCTATAAAAAAAAAATCCTTCGTTATAAATATACAAGCAAAAGTCACTATACTATGGATGGTGAGTTTTATTGATGCTTATTTTGGCTAACATTGTTCAGATTATTAACAAGCAAAAGTCACCAAACCATAATTTGAGCTACCTTGCCTCCTTCAAAACCTTCCAGATGTTTTAATTAGCATCAAAAAGTAAAAGTACCTTAAAGAAATTATTAAGAAGACATAAGAAAATAATTTAATGTAGATAAAACCTTGAAAACATTAAAATCTGATTTTTCCTGCATTTTCAAACTTTCAAATTGCGATATCTCAAAACTATGTTTTTAGGGTTGGTGACTTTTGCCTGAACGGTGACGATATGTACCCCACTAGCTTTGTTGTGTAAAAACGGCGAATTTTTATCTCCAAAGGAAAGTACTTAAAAACGATAATCGACTAAAAATAAATTAATTAAAATTACGAAATAAAAAGCAAATGTGACATATTAGGCCTTTTAAAATAT
This sequence comes from Rhyacophila brunnea, assembly GCF_057557595.1. Classification (NCBI taxonomy): domain Eukaryota; kingdom Metazoa; phylum Arthropoda; class Insecta; order Trichoptera; family Rhyacophilidae; genus Rhyacophila; species Rhyacophila brunnea. The sequence continues at coordinate 31,370,482 of NW_028232871.1, read as the reverse complement.
TATATGATAATACCTATTATAATGACAGTATTCTTTCTAAGCTTTATTATAAACTTGTTAAATATTTATAATCATCTACAGGTAAAAAACAAATAAATTTTAAAAGTTAAAAACCCTCCTCCTGTAAAGTAGCATTTTGGTTAATTCGCCCTTTTTACAAAACACCGACGATATCTGCTTCACTAAACAACTGGTTGTGTCAAGTGATTTACTGTTTAATATTTAGTTACTAAACTTAGTTTATAAATATGTAGGTATAATTTAGTAAATACTTGATTTTGTTTTAAATAAAATCATAATTTGCTAGTACAAATTTCTCAAAAAAAATATTTTTTTGAAATACTTACCTACCTGTTTTAAATTTTAACATATTTTGTATGTATGCACTATAATCCGCCGCTTTCACTAATTTGACACTTGTCTGGTTTTTGGGGTGGCGGATTACTGAGAGAGTACTGTATTGTGATTAATTTTTGTTGACCTGCACTAGTTTTGACATGTGCCACATGCCAAGAATCGTCATATTGATTTGAATCATGCACGTATAATCTTTCTCATTGTAAACACACGCAATCGTGCAAGTTTGCATTCATGGATTTTTTAATTAGTTCAGAGGCTTCTGAATTTTCACGTGACAATTGGACTTTGTGATATTTGCACCTGCGCAGTAGAAGAATTTTAGCGAACCTGCTAGTAAAAAACCAACTACACCGCGCACTCATTTTGAGGTCAACTGATTTTCACGACCTGTCAACTAGTACTATAAAACATCGTGTCTTGCTTACTCTAAAATGAGATTGGCGAGACAGTCAACATTTTCACGTGTACTGTCGAACAAGATCTTTTTGTCAACGTGTAAAAAATGAGCCCCTCCTACTTTTAACCGCACTTTGACTGCAACAACTTCCGGTTATCGACGAGTTGTCCACGTGTTAAAACTGTGAACTAACAAGCCTCTCCTATTTAGTTAATCGCACTTCGACTACAGCGACTTCCGGTTATCGTCTAGATCTTCTTGTCGGACAGTAAACAGTTATTATTGCGATGGTTTAAAATACACACTATTTGGTGCAAGAAAATCCATGCACGTGTACAGGCGCTATAAAGCATGCGCGAAACTACTTGGTGTTAAAACCAGAATTAAAAAGTTGAAGTGAAGTGGAAGATGAAAATGATCATAATATGTATACATAGCTAATATGAGTACTTATATTCAATTTTCGGTACAAGTCCGTTATGGGGAAGCCAGGCGGGAACCGCGCTATTTGTCATAATCCATTATATCGGCTATTTTAAAAATGTGTTTGCCGCTGGCTTCCCCATAACCGATGTGTACCCAATTTTCTTACACTGTTAATGTCAGGTGTGTATCGTTGTATCTTACAGAATGATTGATGACCTACTCGTAGATTTCATAATCAAGCTAATGTCTTCTACACTTCTAACAAAAATTTACGAGAGATGACTCTTTTAAATAATACACAATACAACAGATTCACACACTTCTTCTTTCGTGAGACAACAGGAATCTCTAGCGGCACACAGTTTGGCAGACATTGGATTATTTGATGAACATGTTCATCAATATAAATTTATTTGATATCCGTGCACCAATATTGTACAAATAATAGTGGTATAATGTATAATTGATGAATTTGTGAAAAAATTGACAGCATGTCTATATAGATAATATATAACAAAATTGGAGAGATATAGCATTTGCTATATCTCTCCAATTTTGTATTTGAAATGATAAAAACTCCATTAATATTATTATAGTAAGACTTAATTGACTTCTAACAAAACAAATAACATTGAACTGATACAAACACATGTGAAGTTGGATTGCAAAAATACATAGTAGGTCAAATGAAAATTTAGACCTAATTTCTGTAGTATATGGGCAATGATTTGAAGCAGCGTCAGGAATAAACACAGCGAGACACCGATAACGACAAATAAAAAGTACTTTGACCCTAATAACTGCACTAAATGTCATGACATCACCATAGTTTCTAACCTAACTTTATGTCGCGGATAAAATGAAATCAAAATAAAATCGAAACTGTCGGTTCGACGGTGGACTTACCAGGTAAAAGGTGAATGGCAAACACAGTAGGAACAGCCAAATGTAGAGGTGGGCCGTATTGCAAAAAACATTTTGGTGCGGATCGTAGAACCACCCTCCCGTTATCGAAGCCCAAACTCCTTGCCTGAGGATTTCTAACGTTTGGGATCCCATCTCGATTGCTAGAAATACACCATGGTTATTCTAAAGTTCCGCCCTTTCGACACATTTTTGAATCATTGATATTCATTGGACTCTATCGAGTTCGCGACGAATATCGCATCGAAACTTCTGCCATTTTGGAAACTGATAATTCACATTCACAATACAGCTGTCGTCTGTCGCTCCCGCACGTCACTGACAAGTGACACTGTCATCAATAAGAGGTATTCCGTTGACATTCTTCCACATTACGTTTTTTCTGTGTAATTTTGTAAACCTTTTGGCATATTGACCCATTTCGCAAAATGACTAACTGTTGTCATCGAATTTTAAGATATTATCCTTGGTTATTTTCTGACTTTTCCACAACTTTCACTGCAACATTGATGTTATGCGGCAATTTTACGAACTACCATATAAATCTTTATTATCGACGGGGCAGAACAAATTTCAGCACTTTCCCAGACTTTTCTTATATTTTTGAATGCGTTCATTAATTTTTCACGATTCATAGACTAAGTGCTTTGCTAACCTCAAGGAATGGAGACAACCTTGTAACACTATTTTAATGTGCACATTTGTTTTGTTCTAAATTCACTTTTTTATAAAAATAGAGCAATTGAAACCCACTGATTTTTTCATCATTCATAAAGAATGTTTATTTATACGAATCGTAAAAAATTTGACCTTCGGTTACACGATAAACTTTTTTATATTGATAACAGCTGATCCCTACACTTCATTTTTACTTCAATTTAAATTTCAGTCAGTGTCGACGGCAACGCGATTTATATCCCTGTCATTGTTACGAATATTATAATAAATTAATTTAATATATTATTACAATAACAGTTGTGAGTACCCATTTTACCATTTCGTTTTTTTTCCATTCAATTCTGCAATATTATTTCGACCTTCTAAAATTGCCTACCAATCGTAGCCATAGGTAGGTAGGTAAGTTCCATAAATCATAAACCAATTAAAACAAAATACATATAGGTATAGTTCCGAGACCAAAAGGTGGCACTTAGAAAATATTTTATTTTAGCAACTACTTTTTTTTAAATAAAAAAAAATACATTATGTAATATTTAAATATATAGCCTGCCTCTAAATCTGTGGGTCATGGGCTCGAATTCCACACTACCAAGTTTACATATTATTGTTGTTTTTAAAACATGTACCTATATTATCCATAGGTTCGCAATGCTAACCATTCCCTGTAAAAATATATATTAAAATACTTCCACACTGAAAATGTCCATATTGTGCTCCATCACAGATATAGGTATAATGATTTTTTTCATTTCTAAAAATGTTTCAACCTAATTTATTGCAGACTTATCAGATTTAAGAAATTGTGGCTATTCTAAGTTGTTTATTATCAAAGAAGAATGCTACATTCTTAAATCTCAATTAAAAAAATATTAACGAGTACGAAATGTAAAAATTAAAATTTTTAAAGATCTTGATGGCATCCATGAATCAAAGTTAGTGATATTATAACCAGAATTTAAATTAGATAAGGTAGAAGGCATTAATTATTGACAGAATTTGGAACTGTCTGTAATGACGGTACTTGAATCGGTAACTTATCGATCAGGACCCTTGCCCAGCAAGTTGTGTATTTTTTGATTATTTTTTTTCCAGAAAATGGGCGATTTTCAAAATATTATGAAGCAGGCTGCCATGCAGATAGGTGCAGGGGGGAGCGCAGGCTTCGTGGAAGTTTGCATAATGCATCCACTGGATTTGATCAAAACGAGACTTCAGATCCAGACAAACATGGTGGCGAATCGTGCTGATCCCCATTACTATACAGGTATCGGTGATTGCATGAAAAAGATGTACCGGCACGAGGGTCTCTTCTCCTTCTGGAAGGGTATCCTGCCGCCCATCTTAGCCGAGACGCCGAAGAGGGCTGTCAAATTTTTCTGCTTCGAGCAGTACAAGAAGCTGTTCATGTTTGGATCTTCCACACCCACTCCATTGGTGACTATAAAATTATTTTGAAGTAAACCTCTTTATTTGCAGTAGCGTAAAATTATCTGAAGGGAAGGAATGTGACACCAAAATTCGTCGATAAATATCATAAAATGATAGTTTTTGCAATTATCTCAAAATAGCGGAATATGTATGTCACCGACATGGAAACCAACAGCCTCATGTTATAAAAATGCATTTATTCAAACAAAACATCTCTGTGATAAGATAATAATATATTTAAAAAAAAGATTTTAATATAATAATATGTAAGTAAGTACATAGTTTGTTTAGAGTTAGACATATTTGTTTCTCCATAAATAAGGGAGATAATAAATTTTATATGCTATGGAATGGTAAGTAAATTAAAAGATTTTACCAAAGTTCTTGAATAAAAACCTTCTTCTATACTTTATACAAATAGAGCCTTAACATACTTAAGGTGACGCATCAGTGAAACGCCAAATAATTTCCAACTGTAGGCGCGACGAAATTTTGGACTCGCTGCCATTCACTGAGAGAATCTCGAGCGAGAAGCACGTCACTTTGCTGCGTGATGGCGACGGGTCAATTAATTCTAAAATCGTGTAAAGATGACTAAAAACGTTACCCATTTACTTTAAAAAGAAAACATGTCAATGAATATATTATTATTGTTACTAATAGAACAATAAACAGAACATAAAATGAACGTATGTTGGATTTATATGAAAAATAATATTTCGTTTGACAGGTGTCATTTGCACCCGCGACCCGCAGTCCGCGCATCGCCTAGCAACGATCTTTTTAGACCGTGCCTCAACTAATGCATGGCCTTAATATTTTCATACAAATTCTGATAATAGTTGGTCATACAAAAATAGTAATCACACCAAAACGACAAAAGAATATTCAACATTGTTTTAATTTATTTAATGAAAAACAAATGTGAGCTTTATGTCCCGTTTATACGTGCACGGATTTACTGCTAACAGTACGTGTTATATAACAATAAAATGCACGTGTAAATTGTGCAAGGTGCAAGGCTGCATGCATGGATCAAAGAAGCAGCTTCTGAATTTTCACACGATAGTCGTAACTTGCATGACGTATGCGCATGCGCAGTAGAACGACAGTGATGAACCTGCCGGAAAAAATATGAACTACAACCGCACAGAGACGTTTACCAATCTTCACAACCGTACAATAACAACAATGTGTCTCGCTTACGCTTGAGAATGAGATCGCGACATTGGCGAGACAGTCAGCATTATTACGTTAAACAGTTATTATCGCGATATATTAATTTACACTATTGGTGCCAGTAAATCCATGCGCGTGTACAGGCACTATTATGCTAAGATATGATAGAGATTTTTCTTTCAAATCATCAGTGGAAAAATACCTCAAAAATCTTGCATGATATCTGCGTACTTGTGACGTTAACTAATTTTCACAACCTGTTCGAACCTCTCAAATAGCACTACACAACGACAACAAACGCATTCACAAACCTTTGAAGAATGAGATTGGCGAGACAGTCACCACTTTTGTGTGTAAACAGTTATTGTCGTGATAGTTTAATATACACGCTATTGTAGTCAGTAAATCCATACATGTGTACAAGCGCTATTATGCTGGAATCATTTTTTAACCACTGTCAAGTAAAATGTCTTGCATATGGAAAGTATTATTTCCACAATGATTAATAATTTAATAAAGTCATTCAAATGACTAGAATGTCTTCTAAAACTGTCTAATATATCTTATATTCTTGCTTTACAAAATATGTATATGGTCGCAGTTCAATGAGTCCAGTACGTATACGTCATAATCATTGTTCACAATAACTTGTTTATTGATAATATTATCCAAAGACATATTGTCTAAAAATGATAAATGATTTTAACAATGATTTTAGTGAAGTGCCACCAAATATAATTATAATTTAATTGTAGAATTTTTTTACTGAATTTCATGCAAGTGAAATCAATTAACATTATTGTACTGTAAAAATACATTGGAAATTTTCTCCACAGATCTATTTACTATACAGAAATATTTTAGTTGTGTGTATGCAAGTTTGGGAAACGCTGAATTTATTATGTTCAATTGAACGAAATTGGTCAATTATGACATATTACTCTTTACTTTGAATTCAATCCTATTCCAGGCAATCAATAGAAGACAAACATTGCCATCCAAATGTTATACTGAATGCTTCTGTATAATATTAAATATTTCACTGACAAAAGGATACAACTACTGTTTAATTTTAGTTTATAATGGAGTACCTCAAGGTCGACACTTGGTACCTATCTTAAAAATTTTATTTTTATTTTCTTCTACTCTTGAATGCTCTTTCACGTTGAAGAGTATTTATTATATAAATTTATTGTTTCTAGTCAAATGTTGTAAATGTGGTATTATCAACATTTCAACAACTGAAAAAATTATTCGGTTATCTTATCAAAATGATTGAGGATAACATTATTAATTTGTTTATTTACATAGATACAATATACCAGGCATGTCCAACTTCAAGTAGACTACCGAACTCTCCCATAGTAATCTTCAACTTGAACAAAATTTGTATAGCCAAATATAATACATGTAATGTATTATATTTGGCTATACCTACAGTTAAAAATTAAACAACACTTGTATTTTACCACTACAAAAAAATACTCAATATCCCATTCGTCGTGGAAATGATAAGTTTTGGACATCTTTTGGGCACTCATTGCAAAAAGCCTACTACGCAACAGTAATAGGAACTACATTTCAGTTTATTAGTATTCAGCGGGGAATCACATTTTCTCTTTTTCTTACACCAGCGACAGGTCGTGAGGTCACGTGGGCTAATTCGTGATTAGTTAGAAAACTATTTCCACGTAAACTAATTAAAAAAAAAATAATAGGAATGGTTAATGGTTCCTCTTTAAATCTCAATGAAATAATATTATATTACAACTGAATGTAAACGAGTTTTACATTGTCACGACTCATTTCCTATAGGCCTGTGGTGCGATTGAACATGATCTATCCCGCAATCGACGAGTTGGACATGCCTGATATAAGTGGAGAGATCTTAACATTTACGGTATGACACCGCAATTTTTTTATAATCTACAATATTGACCTTTGTCGCGACACCAACGACCTTTACATGGCATGTGCTGCAAGACTTAATTCCTATAGACCTTATGGTGCGATCAACCGATGATAACGCAAGCATTTAATTGAAAGAATTGATTACATATCATTTGTAATTATTTTTAAATATTTACTGCGAAATGAAATACTCTTGCTTATAATAAATTGATTATTTTTCCAGACATTTTCATTGGCCGGATTTGGTGCTGGAGTGACAGAAGCCATATTCGTCAATCCATTTGAAGTTGTCAAAGTGACATTGCAATCAAACAAAACATTGGCCGCCCAGATGCCCAGCACATGGATGGTGACAAAAGAGATTGTGCGAACCCAAGGACTTGGTTTTAATGGCCTGAACAAGGGGATAACGGCAACAATTGCTCGGAATGGATCTTTTAACATGATATACTTTGGATTTTACCATAGTGTTAAGGGTTATCTTCCTGAATATGATGTAAGTAAACCTTATAGCAATTTTATGGATTTTGAATTGTAACGAGAAATGTTGGAGAAAATCTTCAAAGTATATATTGATGGAGTCCAAATATATGAAATTGATGCTGAAAAATAGGTTACGAAGATATTAGCCGGAGTCTGATCATGTTTTTTTTAAGCTGTTGCTTTAAAATTATGTAAGCACTTAGTAAGCTGTAAACAAGTGTTTCGCACCCCTAGCACCCCCGCTGGGCATGCCTCTAGAAATGGCCAACAAATTAACTACTCTCAAAATCTGTTTCCATATCCTATCATTAATTAAAATAATTGACATCGATATCCACTTCAGAATTTGATATAAGTATATTATAATATTTTTTATTTCATCTTCAGGATCATGTAAAAGAGTTCTTCCGCAAGGTCGCAATTGGTTTTGTGTCTGGTACTCTCGCATCCGTCTTGAACATTCCATTTGATGTAGCAAAGAGCAGGATCCAAGGTCCGCAGCCAGTGGCCGGGGAAGTCAAATATCGTGGAGTTATACGGTCCATCGGAATTGTTTACAAGGAAGAAGGGTACGAATAATCTTTAATACGATTCTAACACAGATTAAAATTAAAATTTTTTGACAGTTACGACGAAGGAAGTTAATAAAAGTCTTCTTCTATGCCATTATATAAAAATTATGCTTAAAAAAAGGGATACTAAGACTAATGTTAAATAAACTAATGCATTCTAACCGCTGCAATGATACATGAAGCTGACTCGTAACGCGATCTCACGCATGCGCAGTGCAACAAAATGATCTATCATCCATCAGCGCCATCTCTGTGCTGCCAACGGTACTATCATCGTACTAATTATTAGTACATAATAATAAATATTTATTTAATTACACTATGTATTTTATAGTACGGTATTAATTTTGTTATAGTAGTAAAAAGGTATAGTCCACAGAAAATACTGCAAATTTTCAATAAAAAATAAAATCTAAGCAGAACAAGGTGAATAATATTACTAACCTCACTTTAAAAAAAATCTTTTTACGCAGCAGTTAGTTTTTCAATAATTGCGTACATATCGAATATGGTCATATTATTTAAGCTGGATACATTATAATTTACACTTACTAGGCAAGTACCTATTGTTAATGATATATTAAGCCATTTAGTAAAATATATAGATATAAATAAAGTAGAAAAACGAATCTCCTGACTTTAACTACCTAAAAGATAACAGAAATATCGATATAATTAGGGGAAAATCCTGAATACAAGGGTTGCTGGTTGACCAAAGATTATGTCTCAGTTCAAATTCAAATATCTGCAGCGTAAGCTTTTCTCCAGAAACACAGGACATTCTAAAGATAAAACAAAACATCTAAAAAATATCAATGGATGACTATAATATAATTACAGCGGTTTGATGCAAATCACTTTATCCGTGCGCTAAATTTTTATTTTGTTGATACATTATAATGGTGTACATAAATTTTATCTGGTGTTCTCCAATTTAACCTTACTAAAAATGATCTGGAATCACCATCAAGTGTTGTAAATTATAAAACAAAAGTTTATATTACTCCTTTTATTATAGTCTATCTGGCGTATGCATAAAACAGCAAACTGCATTCAAGCTATTTAATGCAAATTTGCATGCTTAAACCTAAATAGAGACCGTTGAATAGCGATATCACGTTGCTGACGTAATACGCGTCATGCCGTGACTAATGTTACCAACTTTTAAATTTTGATTCCCCGATAATTAATTTAAAATTTTGAAATTGTGAATAGGTGTAAAAATGTGCAAACGGTACCATATAAATTTAATAATTATAAATGAATAATTATCATGAACTTTAAATAATTTATTTGTTATAATATCATATTTATTTTATACTTCAATGCACAAAAGGATAAACTACACCCAGTAAACATTTCCATAATATGGCAATACAGCTTCGCGGGCTCATTGACAATATTGACATTTCCATCGATCCTCGATATCTGTATACATTTTTACAATTTTAGCATTTTTACCATCATGAATCCATCTCTAGCCCAACGACGACGGCAGTTAACTTCAATCAAGATGAACTAAACCTACTAAACGCTTGTTGTGATGAACTCATTTTAGACATATATTAAAGTGACACTGACAGTTCGCGCAGATCGCCGCCATTTTAAGTTTGGTGCGCATTCCTGTTCGCATCTTCGTGACGTATACATTTTTTATAGTTTTCTTATTCGGCCGATAAACCACTAACTGCGTTGAGCGCGGTTCGAAACTGTATGAATACGGCTATATATCTCTTTAATTAAGACCCATAAAACTCAAATAAATTATTCATAAACCCTCCAAAACCAAGCAATTCCTATTTTTTGGGCACGATCGTGTCGAAGATTACCGAGAACGTACGAAAATATTCAAATTAACCTTGAGCTTCCAAGTGTGGCCACATGTAACATGTGCTGTCTTGCGTTTGACATGACACAATTTTGACAATCACATAATGAAATGAAGGGTGCCTGAATTTATTCATTATTTTAACAGACAATAATAAAAGAAAACAAAAATAATGTCCTAGTAAATACAATCAGCAACTCATTACTCGACTAACTGTCATCTCCAATCGGCATTTTAAGTAACAACATAATGAGAGAAGACTGTTTAGTGTTGCCACCAAGCTGACCAATAGATATTTTTTGTTTAACTTATTATTGTTAACATTAGCAACTGAGCGTACATAATATTATTATGATCCAATCAAATCAAGCTTCAACACGATCAAGTTGGTGGCTGAATCATTCCGTATAATTGCTATTTAAAGTCGATGATTGCTCACGAAGATCGTTGAATCTGGTTGGGTCTGTGAGTATGTCTTTAATTAGACATTGAGAAGAATTGACAGCCTGGAGAGGCATTCATCCAACAGTGGATTAATCCAGGCTAATAATGATGATTTATAGTGGTTACATAGAAATTGTTAGATTTGATAAATTATTATCTAATTTGTTTTCTTTTTTAGGTTTGCAGCCTTGTATAAAGGATTACTGCCAAAAGTATTACGATTGGGCCCCGGTGGAGCGATTATGCTCGTTGTCTATGAATATGCATTGAAATTTTTAGAAGAAAAATTCAACTAAGCGGTTGTCTATTGGAGTTTCCTTTCATATCCAAAGAATACAATAATTAGAAATAAGTACACGCTATTTACAAAATTGAATATGAATTATATAATAAATGATTTTCCTATTTTTATAAAGCATGCCAAAAATTTTAACATGATTGAATTATGTTGCTCAAAAATATTATTCTTAGTGATATTTATGTGTTTACTGCGTTGAGGGAAAAAGGAGTTAACCCACAGAAACGAATTAATATTACACAATCAAAATAATCAGATAGAAATCAAATTTTTTATGTACACAAGAATGATTGATGATAATATTATCAACAAATAAATATAATAATATAATTTAACATGATATGGAAGTAAATTTCACATGGAGTGAGTGTTACCACCAGGGAACTCAGAAATAATGGGAACTGAAATATCTAACAGGTGTGGAGTAACAGGGCACCGATCAAGAGCGTGGAAGAATATGCGATAAACATAAACACATGTTAAGAATACATTTGTCTTTCGTTCTGACAACTGCTCTCGGGTTTATGCACTGACGCTCATTTAATATAGGTGTTTTTGAAGGTTGCAATACATACTATTGCACATCTATAATGTGTGGTTCATTTTCGTAGAACACTCACACATTCAAAACCCTGCATCAAAATGTAGTGTATTAGGGTATAGACTATCGGAATTCTATTTATTAATCTGTTCTGTGGTTACCACCTTTTTCCTTAACACAATCGAAAGTTTGATATTAAAAATTCTTGCCAAATTATTGTTAAAACATTATTAGTTCAAAATTGTGGAGGCTATAATTTTATTTTAATACGTAAATTAATTTTGCATGTATTAATTTTTTTTTGTGTTGTCACAAACCTTACTTGAGATGTCTATATCCAAAAACTGATAAGTCCACATATTGTTAAAATCTAACAAAGAATAATATATAATAAATGTACATATTCTTTGTATAATTTCACACAATATGTTATGATAACTTCCAGAACCCGCCGAAAGCATACAAAGAAAATGTTAACCATTAAATTACGATATTATGTCCAATTTTATTTTGATTACCAATGTAGAAATGTAAACTTATTGGTTTTTGTAAAGAGACGCCTCACTTTTAATTAGATGCTTATTATGTTTGCATTTAGAAACAAATGCATATTATTTTTAAATGTGTTCATTTATATGATATTTTGTAGTTTGACAGGAAATTCTTCGATCAATTTGATTGTTTGAATTCTTTTAGTGATTTATTTTGATAAGGAAAGTGCCTTGTTCTCAATTATTGTTCATTAAACGAGTGCGCCTATGGCACAAATATCATATTATACCAACCAGAAGATTCACACAATCCTCATACATCGGTGGTGTCATCCTAATTTGTACTATAAACTTAATTTGACTTCAATATTGTTCTTTTTTTTTACAAATTTTTGATTAGCATGATAGAGTAGGTACATAAATATCCTTCAATATAATGATGAAATGTTCAAGAATATTGCACATTATTTAATATTGGACAATATTTTCAATTTTACTTATCTTTTGGTCAATGTATTGGAGATTTGTGCAATATGTCTGCACAATATCACTGCAGCTCAGTGGAAGATTTGAATGTGAAAATACACCATCGACCTGGGTTAAATCTCACTATTTGCTTATCTACGTTTGTATTCAAATCGTGACGTAGGTATGTGTACTTCTTCATGCATTTCATTCACCTGTGCGATGGCCAGATGTCTGTCATCCAAATATCCTGTCTCCCTGTTGTTCTGATGTTCAGTGGGTAGCACGAAATCGTCCTAAACCTTTAATTTCTGGTTTCAGATGATGTGTTTATTTACAGGAGACGCATTGTTTTGTTGATGCTGCACTGTGAGCAGTGACTTGACCATAGTTAAAATTGTAGTAGTATTTATTGATTTTTTTGATTAGTTACAGATATTTACTGTTTTGGATGACACCACTGATTATACCTGAATTGAAAATATTTTCAAAGACTGACAATGTCCTGGTTATAGTACCTATACCTTCTAGATTTAAGAGATCATAATATATTTTTTGAAACTATTAAATTTAGTATAATAAATAATGACATGTGCAGAAAAATATTTTTACAAAATGTTATCTTACCTTTAACAAATACTTCAGTGCCTTATTGAAAGATAATTTTATCTTTTAAATGTTTTATTGGTTACCTATTATTTAAACAGGGACATGCTCTAAATAGGTTGAAAATGAATACTAATATATAAATAAGTTAGTTAAGAGGCTACCCGAGTGAAACACAAAATCGCCGGGTTTTGAGATAAGTACCTACTATAACATTTTTTTTAAATTATTTGTTTATTCAATTTTGAGAGGTTATTTTATAACCCATCGCAAACAATATGTCAAAAGTTAGCATCAAAATATTGAAGATATAATAAAAATGAGAATCATCTGTTTTTTATGCTTATTAAATTGAATTAATATTTAGCCATTGATATAGGTAACTATTCTTTTGATTTTATTTAGAAATTAGATTAACAACACATAAATTATTGCAATATTTGGGACTATTTGCTACAAGATCTTTCCCATTTTCCAAATTAATCTGTTAACTTTTCACATATTCAATTACAAGTGTAATAGGAATATTACAAATAATGCCTTACAAACTCTATGGTTGCACTCGAAAATAAATCATTCCAATAGATATTTTGTCACAGCTCGAAAATAATGGAAAAAAAACTGTTGTGTCTTTAGATTTAGAGAAGATTTAAGAAACCGTATTATATTGTGCATTTTAAAGCTATATTTTACGCCTCTGCAGTAGGTTTCTGATCATTACGTGACTTATAACCATAAACGTTGTAGGAAAACCATATTTTATTTCATAAGATATCGGTGAATATTGAATTTTTCTAAGTATTCTTCATGCATATCATAGATTTAATTTAATATTATTTAGTAAATGGTGTTTGGTAAAACTTTCTATCAGAGTTTTATAATTGATCCACCTATTTATTGCATGTCCTCCGTGAATGTATATAATGCTGTTACCCCTTTATAGCAGAGGGTTCTATTAAATCTTATACCATGTTTAAAAAATTAATGTACATATAAGCTTCAAAGCTTCTAACCTTTTATGTAAGTAAACTAAGTTGTCATCAATTAAATAAGCATTATAATGTTTCATATGCATTTTAAATAATTTATTAAAATATTCTTATAGTTGAAAGTTGAGACAAGCACACATAAAATGGTAAAATATCTGTAAAATATTTTTTTACCCAAGCACTTCACATTTTGATTCTAGCGATGAACACCTTGCCTACTGCTATAACCACTGGAAAGTGTGACTGTCACGAGTGGTTACTGTGCGTGCACGATTTAATATTACTAATTTTTAGAACTGTCGGTGTCCGTTTGCATTGTCTGGGCTGTCCCATTTTTTAAACCTGCCCCATGGCAAAAAGCAAAGGTTTCTTTTACATATTTTATTTACCTTAATAATTTGTAATTTTTTTCATTCCGTGGGGGTAGTCTGGAAATCTTTTTTATGCATCCCTGGATTGAGTAGAACCCTCAGATGATAGCCCTGTGTATTTATGTGTGGTGGTCAAATCATAGATATACTATTTTTGTAAATAATGTAAACCTAATTACCATTATAAATTTATTACATTGCTCCTATAAAATAGTAATAAGGTAAGTGGATTTTATAAATATATATTGACAAATTTATAGTGCGCATTTTCAATTTTCAACGGTATTTCAATTTCATAGAACGGACTAATATTGTATAAGTGCTCAACATTCTTGTGGTACATAGTATAAGTAACTTATATTTTTTATTGTGTTGTCTTTTTTTACTTGTTCAAACTCTAATTAAACTCTAACAGAATGTATTTACATATTATATCAATATGGTGCTTTCCTGAGCCTTCTATAAAAAAATATAATATATCATAGCTGCCTCCCAGCCGATACAAAATTTGAATAACATTTTTTTGGGAGTAGTGAATTTAAATGTGAAAGCTTTTTTTTTGAGGCTTTAGGGTTTAGATATTTTTTTTGTGCACCCACAATGTAGTAGAGGCTAAAACACTACTTTTATTCTATTATATATCACACAGAATCGAATCTGTGATTCTGTCAAATTCATATGTTGTTATTTCTAGTTCACTAACCGGGGTTAGTCGGATGTGAGTCATGGAAGTGTTTCCATCTTTTTCTATGCTGATTATAGTACGAAGGGGTAAAAATTATAGTATTTCTAAAAAATATATAGTACAGGAACATTTTTCGTCTTGAATCCTTTAAAATTATAGTATTTTGGTATATTTGGCGTAAAATTATAGTATTTAACATTTTTCGCGGAATTAAAATTATAGTATTGTACTATAATTATAGTACGGTTGGCATCACTGGTCATGGTCTTCTGAGACATTGTCCTCCCTCTGGTTTTGTAGATGTATTATTCATCCTTTCTATGTGTCCCACACAGCGGATTCTTTGGATCCTTATAATTTTTTTTTAATCTGCTTGTTTATTTATCTAATTAAACTGTGAAAGATTATTTTAATATTTTTCTCCAATTGAGTTTTTACTAGATCTTAGTTAATAACATAGACATCTCATAAATAAATAATATGGAAACTCGATCAAACAGACTCAAAAAATCCGAACAAAACAAATAATGTAGAATTAGGAAAACAAAACACAGAATATTTCAAGAGTCGTTGGCTGGGAAATTGTATGTACCTATGTAGAGGAAGGACAGATTTTTCTGGCATTGTGGCCACAACGAAATGTTGGAATGGTGTTACTGTCATTTGAAAATAATAATACTAACACCTAAATCAGTCGCCTGCAGTGCCACAAGAATCTGACATCATTCTACCAAAACCAGTATAATTTGATTTCTTATCCCATTTGGATACGTAATCAGATATTTGAACAATCAACATGTGTACTGAATGAGGTCACAATGTGTTTTGAAGGTCTACAATATTATGACATACATTTCAAATTTTTATATATTTTTTATTCAAATAAATGGTATAAAATAATAGTTGAAGGGCCTTGATGTAGAGTTAATAATTATATGGTTGTTAATTCTACATATCAAACTGTTTTTAACATTAAGATATATTGTTCTCAAATGAGATACATTATTACCTTTCTAAGAAAACATATTGCCACTTTTTTGTGTATATTAATGTTTTTAGTATTTCAAGAATCATAGGTCAGGCCAAAATATCAAATTGCGTACTTTGTTATGAAAATAATGATACCATTTTATACACCATGGAATATAATGTAAATAAAATTCTTAAAAATTTTCGTACAAAACAGTTGAATTCTGTTTATATGCTGAAAAAATGGTGATGAAAAAACTGCTCCTAATTATTTTGTAAATTACATTTAACTTATATTCGTTTAATTCTCATCCTGCAATTCATTCCGTAAACCACTTTACTGGTAAATGGCAACTATTATGTATAAGTGATAAATAGTATGTTATAACTGAAGAAAATATTTTTTATAATAGTGACCATTTTTATAAAAAAATACTGTAACATATTCATGTATCAGTGCATTTCTTGCTTTTGTATAATAATATGTAGGTTGCATATTACATAATATCAATGTCAATTTTTATTTTTGTTTTTCTTATTGAATTTTTTTGTGATGTTAATATTATTCTATATCCAGAGATTTATATTATATTTTGTTATTTTTATTTTGGATATACTATTTGATTACAATACAATTTATTTTGGAAGATTTTTTTTGTTTTTTTTTAATCTTTGTATGCAATGGACGTAATGCTGAGGTCAAATAATGACAACTTATACAATTTATTATTTAATTATTTAGAACCCTAAATTTAATGTCAGGGTCACAGTATTCTATTTCAGGTTAATAAAATAGGTTACCATGCACAGAGCTATAAAAAATTATATTTAGCAATTTCTCCAAAAAACAGGTAAGTATGTCTTACCTTAATGTGTGTATTATCAATGGGTAAAATTAAAAATTATTGCCTAATTGTAGGCATTTAACCGGACGTATGCCACAAACGCGTTTTATGCGTTCTACAAATCTATGCATGCAAGGCTGGCCATAAAAAATGAGTGTGTATAAATGCTATGTTTTACACTCGCTGTGTTGTTTTAAATAAATTAATAATATATTGTACACACTGCCATCTCTTGTAATAATGGTGACATTCTTAACCAATATACAATTCTTTATAATATACTTTTAATATATTTCTAAATAATGATGTTTCTAAGGTTTTATTTTTTCATCAAAATTCGTGGCCCGCTGGGTACCACCATTCTACCTACTTCCCAGCATTTAAAGGGTTTTTATATTCATTATATTATTTTATTCAACAATCGATGATGTGATTGATAAAAGTTTGTTTTTTAGCAATATTGTGATGGTTTACTGTATAAATGAGTTTTAGGAATATCTAATGTTCATGGAAAGACGTTGTATTAATTTATTAAAATGAAACGCTGTATGAAATGCTTATTCCACATAATTTAAAAATGTCAATTGGCAATGCCCTATTCTTACATGGAATAAGTTCTGCGAAGTCAGTCACGTGCAGAACTTATTATCTTATCTCCAAAAAACAATTTTTGTGAAAACGCATACTTACGACTTTAATGTTTTAAGAATTTCAGGTTTCTGAAGGAATTGAGGTATGTCATAATATCATCTGAAACCTTTTTTTAAATCTTCCTAAATAATTATATATCTTAATTATGCACATTTTGGAGACTTTTATTGTAATATATTTTGTGTAATTTATTAAAAACATAATAAATAAAATTTAAATGGAATAGTTTGACAGGTAACATTATGGAAGATTTATTCTCATGTTTTTTTTTTGAAGGTTTGGTGTGTTATAAAAAAAATGGTTTCATTGTATTAGTGTTTTTTTTTTAAATTTGTAAACAGAAAAACAAGAAAATTATTTCATTCTTTATTTGAAAAATGTACATAAATAAATTATTACAAATGAGCAAAAAGAAACTTAACTTAACAATAAAAATATGTGAATGATAGGTCGGGTCGGGCGACCTGTAAAAAAGATGCAAATAACAATTAAACTAAAAATAATTAATCAACATTATTAATTGTACGTCCGACTTTTAGTATTTCTTTTAGCCGGCCTACTAATTTCTCTATTTCCATTGTAATGTGGATCCTCAATTTGCGTACTGCGCACAGTTGCAAAGTTGTTCTTGTATTCCTTAGTTGTTATTTTTGCGTTCTCACTTTCGGCTTCGTCATCTTCTATCCACTTCTCAGCAGTTTCCAGTCGAGCGATATCTCCGTATGGAGTCGGAGGCGGAACCGTCATATGCCGGATTTCTTCTTCTTCTTCCGAACGCTGCTGCGATCCAAAATAATCATACTTCACGTCTTCATCTGGGTTACCAAATGAAAAATCGTAATTACCCACTGTAGATTTCACCTTTTTGCGTCCCTCTTTCTTTTTTGTCTTTTCTGATAACTTGGTATTTTTTTTAGTGTTGGGCTCTTTTAAACTATATGAAGTATCTCTGTAAGGTTTTGGAGCTGCCCGTTGATATTTTCCACTTTCTTCGTCAATGTAACCAAACGGTGCAGGCCACGGTGCCAGTTGTTGGTGTTGTTCTGAACCTTGATGTATTCTATTTGGATTTTGGACACGGTGAATTGGAGGAACTCTCACAGTTATTGTGTCGATATTTCCAGGGTTGTTTTCTGTCGGTGGTAAAATCCTGGGTACAAGAGATATGTTCGGGTCATCAGTGGTAGTCGTCTTTTCTTTGTCTTTATCCTCCAATTGGCCGATGTTGTAATCAAATCTTTCGGCGTCATTATACTTTCTCTTATCTGAGAGTGGTATTTTGTTATCCGGGTAATCCGGTAAGGGTTCAGGATTCGAGTTTCCGTCTTCTCCTTCTTCGTATGATCCGTCGCGGAGTTGGATATAAGATGCCTTTTTAGGTCGGTATTCAATGTATCGACCGGTCGGTTGAAGTGTTTTAGCATGCGCCGGTGGACCTCGATTTACAATGGCCGGCCCGACGAACGGCTGGGGGTGCGCGACCGTGTTGGAGTGTTGCGCCTGGTTCGGGTTGTTCTTGTTTTGTGAATTCTTCCAGAAGGCGTCGATGGCCTCGCCGAACTTGGCGTTGGCGAGGATCTGCTTGCTGCGGTCCGGCTTCGAGTCCGACGAGTGCTTCTGCCGGAGGTTCGCCGACTCGTAGTCCTCGTAGTACTCCGGCCTTTTTTTGGGTCGGTCGTCTTCGTAATCGTCGTACTCGCGGTCGGGTCTTTCGTCGCGGGGCCTCTCCGTTTGGTAGCCCTCGTTGGGGTTTCTCTGTCCGCCGCCGTCTCGGTAATCGTAGTCAACGCCGGCGGATCCCCTCGGGCTGTACTCGTCGGCGTCGGCTGCCGCCAAACGCTGAGTCACGCCGTCTCCGTGATCGTAGAAAGCGTCGATGTAGATCCTCGGCTGTTGGGATTTGGCGACGCCAGGAGATTTACGCGGTGGCGGAGGTGGTGGTGGCGGAGGTGGTGGTGGTGGGGGTGGTGGTGGTGGTGGAGGCGGTGGAGGTGGCGGAGGTGGTGGTGGATGTGGTCTTCCTTTTCCTCGTCTACCTGGCGGAGGAGGAGGCGGTGGCGGGGGTGGCGGCGGCGGTGGAGGAGGTGGCGGTGGCGCTGGGTTATTTTTATTCCAGTTGAAATTGAGTGAGAAATTAGTTACGATCGTTTCCCTTGGAAGCGGTGGCGCCGGAGGAATCGCGGGTGGAGGCGGAGGAGGTAGAATGGCCGGAGCTTTCGGTCCCGGTGGCGGAGGAAAAGCTGGTTTTGGTGGCGGTGGTGGAGGCGGTGGCGGTGGCGGTGGTGGTGGTGGCGGCGGTGGTGGAGGCGGGGGCGGGGGAGGCGGCGCCGCCACCAACTGCAACACGACAGTAGGCTTCTTGGCTACTTGAAATCCCAAAGCGTCAGCTAATCCTTTGAAAACAAATTCCCCGAACGTTCTTTTTTTCCTAACGATCGTATCGTTCGCCGTATCGTCCCCGTCGACGGATAACTCGTCGTTGTCGCGCACGACGCCCGATTCCTCGACGTCGACGGCGTCGGTCGCGTCGTCGAGAACGGCCGTCGCGACGCACGCCGCCGCACACAGCAGTAAGATAAGTTTCATGATTCACTTTTATTTTGCATTATTTTTCACCAAACGACACACGAGGAACACTCCGAACTGGACGGCGTCGACTGGCCGAGTAACCGAGTGCAAATAGCAAGTCTCGCATAGAGTGTCGGCTGTTTTACTCGGCGCTAATTCGCCGTGAAGAAATGTAGTAGAAACCAACGGGCGTTGCACAAGCGTCGGTGTGATTTCGCGAGCAAAAAAACGGTCATTTTTAAGCTGAAAGGGTTCCGGTCGATCGAGCCCGAGATGACGAAAGACAGCTAGCGCCGGACCTCCTCGCGCCGGCTGGCCGAAGCGATCGCCTTGTAATGTCGAGAGGCGAGACACTCGGATAATCGTCATGTACCCGACTGTCAATGATCGGTCAATCACATTAGGGATGCATCAAATTTTCACGAATGAATTAACTCATCAACGGTTAGGCTAAACTCAGGTGAAAAGATCCAACATTTTATTATCAGGGTGATCCATTCTTTACGGACTTTCATATATAGTGTTGAAGGCGCATACTAAAAAAACCGGCTCTGTAAGATATGTCTCTAGATAGTTCTGCAGTTCCTTGGCCACATAGTCAGAAGGGATAACAATAATTTGTAAAGGCTCATCGTGAGCTGTCAAGTACCGGATTTTAGTCAATGGAGTCGTGAACTTGCAAAAAGCGTGTAGGTAGGTACCTACCTACATTCAGTAAAGTTGTAATAATGTAATTTCATTTAATTTCAATTTAAAAGGAGTGGCCTTAACCATGAGAAAATATACGTAGCCTCGCATCATGGTGTGTCGTTGGAGAATAATAAAGCGAATATGGGAATCCTCACGGCTTAGTTTACCATTACCATCGCTTAGTATGATAGTAATTATTGAACTATGAATGACCAAATTATTAAATTCGAATAATTACCAAGCATTTCCTATAATTACATTATTATTGAAGTTGTTAAAAGTTGTTAATTACCCACCACATTGTGACAAATACGGTTTTAATGATTTTTATAGTAAGTACATTACAGGTTTTAGGACACATATATTTTATCATATTATATAAAGTATATGTATATATAAGTATATAATATAGAGCGAGGAACTGTTTTTTAGAACCTCCCTTAAATTCTGCAGAGGTCTTCATTTTGCCTCATGCCAGGGAATATTTCCTTCATCCCACAAGCCACAGTTCTACTCTATAATAAACGTATTTTTTTTTTGGTTTTAACTAAATGTTAGATGATATAGTAGAGTGACTGTTATGCATTTCACATACTATTATGGAGATTGACCGTTTGATTAATCCCATCAATAATTATTGTATCCATAGTTTTTTTTATAGATTTTGTGTTCACAGAATGTCTACATTTTACGAAATAGTTCACGCCGAATCGGCGCCGAAGGGCGCGCTAATTGAAATTGGAATGAATTTTAATATAACGTTTATAGATCAAAGAAAATACTGACATTGTACTTCATTTGTTCCGTTTAAATTGATCAATTCTCTATGGTTTTTTGGCGCGTAGGCAAAAGATATGGTTTCACAAAAAAGACGTATTTACCTGACATACAAACTAAACTATTGTGCTGCCAGTCAGTATAAAAACCCAAGAACTAGAATTTAATAAATCTATAATATAGAAAATAATATCTTCAAATTAATTTTTTTTTTACCACAGATTAAGATAAAGTTTGCATATTTTGGGATCGATTTAAATTTTGTGTGTTTTTGTACTATTTTATTTTATTCAACGAATAATTCACAAGTTTTAAGAATGGAACATTATTTATTGTAAATAAACAATATGTTGTAGAATACATTTGCGCGAGTTCAGTGGATACGGGTTTAAATCTCGTCGGACGTTGTATTTTTTCTATTGGGTAGGTATATTATTATCTGAGGTGTTTTCAAATTATGTATGATTATTCTACATTATAATAATATATTGAAACTAACAAGGTTTCGCAAACTTGGAGACAATATCGTGAAAAGCTGTATGCAAAGATGGATAAATCACAAAATTTAATTGTCACTATTAATAATTAATTAATTCTAGTACCTGGAAAATGTTAGGAGTGGATCAAATACTGACATAATTTCAAATGTCATAACAGAAATTTAATAACGTATAAGGTTCCGTCTATTTACAATCAAAATTCTTTGGTTTTGTGGAAACGAGTTTTTTTTTGCATTTTTCCGTTTTTAATGGATGAATAGCGGAAGGCGGAAAGGAACGGCTCTCGACGATATGTCTGAGAAGAATCCTGCAGTTTTTTGGACATATTGTCAGGCGCAGAGCGGAAAACCTGGAGAGACTGGGAAGGCGAAGCAGAGGAAGAGCGTCTGCGCGATGGAGCGACCAAGTGAAAGAGCTGACTGGGGGCACCATCCATTCTGCCCTGAGAGAAGCGGAAGATCGAGAAGGATGGAAAGTCTTGGTCGCTCAAAGGATGGCGAAATTTAAATGTGGTCACGATCCTCAGCCATGAGTGCACGACCAAGAAGAGAGAGCGGAGAAAAAATACACTTACACCTTGAACATGGAAGTGGGGAACAGTATCGTGTTTAGTAAAGTAGAGGCCTGATGCACCGACTGACTTTTAGCCGCCCAATGACAAAAAACCAAATTTCGTGTCCATGAAATCTACCATAGAAGATTTTGCTATCTTATATTTAGCAACGCATGACCTGCGTACTCTCACGCGACTTCACTGATTTTAACATTGTTTATTAATGTTAATTGAACGTTTGTTCTGTGAAATTTAATTCGGTATTATTCATCAATTTGTGACAAACGGCAACTTTTTATAGATTTTAGTAAAATTTAATAGTTTTATGACTGGCTTTAACTGTTTGGAGACGTCCTTTTACATTTTATGGTGAATCGGGTGCATCATTTGCGTTAAAGAAAATCGCCGTTGGTAGGGAAGATATCGATCCTTACCTATGTTCGTGGTGCTACAGATTTCATTCAAATGTTGGCGGTAATCAGCAAACTTAATAATAAATAATAGATATATCAAAATAATATGTATCTATTCTTTTAATTCGTGCCCCTGGGACTTAATAGTTAACGGTACAATGAATAATGGATAGTTCCAGTGACGTCTCATGGGGGTAGGCAGATTGAGTGTTGCCTGGGGGCGGCAGTTACTCGAAGGGCGGCAAATAGAGGAGAATCATGAGGTATACCTATCTAGAAATAGCTACCTAAACTTAGTAATAACGGAAATATCTTTCCATTAAAAAAACAGCGCACTGCTTGGAAACAAAATGTAGATATTAATTAACATACAAGGTTTAACAGGACTGTATTTTTGTCGGGCTCGCGATGTCTAGTTTACTTCCGTTTTCTTTGGAGGTTACGTCATTGACGATGAGCAATGACACGTGCAGATTTTCGAATTATAGGTGGGTACACACTTACCTTAAAATTCATCCAAATATTTTTGCCAGTCACTCGCGAGTTTTGGAAGTTGTCAGGTGTATTTTTAAATGTATCTGAAACCGTGGACTCGCAATATTGTCTATTGAAGCAGAGATGCCATTTAAATTAGATTTAGTGGTATATATTTTGTTAGTAATGTATGTATACAACACATTTCTTAGATCTTTTAGTCATGATAGGATGATAAAAAATACTATATAAAAAATGGGACGGCATTTTGGCGCTGCCTAGGGGCGGCATTTTGTCAAGGGGCGTCACTGGATAGTTCTAATAGTTTTGAGTTATAACCGAACAAACGAAGAGACTGACATACCTACACTCAAATTTTATTATAATTATCCCAATCTCTTCAAATCGAAAGCATTAATAATCAGGAGACATGCCACGACAGCTGGCAATATAAATATGTAGGTAATAACTAATAATATAAAGGTAACACACCATAAACCGTACGTAACAGAATGTCGGTCTAATAAAATTACTCTGTATTTTTTC
The DNA here is from genome assembly GCF_057557595.1 of Rhyacophila brunnea. Taxonomy (NCBI): domain Eukaryota; kingdom Metazoa; phylum Arthropoda; class Insecta; order Trichoptera; family Rhyacophilidae; genus Rhyacophila; species Rhyacophila brunnea. Next base: position 31,346,417 of record NW_028232871.1, on the reverse strand, counting down.
ATTGATCTATACATAGTTGTCCGACATTGCACTCGTTTACGTGGTAATGTGTGAAATTTATTTATCATTTTCAACGTTTAGAAATCGGTATTTACTAAATAATAATGATTGTATGTCAGCTTACTAGGAAGTCGATAATAATGTATTATTTAAAACGAGAACGAGCTTGATTTTATATTATTTATTATTGCTTTTCGACAATGCTATAAATAGTTACTGTTACATATTTTTTGATTTCGGTTTTGTGTGGTGTGACAACATTATTTTACGCATGCCAATGCAAGCATTATGGAATTATTCTATATTATTTATTCCAAGTATAAAATAAATACTAATTGTATTATGGTAACGGAGTAGTGAATTAAATCCCAGGGTCGCAAGATCGAGTATCGAATCCCTCGGCGGGATGCAGGTTAAACACTACCTACTTAAGGTGAATACTCTACCTATCAGAGGCACCTATTTAAAATACGAACCTATCCAAAAACATTGAAAAGACAAAAAAAAATATTCAAAGTCTTCCATTCAGACCAAATTCACTTCTTTCCAGCGACCGCAATCGGGACCTCATTGCGTCACCCGGAGACCGACCTTCCCTCGAGTATAAAATAATTAACAAAATATGGTGGCCAGCAGCGCTCGAAATGGAAAATTTTACGAACCGGAGCGCTCGATAATTTTACGAAAATATTTACATACTTATCTAACTTTATGAGTAGGTATTTTATAAAAATAAGTGTTAGATTTTAGATATGGCCAATTTCGCTCAGACGGTCAAATTATTTTTCCACGAGACAGAGCGAAATTTTTGAGGATTTTATGAACCGGAACGGCGCTCCGGTGCGTTCCGGTCCATTTCGAGCCCTGGTGGCCAGTCACTTGACCTAAGTGCAAGCTTCAGAAACCACCCACCACAGGTATTAAAAAATAATAAATACCAAACCAAAAACATATCAAGGGTAAAAGCATAAGAGATAAAATGCTACTCGAGGGAACTGCATCAACCTTCCAAGCGCCGAGAACATGAACGCGTATTTTTCCCAAGAGCAGTCTGCTCTCGGGTTTTTGTGCGCAGGATGGTCGTTCCTTCGTCTCTACGATGATGTTGTGGATATAGATTCAACTCTTGTTTTCGTTTTTGTATAGATTCAACTTTTGTTTTTGTCCCTGTCATGTTTTCATTTCAGCAATCACGCAGCGCCACGACCCTGGTAGGAATCGACGACGGTCCACCAGCAACCCAACATACCTTGCATCAAACTCTAGCGGTCGAGAAACCGCCAGAGGCTGATTTAGAATCGCCAAGCCAACTAGAGATAACACCAAGATAATATGAAGGGGATAAAGGCTTTGCGCCTAGGTGCCCCATACCAGCTTAATACCCCAAATAATAATAAAAGATTAACTTAAGTGCACTAAAAAAACCTTATAAAATGTGAATTCGTTAAAAGATCCCATTTTATTATTAAATATTATTTTGTGGTCATGCTTATTATTAAAAAATAGATGATTAATTAGTATTCTGTAATGAATGACCCATTATAAATATTTAGGTACATGGGTCAATGAGAAATGGGACCAGTCTCAGGAAATAAAATCTAGAATTGAGATCGCAAGGAGCGCCTTTCTCAAAAGGAGACGCCTCCTTAGCAATCGAGATCTTAGCCTAGGTCTGAGACTGCGTATCTCGTACGTTGTTATGTTCTCTCAATTCTTTTCTGTGGTATGGAAGAATGGACGCTAAACCAAGAGATGTCACGGAGACTTGAAGCTTCCGAGATGTGGCTGTATAGACGCATCCTCAAAATTCCTTGGACTGACCGGGTGACAAACGTTGAAGTTTTCAATCGAATGGGGAAGGACTGAGAAGTTCTACGTAGTATGAAAACCAGGAAACTACAGTATCTCGGCCATATTATGAGAGGACAAAAATACAGCATTCCCCAACTTGTCATTCAAGGAAAGATCAATGGGAAGCGTAGCAGAGAACGGCGCCGCATTTTGTGGCTGAAGAACCTCCGTGATTGGTACGAGTGCAGCTCAACTGAACTGTTCCGGGTAGCAGACGACAAAAATAAGATCGCCTTGATGGTGGCCGACCTCCGCTAGGGGATGGCACATTAAGAAAAAGAAGAATGAATAAAACAGAATTATGACTAATTCATAGTTTAGAAGGTTTTTTTTTATATACGTAGAAAGGCACTCCTTGCTATTTCACTCTTGTTTTTATTTCACAAGATTGGTCCCACTTTGCATTGACCCATATTCATAAATATTTATAGTGGGGTTGCAAGTCATTCAATCGGTTCACTGTTAATAAGAAAACATGTGTTTAGTTTCGTAATGTTTGATACTGTTAATGATTTTATTGGTGTTCATTTTTAATCCATACGAACAGGGCCGCGGCAAATGTATGTGCCCCCCCCCCAAATAAAAGATGCTTTAGTGGAAATATGAAACATATCAAAGCAAAGTTGAAATAATTCTTTTATTTTCTTCAAAATATAACAACATTTTTGACATTATGTCTTTCTCAATTATAACATGTTATAAGCGACTTGAAACGATCGATATGACGTGGTGTGGGTGATCTTTGAACTAATGCGGCACAATTTATAAAATACCGAAGATAATAACAAACCCTAGATTCTTCTGGTTAAGAAGACATAGGAAGTCACGAGGAAGCTGATAAATATACTAAACAAGCCACAAAAGACCTTCGACCTAGACACACGTTACGCAAAACAAAAACTAAACGAAGACACAATAGAGCTATGGAACAACAAATACACAACATTCACCACAGAATCAATACGCAGAAATTTATTCCAAACATAAACTCTGCCATCATAGGCCAAAGAGCAGTGCGAGCCTATCTAAAAAGATTTAAATTGAGGGACAATGAATGCTGTCCATGTGATGGCTCACATCTCAAACCGTGTGGCATGTCATCAACGACTGCCCTATTCTAGAAAAGGATCGATGTACTCTCAAAACTCTATGTAGACAGCATAACCATGAAAAATTGATCTTCAAAAACCTTAAGAAATACTAAACAACAAAACAACACAAGAACAACTACCTACATAAAATATTCAATTCTGGCCATGACGAAAATTAAAGATATAAATGGAGGAACATAATTAACTGCACATCAATGTAACTATCCCTCCCAACCATCTTGTAAAAATACCGAAGATCTAAAAAAACTTATGAAACGAATTATTTTTTCTTAGAATGTCGTATCTTTATGACTCTCATTTCCTGAGATCCTTTGTCGTACAAAGAATTATATTTTTGCAGAAACGTTATTATATTATTATGCTATAAAACTGACCTATACTATTAAAACTTTGAAAGAATACTTTCTTGTATTTTCTTGTAAATCTCTTGTAATTCATTTAAACCCTTTCAGCAATCAGCACTGTGTCATCGACATACCGTACCTATATTATTAATAAGTATCTCTTTAACTACTATGTGTACCTACCTGCCAATTCACTTAGTAAGATTTCTTTAAGGGGCCGCTGAAGAGCTCGACATTCAAATATAATTCAGTATGAAAAGGACCTCGGCGTCGTAACTACGTTAATTTAAATCGATCTTTTCGCAAAAATCACTAATCATCGGAGATTTTATTTCAAGAAACATTATTATTATTACTGATATTGTCTGCCGCGCGGAGCATTATTATTATTTTATGAACACCTGCGAGATGAAGCCGATCAGAAAACAGGGCTGTCAAAATAATATTAAGCATTAATATTTTTAAAATGTTAATTTCATCATAGTTTTTAATCAAACCTGTGCAAGTACGTACTGATAACTTGGGTGGATTTTGTAGCAAACATACTATTGATATATATACGGGTATATTAGTATTATAACCCAATTCAAATTGAACATAGGTTGATACTCAAATACTATTATAGTATGTTTATGATTTCGAGAAAATAATACGATGGTATAATTAATCCATATCAATTATTTGAAAACATTACATTCGCACTTTGCAAAGATAACATCAAAATGTGTATATACTTATCTAAATGACGAATGACATGCATGAGTGAGCACGGCTGAAAGCTTGGAAATGTGTTTTTTTCTATTTCAAAATCTTTTAATTGTGTATTATTTTATAACAAATTCAATGACAACTTCATATAACTAATAAAAAATACTGTTTGTTTCTATGAATAAAAAAAAACAGGAAGGAAGATGTGTACAAATCACGGCAATCAGAAAGGCCGGCAAATATGGCCGAAAATGCGTGATACACAAACATAAAATACACAAAATTACAAACACATTCGAAGATTGCCGCACACGTACAGACCACGTGATATTTGTTTACGCAAAATCGTCGCTTTTCAAAATAGCGAATTTGATTGCCAGATTTTACTGCGATGAATCAGTATGTTCCTTCTTGTCTTTTTTTATTCGTAGGTTTGTTTACTATGTACACCGAGAAATTTCCATTTATAAAATCGGAAACGAATTTTAAAGAAGAGTTTTGGCATAGGTATAATGCAACCAAAACTGGAAAAAATTCTATCATGGGTGTTGACTTCCTGAATTAGTTAACCCCAGGTCCATGCCACTACGTGAACCACAGTGTATATTAAGCCATTTCCACACTGGCAACAAGTTGCTGGCAATCTCATTAAATTTTACGATACTTACCATAATTGCTTAAGAAATTTTACGATAATCATCATAATTATCGTAAAATCTAACGAGGTTGCCAGCAACTTAACTTGTTGCCAGTGTGGACCCGGCATTAGATGCACAAAACTTAAATAATACATATTATAAATAAAAATTTAAAATTATAATTATTTATGATTTATGTCTTCGACAGCCCTGATGAAATAAATGTGAAATATGAGTCTGATCAGTCATAGAGCAAATTTATTGACACAAACAACTTTCACACGACCTTTTTATATTAACTAGTAGACCAGATATTATGGACCACATGTTAAAAAATCATATTTTCAATTCTCAAGGCCAATTCTGTAGAACGTCCTCTTAAACATAGCTTACTGTACAGGTTAAAAAGCAGAGGTATATACACTACACCTGTCGTACATCGCTCTATTTTCTACCTCTCCACTAATTTCGTTTTCAATCATTATAAATAATTGTAAATACTCGTTTGTTTTACTGCGACATTTCCTCAGTCATGCTGCAATTCGAACTACACAATAACATAACATAACCATTTTAAAGCAAGAAATTCTTTTATTTACTCAATTATTGTGTAGTAAAAAATGTTGGTACCCGGTTTTTGAATTTTCTAGCCGTCTCATGTTATCACATAATATCCACGACACAATCAGTATGCCCCACAGATAATATTTTATTCCGGCAGTGAAAAGAGAAAGTACTCGATTCATTTTGTATCGAAATATAAACCGATAATATTATATATTTCAAGTACAGCGTAATTCAGTAAGTACTGTGTTTCCAAACTTTGCTATATATTATATAAATGTACGAGGTAGGCTGTAAATTTTTCAGCCTCTAAAATAAACGAACTAAAATAGACTATTAATTATTAATTATAGAGTATAGAAAAACCATCACCATAAACCCCTAGAAATAGAAAGCCTATGAAATTTTCTCAAATATTTGTTTTTCTTCTTCGGCCATATCCGCCCCTTAGTTGGAGCATATGGACACCACGAGACGCCTCCAAGAATCCCTGTCGCTCGCCAGTCTTCTTGCATCGTTCTAGGTCAAACCAGAATCCCGTAGCTCCCCCGTATACACTATATATGGGTATTGTATTAGCGGCCTTTCAGGACGCCGGAATCCGGTTGGCTTGAAGAACAGGCAAGCCAAGTTGAAGTTCTCTTCTGGCATCCGCAGCACGTGGCCGAGTCAGGTCCAACGTCGCCTTTTTACTCTCAGCGTGATGAGAGGCTGCCTCAAATATGACCAATATTGCATGCGTGCTAATAGTGTGCATTTTAAAATATCGCGATAATAACTGCTTACACGTAAAATTGCTGACTGTCTCGTCAATCTCATTCTTCAAGAGTAAGCGAGACGCGACGTTTTCATTTTACTATTACTATTTGAGAGGTCGTGAAAATCAGTTATCCTCACAATGAGTCTCTGCGCGGTGTGGTTGATTTTTTATCATTCTAATAAGATATTGCACGGTCCAATTGTCGCGTGAAAATTAAGAAACTTTTTTGTTCCATGCATGCAATCTTGCAATTTGCACGATAATATGTGTTTACACGTCTATTTTTTTGTTATGGCCGCGATAATACGTACTGTCAGCAGTAAATCCATGCACGTGTAAACGGGGTATTATGTTATAGGCGTAATTATTATCTACTATCGAGAATTGTACCATCTTACTAGCACGTCGAGACGATAAACCACTTTTCTCATTTTTGTGTTAACCATGAATATACGCATATATTATGGAGGGACAATATGAGTATTGTTACGATTGCTAATTATTGCCTATAATACCTATCACTTTCTCTCGCTCGGTTTCCCTCTGGCTGTCATATTGTATCAAAGTAAAACTATCAAACCAGTCGCGCTTTCTCATCCAAGGACAATGCGAAGAGGCGAATAATTAACCTTTGGGAAGCTTGAGAAAACTCTAAGGGAGGAGGGTGTTTCACATTCGTGTATAAATTATTGTAGACATACAAATTGTAATGAAAACAGTCAAATTCACTTCAAGATCGCCTTTTCTGATAACTCGGTGGGACCAACGAGACAATTTTTGAGCACTCACTATTACACACTTTATTACACAATTTGACAGTGTTATCAAAAGGCAATTGCCTTACTTATGAGTGGCAAATAATATAGAAAAGACATTTCTGGTACCTTAGCACGTAGTTATTAAGCCATTTTCGTTATTCTCGAAAAGTTTAATTTTTTCAACATTCTTTCTCAAAAGACTTTCTTTTCAGTAGGTAGCTTGGTATAACTTGTGAGTAAAGTATTATCTAACATTCGCCTTGACTTGTAAATAAATTGCGAGCGTTCGGGCCAAAGACACTGGAAGCGGCGCGCGTGACGTTGGTGCCGCGAGGGGAACTTTATGACAGTTGCCCTGAGCACAGTGCGCCACGCGCGCCACTTCCAGTGTGCTTTGGCCCTTACACTGATATATTTCGCTGAAGTGAGAACGTTTTTAGGTGGACGTTAAGTTTTTCAAATAGTCGGTGCACTTCTATATACGTATATTAAATTGAGTGTATTTATTTTTTAATCACACAGGTGTTTATATATTTATATGCAGGGGCGGCTCTACCTTAAGGGTTCGTAGAGACTATCCCCACATCGTTATCATGTCAAAAATACATGCCCGATATTTTTATCATTGTCCTAATATACCTACTTAAGTAGATGATTAAATGAACTATTTTATTTATTTTATCCATCTAAAGCTAAACCGTCGCAATTTTATATAGGTATTTAGTCACTCAGTCCCATCCCATCGCCGTGGTACAAATCTCGTTCTACAAAAGATGTGAATGCATTAGCGTTAGTATAGGCATACGGGGGAACGAATCAAATAACCCCTAGGTGAGTAAAAACGTTTGCTGTATGTCGTTGTTCAAAACTGATGATGATAAGTCGATAATAATTTTATTATTATTGTTTAAGTTATTATTTTTTAGCACGCTTTTTAGATGTAATTAAGTAACGACTTAGATAATTATTATATATGTAGCTACTAGCTTGGTACATAATGTATAATATGAGAAAGTAGGTATGAAATGGCTAAACCCCACCACCTACAAAGTCAAAGTTTATATGTATTATATTATCACTGTTTTCATTATAATACTTATTTTTCTTTATATAATGTTTAATGTAATGAAGTCACTCAACGTTAATAAATAAAATATACTTTGTATTATATTATTGCAAACAGTTACATATTAAATTACATTGAAAATTATATATAAAAAAAAAAAAATTAGGTATACAGAGAAACAATAATAATAAATTATAAAGGTGTAAAATTAAACGATATAAGTGCCTACATATATTATATAAATCAATAAAATAATAATTAATACTATAGGTTTCCCAAAGTATATAAAATACCTTCTCCAGTCCACTGGATACCTAGGAGAACAGCGACTGCATTACTTCTTATGCTTATTCTCTGTCTCAAGGTGTTCAGTTGAAATAATTACGAGATAAAAAGAACTTTTTATATACCTACCGCGTTTTTAAATTCTGTTGAATCATATAAACTTGACAATTCTATGAATTATTGAATACTTTTTTTAAATTTTTTTGATTAATTATCCCATCGACTTGAAAGAAAATGATCAAATGCGTATTAATTGAATAACATATATGAGATTTTTAAAACATGTACTTGATATGAAGTAAAAAACAAACGAACAAACAAAAAACAAGAAAGCGAGTTAATTCTTTTTTCAAAATCGTCGAACGCCATTACGCAAAAGTGCAAGCATTGAATTCGATCGAAGCGCCACCTTGCGGATGTTTTCCTAACTAACTTTCCATACAAAACAGAATTAACTGAAAATGAATTCAATTCTGCTTAAAGATGGCTAAAAGTATTAAAAGAATGCATTATCATCGTGTTCTGATATATTCTAAAAGTTTCAAATGTCTAGCTAGTCGGAAAGTTAGTTAAAAATCGATTGCAAGATTTATACTGGACAAACAAGAAAACGAGCAAATACTCACCTGTTTTATCAGGCAAACTATGACCGATCTTAGCCACCTTCTTCAAAGCAGATGGTTACAAGGTCGAAATATCTCGAAATCCATAGAACATACAATATAATTAAAATGAATTTAATTAAATTTACAACACGTATGCTATAAGTAGGAAAAAATGATAAATTGTAAGTTCCTGAGTAATGTAGAGTGATGTAGAACAAAGATCTGAAAATAGTATCTAATCGTAGTTATGACGACTTTTTAAACTATATGACTCGTATATTTTAATTGAATTAAAACTGGCGTGTAATTTTTAGTGCATTTTATTTTGCACTAACCGTTTATTTTGCTTGTTAGCTATTATACAATTTTTTGTTGTCATAGTTTCCGTATACCTACATTGTTCTTCAATCTCTTCGGAAATAACTGCATGGAATTCAATTTTCTACAGTTACATATTTGAAGTGAGCATCATAGCATTATTATATTATTTAAGAAAGGATATCCACAAAGCTCAAAGCGGACTAGCAGATCCAATCAGATTCAACGTGCCGATTATCTGCCCCGATCAGGCGGCCATAGACGGACAGTTTTCGTAGCAGTTTGAACATGGCACAGACAATAACTGTTCAATAACTGTACGTTAGTGGACACACCACAGATCAGTTTAACTACCCCATTTAAATCTGTCGAACTGTCAACAGACGTGCCCATATACGTACAGTTATTGTCTGTGGCAGATCAAGTGTCAAAAACTATGGAGGTTTTGTTCGCCGAGATCATACACAGTGTGTTAAATTAGTTTTAAGTAGGGTATACTTGAACGAACGATTGATCTACGAATATTTTTACTTTGTTAGATTTATTATGATTACAATTTATTGTTTGTGTAAATATATGTCCAGATTCTTTTATTTTGAATAAATTATTCATAGTATACTAATTGTTGTTTTAATAAAATTTAATTAAGATAAAATACATACGTATTGTTTTATTTAAATCAGGGTTATATACATTAAATTTATGTAATATGTTTTATTCAATCACCAAAACAATTTACTTATTGGTTTTGAATAATATAATATATTAATTTGGTACAGACATATTAACAACACACAATAAATATTGTTTGCGGTACCTAGTTGACACTTCACAATATTCGTAATTATATAATATGAGTAGCAAAAGAATACGCAACAAAAATAATATACTTCTTATCGAACGAACTTAAAAGATTATGACAGAACTGTCAAAATTTGCCGCCAAATCGCGCCAGCTACTCCTACTTTACGACACAGCTAGCTAACGTCACCCGAAAACTTTCGGTAAGTTGAAATTCCAACAGTTTTACAAAAACACGGGAGTGGGAGGTCGCTGGCAGTTTGAACATGGCACACATCTGAAAGGTCGAAAAGTGTCCGTCTATGGGCGCAGCAGATTATCTACCAAAGATAACTGTATGGCTATTAACTGGCATGTTCAACCTGTTACGAGAACTGTCCGTCTGTGGCCGGCAGATCGCCTTGTACAGTGATCTTAATATCGTCGTACAATTGATTGAAAATGAAAACGACATCCAACCAGGGAACTCAGAAATAATGGGAACTGAAATACCTAACGGGTGTGGAGAAACAGGCAACCGGTCTCGAGTGTGGAAGAATATGGAATAAACATAATCACGTGTCAAGAATACGCTTGTATTTCGTTCTGACCACTGCTCTCGTTTTATGCACTGACGCTCATTAAAATACATTGGACGCTAAAGACGCGCCTAGCACGTAACGATTAGGTGGACATTTGATATAATTAGCATGCTATTTAAATGTGGTAATTAAAAAGTAATTATCTAGTCAGCAGTTAATGTGTTAATGTCAATGTGTCAAATTGATGTATTTGAAGGTTGCAATACACACTATTGCACGCCTGTCTTAGGACACTCACAAATTCAAAACCCTACGTCAAAATGTAGTGTATCGGGATATAGCCTATCGGAATTCTATTAAAAAGATTAATAAAAGCATCCAAGAGTCTCTTCAACAAAAAATCCACTGACGTCCCGTGGCGGTAGGTAAGTCATACGTTGCACGGGCGACGAATGAAGGAACGAATACAAATGACGCATGCCAAACGAAATATAAATTGTCATATAAATCCAACATGCGTCCATTTAATGTTCTGTTTATTGTTCTATTAGTAAAAATAAAAATATATTCATTGACATGTTTTCTTTTTAAAGTAAATGGGTAACGTTTTTAGTCATCTTTACACAATTTAAGAATCAATACCCCCGTCGCCATCACGAAACAAATTGACGTGTTCCCAGCTCGACGTTCTCTCTCCGAATGCCAGCGAGTCCAAAATTTCGTCTCGCCTATAGTTGAAAATTATTTGCCGTTTCACTGATGTGACGACACTGAAAAGATCGAAAGGTAAATGGAGGGTCAGGATGCCATGTTCATCAGGCAAACTTGGCGATCTTGTGGTCGTTTACCCTACCACTATAGTATGACTCCATTTCTCGAGTGGCAGACAATGGTTTGGGAGGGAGGGTCCATTTCGATAAAATATTAATAATAATTTATTTTTTTATTTTTAATACGGCAGGAGGCGGCGAGGCTAACAAAATCTAGCAGGTGTTACTGACTTACAAATTTACCCCACATACTAGCGTTAACCCTGTACCCCCCCCCCCCTCGTACTTTTCCCGGTACATTCCTCATACCTAGACACTCCGACGAACGCACCTATAACTACAGGTGATCACTTACGAGTGGTTGTCGAATGCACGTGGCTTAAAAACCATAATTATTAGAATCAATAGTGTCCGTTTGGGTCATCCGCACTGCCTTGTCTTTTAGTTTATTGCGTTGGAGTATTAAAACAAACATATGGTGCCTCAGATGGTTGTACACAGGGAACTCAGAAATAATGGGAACTGAAATACATAACGGGTAAGGCGATAGCAGGTAACCGACTCGAGTAAGGAAGAATCTGGGTTAAACTTACACACGTGTCAAGAATACGTTTTACGTCGAATACTGAAAACTGCTCTCGGTTTATGCATTTACGCTCATTTAATGTTGGTGTATTACACACACTATTGCACGTGCATAATGCGTGCTTCATTTTCGTAGGACACTCACACATTCAAAGCCCTGCATCAAGATATCATTGAATATAGCCTATCGGTATTCTATTTATCTGTTCTGTGGTTGTACATATTCATGAGTGCCATTGGTCTTCCACTGATACAGACCATGCATGTTAGTGGAACCCCCCCCCCCCCCCTTGTATGAGTGCCTGTCCAGTGGATGTCCACTCGCCGAGCGACATGTTCACCATATTGTCATTTAATTAGCTTGGTGACCTCCTTCAGATCGTGTACCATTCTCAACCTTATTATTGATATAACCTTCATCACCATTGCCACTGGAACCTAATGCGTATTTTATCCACCGCTAAGAGATGTGTCAATTCCCACTGTGGTGTAAGGTCAAGGATGTTGGGTAACATTGTACAAAGGCTAACCATCTTAAATTCCATTCCAGTATGCTACAGATGAATCTTTAGGATGATTTGATGTCTTCCTGTAAGAGCTTCTCATGCTTGCCCAACCCTCAATGGGATCGGTCAGCTTTGCGACTTGGTTTTGCGAGGGAAAATTTCTCAGCATTCAAAAAGTTTACATTGTCTTTCGGCGAGCGAGAAGGTCACTTCTATAGAAGGCCTAGACCAGGGTTTCCCAAACTTTTTCTGCAATGGAACATTTCGCAAACCCGGAAATTTTAACGGAACACGGCTTATTTTTTAGTAATTCCTACTAGTAAAAATTTGAAAAAATGTTATTAAAACACACTATATATTTAGTAATTATTTTTAAATATAAAACTATAATATAATATAAAAATAAAAATATGAATAAATAAAGCACTTAATGAATTTGATGATGTTGAGTCCTTGAATTGCATATCTTCTTGATATCACGCACAATATTGGCAAGTTGCATTTAATATTTGGTGTGGCATCGACCCTGTTCCTGCACTTTGACTTTGCAGCATAAAAAGAAAATCCCGCTTCGCATAAATAGGTTGTAGAAAACGGAAGTAAAACAATAATAGCTAGTTTTGAAAAATTGGGGTAGGTAGGTATTCTTCTGACAAACTCTCCCAGAAATCATTTAAAGGCTGATCTTTGTTTCAAATCAGAGTCACTAATTAAACCAATTACATTTTCATAGTCAATTGCGCTTAAGCCTACTGGTTTAGCTGTCACTGAAAATGGATTCCCAACCCAGTAATCGTCCTTATTAGTTTCTTTACTTATTTCAGTTTTACTTATTTGACTTTTGCTTAGTAGAATATCTTTAATTAATGTATTGCAGTGTATAAAACCTTTCCGAATTGTAACGGAACACCTACTCAGGTTCGGCGGAACACTGGTGTTCCGCGGAACATAGTTTGGAAAACCCTGGCCTAGACTATGAATCACGCACACATTGGTGCACGATACTCCCCTCTTTTATCTTATCTTTGAATTAAAAAAAAAATCTTTTTAATGTTTTCAGATACATATTTATCAATTAATATAGTTGAAATTGTAAATTATAAAAAAAAATCTCAAATTGCAAGCTTCGTATTTTTTCGCCAGGTTCTCTGTTGGCATATAGGATCCCCCTTAAACATCAGTATACTATGTAGGCAACTACGCTTTATAGAAAAATGTTATCCATCACTGGCGAAATTCATAAATCAATTGTTTAAATATATAACCTAAGTATAGCCATGTAATATGCGTTTAAAATTCTAGTCGATGTGTTTTAGTAGTAAATTGTGATTAAAATTCAGTCACTATAATAAATTTATCATTTCCCAAAAATAAAACATCACATTAAACAGTAGGTTAGTTATAATTTATAATATGTAAGAGAACTAAACGCTATATATTTTTACGCATTGGTCCAATGATTTATATAAATCAAATTCATATGGATTGGATGCGTTATTAATAATTGTGCGGGCAACATTGGAATAATATTATGTACCTATCTTACGAACAGAGTTTATTTATACCGCAATCAAAGACCCTGGAGAAATTCTGCCTCTATGGAGACCGAGTTTAAATATATTATAGTGATGATGAAAAAAAGTCTATGACTAATGATAAATTAACTGCGATTTCGCATTGCAGGTCCAATTGTGGTTCAGGGCCTAGCGAGCTGGAAAAATGAAGCCGCGGGATTTGATGCAGGTTCGATTCGCGGTGTGCATTGTTTTTGTGAAATACTTATCTATTGTATTTTTTAGTGAAGTGTCTATTATTAAACCACCAAACTGCTCCGTGTAGCCAGTGATGTCCCGTGGGGGTAGGCAGGTCACGCAGGCGATCATTACAACATTTGAAATCAATGACGGTTTTCCATAAAGCGTTCGTAAAAACTACCAAAAACATAGTTTAAAAAAATCATAAGAGTGCCCCCAAACCTGTCAGCGCCTCGGACCTCTACTTACCCAAAATCACCGCTGTTTGAGAGTGAGTTTTTAGTGCAAATGCTCTAATCCTCAGTAGATGATGACATGTGTATGTTATTGGTATACCTATGATATATATGATATATAATGCCAATTGGGAGGGCAATAACCATGTTTAATGAAATCGCTTCGGATATTGATATATCCCACTTACGTGAGGGTGAATTTAGGTGGACGTTGTTTTATAAGTTTTTAAGATAGGGTCTATCAACGTTCACTCTATGTGCTTCCATCTACTTTTTTTTCTTCTTATTTTATTACTTATTGTATTATTAACTCACATTTCTCTGTATTTTTATTTAAAAAATTGTTGACACTTATTTTATGTCATGTCCTGAACGCTTTTAATTTATAATTTGTTATGTTCATTATATGTAAAATAAATAAAAATTTTTTTGTTTTTTTAATTTTTCTTTCGCAGATGTGCGAAACGGTTTAGGCAGACTTAGAATACCGTGCCTTTTGAATTTTAGTTTCAAATTGTATGCAAATTTGATAGGTAAATACCTACTTCTTTATTCCCTATTTATTTAAACAAACGAATGCAACATTTAATAACTGGTTTCGCAAGCAAAAAATTCACCCGGCATGTGTAGGAGGTATAATACCTAAACGACGCACTTTGTTATTCATTTTGACTAGCCGCGTACCGCCACTGTCCCAGCATGGCATGCCTACGCATACGAAAGAAATATACAATATTCAGCCCAGTTTTGATTTATGATTATATCACAGTCGGACGATTTTAAATGTGCGACTGGGTTAAGGGCGGCGGCGAAGAAGATATTGTGATGTTATGAACCTTTCAAATTTCGTGCGCCCCCGGCAAAGTAAATAACGAAAATATATATATTTATTGAAATCGCAACAAAATAACCATATTTTTGAGATTTAAGATTTAAAAAATTTTCATTTCAAATGGTCAAACATTCGAACAATTACATAATCATTATTGGCTGAAGGACTTGGTTTTTTTTACTGATATTTGTGAACAATTTAAATCTTGAACTTCAGGGAAAAATAAAGAAATAGCAATGCCTTCAAAGCTAAAGTACAGTTTTGGATACCTACCTGAGTAAATATTTTTTCGAAAAATTCAAGGATGAAAAAAGTGATTATTTATTACTCATCTTAAGACGCTTTTAGAGCAATTTTCCATTATCGAACCGATGGCTACATTTTTATAACAACGTTTTTATTAGCTCGTATTCTTATTTGTCCGGTGGTTGTTTGTCCGGTACAAATCTTGCAATCGATTGTCAACTAATTTCCCGAGTAGCTAGACATTTGAAACTTTTAGAATATATCAGAACACGATGCCAATGCATTCTTTTAATACTTTTAGCCATCTTTAAGTGGAATTGAATTCATTTTCAGTTAATTCTGTTTTGTATGAAAAGTTATTTCGGAAGAAATCCGTAATCCAATCCACTATTATTGGTTGCTAAGTGGGTGGTCCTAGCAACTAAATTATTAATACATACGTGCGTTACTATGGAAAACAAAATGACATTTCAATATTCTATATTTGTTTGTTTTTATTTACTTCATATCAAGTATAAGTTTGAGCATATTGAGCATAATAATTCAACAGAAAATTTAAAAACTTTGTAAATAAAAAGTTCTTTTTATATTGTCATTACTTTAAAATCCTTTCAATACAGACATAGACATTACTAAAATTGCTAATTCCATAGCGGAAATTCTTCAAAAAGAGACACCAAAAATTGATGAAGAGATTTTACATAATTCAAAATGACATTATCTTAAATGCGCCCTCTACCGCAAAAAGGTTTAAAACACCTGTTGTAATATTTACTTTATGTAGGTAAATATTAATCTTTAATTTGATTAAAAATATAATATATTATGAGTGTAATCAATCAAAAGTCTTATGATGAGTGCTAGGACGTGTGCGGTGAAACCGATGCAGCATTTTTACATGCACGTCGGTGAAAACGGAGCAGTACCTAGTTGCGCAACGTCGGATTTCGGTGCGTTTTTTCCGCTTCCTGACCACACTCTCAGTGAATACATAAACAACCAGCGAAGAAAGTGGAGGACCTTTGTGGGACATTTCACAACGGAAAAATAAAACATACGATGCGTTCATCGATCAAAATGTATAATTAATCAAATGACAATTTAAAAACTGCTTGACGTATTCTTGCGTATTTATTTTATATGCGGCAGTGCGAATTCGTCAAGAATTGGCAAACCATTAGAACATCTTGATAATAGTTATAAAAGAAAGTTATGCAAAAACAAAGTAATCAAACGTAGCTCCAAGACTCACAAGTATAGTATTATAATAGACTTTGTAACATCATCGAAATTTTGTTCTTTATTTGTATATAAGAGGTTCCCAACCTTTACTATATCTAGTGACGTCCCGTGGGGGTAGGCAGATTGAGTATCGCTTGGGGCTGGCAGTTACTGGAAGGACGGCAAATTGAGGAGAATCATTTGGTACAATATATAGAAATAGCTAAGTAGGTACCTAAACTTAATTACGAAAATATCTTTCCATTCAAAAAATCAGCTCACTGGTTGGACACAAAATGTATTAATTAACATAAAAGGTTTAAAACAGGACTTTAATTATTTTGTCGGGTTCGCAATGTCTAGTTTACTTCCGTTGCCTTTCGACGTGCTCGGTGACCATAAACGAGACGTACAGATTTTCGAATAATTACAGTCTGACTTATTAACCAGTGCGCACGGAAATTGCATTTGTCGTCAGAACTAAAGATGCACCCTCCTCTTACAGAGCATCCAACCTACCGCTCCTGGTAAACGATATTAGTCTGTATCGAAGGTTGTTCCGTCATTATATCGATTATCGATTTAATAATGCCAAAACCTTTGCGATCTCAGGCTAAAAATATCATTACAAATGTTGCCAAGTTTTGTGAAGAAGAAAAGCGACACAGATCACCCTTAATTCCTCAAGACAGAGTAAATTAATGTATCGCAAAAATGCATTAGAAGCCACTATATTTCCAACGTCAAAAATCCCCACTTTTGGGGATAAATTTAACTTTCTATGTTTTAGTGATACCTACCTATATACTATTTTGTTAGTTATTTTTTTAAATTTGAGTCATGAAAGGATGATTAAAAACACTGTATAAAAAATGGAGCGGCATTTTCATACTGCCTAGGGGCGGCATTTTGTCTATGGACGTCACTGACTATATCTCTGATCTTCTGTCTTTAATCACTAATTACATACATTATAAGTATCAGTGGCGAGGGGTGGAGGTAGGCTGTTAAGATCCGACATAAATAGTGCACACTAAACTTTGTGAGTCATGTTTTCATTAAACTAATAATTCAAATTGCAGATGGTGCTGGTTAGTTTTTAAAAATCAATCAAACCCTGCCTAAACCGAACCATAATAGTTTAGGTATGCTATGGATGGATGATCCGACAAAAATGCAGCTATAATCATTTGTTTTATCTGAACTAAGAATACATATTACAGGTGATGGTATTGGTTAGTTATTTAAAATGTATGAAACCCTGCCTAAACTAAACCATAAGATAGATGAATATTTTATGACTGTTATCTATTATGGATTGGTTTATGCAAGGTTAAACTTTTAAGTTTAAAAACTTACCAATACTACATAACTGCAATTTGTAGTTTTAATTCAATGAAAACAAATACGTATGACTGACAAAGTTTCGTGTGCACTATTAATGTCGGATCTTAAGAGCCTACCTCCACACTTCGCCACTGATACGTATATTGCCTTTCACTATATCACTTTTCTCCAGGATTAAGTAATTTATGTTGTATACCAGCCCCTGAGAAATGTTTGATCAATACTCGCATGTTCTTCTTATTGTGCCATCCCCTAGCGGAGGTCGGCCACCATCAAGGCGATCTTATCTTTGTCGTCTGCTACCCGGAGCAGTTCAGTGGAGCTGGACTCGTATCAATCACGGAGGTTCTTAAGCCACGAAATGCGGCGCCGTCCTCTGCTACGTAATGAATGCTGTATTTTTGTCCTCTCATAATGTGGCCGAGGTACTGTAGTTTCCTGGTTTTCATACTACGTAGAACTTCTCGGTCCTTCCCCATTCGATTGAGAACTTCAACATTTGTCACCCGGTCAGTCCAAGGAATTTTGAGGATGCGCCTATACAGTCACATCTCGAAAGCTTCAAGTCTCCGTGACATCTCTTGGTTTAGCGTCCATACTTCCATACCATAGAAAATAATTGAGAGACCATAACAACGTACCATACGCAGTCTCAGACCTAAGTTAAGATCTCGATTGCTAAGGAGGCGTCTCATTTTGAGAAAGGCGCTCCTTGCGATCTCAATTCTAGTTTTTATTTCCTGAGACTGGTCCCATTTCTCATTGACCCATGTACCTAAATATTTATAATGGGTCACACGTTCGATTGATTCGCTGTTAATGACAAAATTTGTGTTGGTGTCTGGTGTCGCTATTTTTGATACTAGCATTGAATAACTTGAATACTCGCATACCATATAAAATAATAATGAAATCAAAACGTTTTTTTAGCTTTTGCTAGCTTTTCGAGAGCTTTTCTTCCCGAAAATAATCCGCTTCATCCATATAAAATATAAAAAAATAATAAATAAAATATAAAAAAGTACAAAATCCAACTGTAAACTCAAGTTGTACGTGTATCTACCTACTGATAAAATATGGATTTTCCTATTGCAACGTTCAAATTTAAAGCATTTACAAAAAATGATTAGATAACATGTTTCGGAGGTTTATCAATAAAAAAATATTTCCCTAAATATATTATATTGAATTTTGGCGTAATGTGTGCCTACATGAAATCAATTGCCATCAACCATTAATAATTGATTTAGGTCTTGTATTTTACTTATATGTAAAATAGTAACTGTACCCACACTAAATAAATATTTACATTTAAATACTCTCGTATAAAAAAAAATGTTTATTTAGACAGGTAGGTAGGTACTGAGATATCCCGGGTCCTGTGCTAGCTCAGGGTGTTGGTGGGACCCGGGATTCACAAAAATTAAACTAAATTGTAATCTGTTTCATGGTAGGATTAAATGAAACTCGTTTTATTTTGGTCGATTTATATTCTTAGATTACTCATGTTAGTTACACTTCGAAATGTTTTATGCTCTTAATTTTAGTTTCGTTATTAATAATTATTATCGTTCACAGCTCTTAATCTATGGCCTTTCACTCCGTATCCCATTTTTCACTTCCATGCTCGATTTGTATTTGTTTTACTCTCCGAGTCGTGGGGCCGATGTTCCCTCTTTAAATGGCGACCCTAGACTGACTTTTTATATCGAGCAGTGTTGCCATCTTTTTGTACATACTCCTATTAAATTTCTTTGGCTTTAGTCTCTTTTATTCGGCACAATCACATTCTTCCCTGACATACTATTATTAATTATAATCAGATACAATTCTTACGTGCTAAGTACGTGTTGTACATTTTGACAGTTAACCAAGGAATTTTGGACGTACGTACGCCCATTGTTGACTAGAGGTCAGATGACATGGTTACACCTAATAATTACGTAATTTAAACTATCGGGAAAGGCCCAATAATCATGGGTGTAACAGTACCTACCTATTTGTAATTTATATTTCCATACTAATTGTTGTGTAAATTGTAATTTGTGTATGAAGTTATAAATTCATAACTATACATAATAGATACCTAGATAGTTTCCATCATACCGACTACCAAAACAGATAGATATCCAAACAATGAATTTGTTAAATGCAGCGGTGTTGCCATTTTATTTTATAATAAATAATTGGACTCGACTACTAAAAATAGGCACGTATGCTAATTCGATTTGTTTTATGGTAACACTATGCATTCACTTTCTTTACATCCGATGCGATGCAATAAAATGCAAGTGATACTACTAAGTGCACCATGAGACATGAGTGATATTATTAAATATATAATGTCTTGAAGTTTTAGTCAGAAAAATTGGGATTTATATATAATTTATTTGTTTTATTTATAAACGACATATACCTATATGTCTGCTTTATAATATAAAATAATTACAAGACAAAAGTAACTTTTTATATACCACGTTTTTAAATTTTCTGTTGAATCATATAAATTTGACAATTCTCTAATTAATAAATATAGAATACTGAAATGTCATTTTGACATTTCATATTGATTTCCATAGTAACGCACGTATATATTAATAATTTAGTTGCTAGGACCCACTTAGCAACCAATAATAGTGAGTAGTAAATATTACTTTTAACGAATTTTTTCCGAAACATACAAAACAGAATTAACTGGAAATGAATTCAATTCTGCTTAAAGATGGCCAAAAGGAATGCATTCCTGTCGTTTTCTGATGTATTCTAAAAGTTTCAAATGTCTAGCTAGTCGGATAGTTAGTTAAAAATCTTAGACAAACAAGAAAACATCTGTATGGGACAAACAAGAATACGAGCTAATAAAAGCATGGTAAAATAAGCTAAAATTGGCAACGGCGTTTCCTGTTCGAAAAGCCTTCGTTCCGGTTCTGATGTGGTGACAATACATGCTTTAAAAATTTGGGGGCGGTGCGGTACAACGGTACAAAACATGATGTACCTACCCATACAACGTTCAAAAAAATCTAACCTTTTGTTAATTAACGTTAGTTAAATTAATAAACATTTACAAATAGATTCCACATGATGTACTTACGGTTTTCAGATAAAAATGGAAAAAAAAAACATGGGCGTCGTCAATCTACTTTCGAAATAATGGAACTTAATCGTACATTAGCGCGCGTCGCCGTTTTTCCTGCATAGCCAAAGGAAACAACAAGTTCATTAACTATTCTGCTTGAGTAACTATTTTCAAGATTTTTTTTTTGTACTTATGTATGTTGAATATTTAAGGAAATACTCTAAATTAATGAATACTTTTTTATGAAAATCAGCGATGATTTTTGTTAGTTAGTTTTTTTCCCGAATATGCTTCATCAATGATGGAAACTATTTTAGTTCACTGAGCACGACGTCTTTTGCATAAATGTTGTGTTTTATTTTAAATCCTGTGTCAAATATACCTAATTTTTATTCTAAAAAATCACACTCATCAAAAATCATTTGGATTGTTGTTTTTATAAAAACGCATTTTTTTGTAGTACTTATTCCACTTTTAATCAATAGATTAGGAACGGTTTCGTCCGCCTCAGAGGGACATTTTTCCCTATGAGGCGGACGAAACCGGTCCTAATCTTATTGATTAAAAGTGGAATAAGTACTACAAAAAAATTGCGTTTTATTAAATAAAAACAACAATACAATACAGTTCCACCATGAATTGACAGTTAACAAAATAAAAGAAATCATTTCGTATACAAAGTTTAAACTTTGCCCGCGTGTCATACAAAATTGTCTGAGATAATAAAAGTATATTTAGTATCCATGGTTTAGGGCCAGCCCCAGAAGCGTCACAGGTGACCGACGCGGGAATTACTCGCTGACTACTGGTCTACGGAATATTATAAATTATTGATTTATTATTGTTGATGTCTGTGAACCAAAGAAATGGAAAGCAATTCAATTGTTTCTGATTTGAATACAAATTAGCCGCCCATATTGACTGAGGATCGGATAACGATAAAGGATTCAAGAGTAATATAAGAATGGAAATGAATATTATTATTATATGATTATAATGAGGATCAACCAAGCAGATTAGACTCCTCCCAATCATCTTCAATCTCTTTGGAATCAATATATTAATAAGTTAATAGCTACCTCAGCGGGGCAACCCCGAAAGCAATACAAAAGTGATAAATATGATAATTATAATATTATGTCGTACTCAGTCAATTAACTATCCAGGGAAGTTAACTACTGTCAGGCGTGATATTTTACAACGTTTTTATTAGGTCGTATTCTTATTTGTCCGGTGGTTGTTTATCCGATACAAATCTTGCAATCGATTTTTAACTAACTTCCCTACTAGCTAGACATTTGAAACTTTTAGAATATATCAATCAGAACACGATTTTAGATTAAAATGCGCTTTTATTGTATAGTTTCTCCAAATAATGGGTTTTTTCGCCTATTGAAAAAATAACTAATTTGAATAATCATCATACGAGTCGATACCGACATTTAGATAATATAAATATTATAAATTATGTATTATATGCGAAACGCAAATTTCTCCGATGTTTTGGTAGTATACGTATATAATAGATATCACTCCGAATGATTACCTCTTCGAATGTCTCGATGTTGTTGTTTACATCGGGTCCCTGGTAACCAGCAAAAATGTACCTACCTATGTCGTAGATGAGAAAATAAAACGGAGAGTTATAATAGCGAACGGGTGCCAATTTAGCCGGCTCTCACATCTAAGTTCGCCTCGTCTGCTGCAAAGCCATAAATCAAACCTTCCAAGAACGTCGATCCAGTGTTGCATGCGATGACCGTGCACATCTACTTATGAATAGTCGCATGTAACCTTCAAAACGTATAGATATTTCGATGCGGCGATCGGTGAGCCGGTATAGGAATGACCAATTCGTATGTGTTTGTATGCGTCTTCGACTCTCAGTCCGAGGAGCATGCAACTTGTCGATTGCAACAGTAGACGATTTTTGGCATGTCGACGTATTCGACACGTTGCAGGTGAACGAGGTTTGATGTGAGAGTCGGCTTAGTCTACAAAAACATCTGAAGTCTCGAATCCTCTCC
Organism: Rhyacophila brunnea; assembly: GCF_057557595.1. NCBI lineage: Eukaryota > Metazoa > Arthropoda > Insecta > Trichoptera > Rhyacophilidae > Rhyacophila > Rhyacophila brunnea. Next base: position 31,323,483 of record NW_028232871.1, on the reverse strand, counting down.
CATCGTATACAAATTCAGATGTACAAGACGCTGATCCAACCGGAGAGTTGGATTCGATATATTTGAGAGGAAGATGCTGCGTATAATATTATCCTCTATAGGTTTATATAATATATGGCCTCCATATCCTGAAGCGGGCCCCCAGGCTAGGATCCTTGGCACCAATCTATCGCTAAGGGTAAAGTCAGTGTGACCCTTTACAGTAACGTTTTCCACAATGGTGTACACGGTAAAATTAAGCTGTATTTTTAGCGATTTTTTTTTGTATTTTTTAATACATCCGTTTGAATTATGGAGTTGTCGAGTATCGACACAATTAAAATTGCATTGCATAATCGCATGTTTTAAAATAGCAACACTATTGAAGTAAAATAGCGCAACTTTTTCTAAGTTATCTCGTCGACTCGCACGCCGGGCCTCTTCTGAGTCCGGGCCCCTAGGCTAGGTCCCTGTTAGCCCCCCCCCATTGTGGGGGCCATGACTATACTAGAAGCATAAGAATGTTGTATGTTATTACCTGGAGCTACAACCTATTCCAAGAATAATGTATCTCCGCATTCGTTAAACCTGGCACACTCCGATGGATGGGTCATGTAGCAATGATGGACAGTGCTCAATTGCCGAGGCGAATCCTGGATACCAGACCTGACGTTCGGATGACGATTGGCTGGCTCAGATTTCGGTGGTCGGACGGTGTTCAACGGAAATGCTAGAGCGGGGGGCGCAGACACCTGGAGGACACTGGCCCAGGATTGGTGGAGACTGAGGAAATTCTTGGAGGAGGTTGAGATTCGCCCTGGGTTGTTGGGTCACTTATAATGAAGTACATAATAATAATTATCAAGTGATATTATATTTTAAACAATATATGTATGTAATTGCATGGTTACGCAGAAAGAAATCATTTGACATGAACAAAGTGTTGTCAAACAACAGGCGTAATCGATAACTATATTATACTTGTGGGTGCAGTGACTCGTAGATGACCGTCATACAGGTGCAGGCCAGATTTTCATCGCCCGGAAACAATTAGAGTACCTACCTAGTATCTCTTTCTGTACATGCCACATCCGTTTTCTGACAACAGCGATGATGATGGCTATCGCTGTTCTGAATAGGCCTTACCGGATATCTTCCCTTGAATGATAATAATATGAAGAAGTTGATATTTGTCAAGTTGCCGCATGCTGTGGATAAAGTATGCCAACTTTCTAGTTTCTTTAGAATCCGCAAGGTCGCTCTAAAGGCCAAAAAACACGGCGCTGCAGACGGCCGTGTGCCAGCGTCCACTACTTGATTCCAAATGTATCCAATTTGAATCAATCGAGAAACACGACAGTTCACGTCAATTTGCAGTAAACTGCAGCGCTGTGTGTCTTAACCCTAAAACCGGTTGGTTTGACGTATTTATCAAGTGGCAGCAAAACACTAGGACCGAATACAAATGAAAAACCAGCTAGGGGAGGCCTTCATCCAACAGTTGATCGACGTTGGCGCAAGATGATGATTAAGTGATCAACAATTAAATAACGAATTACCAATATTCCCTTCTCCATAGATACAATTTTTTTTTGTGCGCGCCTTACAAAACAAGACAAGTATCATATTAATTTAGATATGATTCAGATATTTCCCTATATATCATATCTCATCACCAGCAGCCTGCTCCAATCTACTACTCGACTAGCAGATAAATGTATCTTCAAGCTCTCTCAACTGATTTCGGTTCTTTGTTCTTCGCTGCCATGTACGAGTAATACCATCGAATTTTACTACTTATTTTGTCAATCCAGCGTTCCTTAAAATAGCATTACGGTTGTCTTATATCCCTCGATTACCATTGGGTTATTGAATTCATCCAGCGGCCATGCTGTGTACGGGGTATACGTCATATCCAGGGAACTCAGAAATAATGGGAACTGAAATACCTAACGGGTGTGGAGAAACAAGCAACCGATCTCGAGTGTGGAAAAATATGGGATAAACTTAAACACGTGTCAAGAATACGCGTTCGCATTCGTTCTGACAATAATTTATGCACTGACGCTCATTCAATATTGGTGTATAACACACACTGATTCATTTTCGTAGGACACTCACATATTCTGATTCAAAACCCTGCGTCAAATTCTAGTGTATTGTGATATAGCCTATCGGAATTATATTTATTAATCTGTTCTTTGGTTATATTCTTACTTTACTAATGAAAAACACCGTACATACGATACACGATAAATAGTGAAAAAAAATATAGCAAAAAATGTGATATCTACGAAAATATGAAAGGAAAAAAATATCACAAAAACATAAATCTTAGATAACACCAGCAGTAAAATTATGCCGAATAAAGATTAAGTATTAAATGTAAACAATAAAAATTAAAAATATGTTAAGTTTTAAATCGAATTTGTCATTCAGTAACATTTTATTACCCATTAAAAATGTCAGCGATTCAGTAGAAAATAATTGTTAATAATAGAAATAGCTCTGATAAATTCGAATAAGTTATTCAGTATCTGCTCACTTTCAAAAATACTGTCCGAGCGCTCGGCGACGTTATGAAACCATACAAAAAGACAATTTAAACTGCACTTTTTCTCCACTGTTTGCTACAGTTTCATAATACCTTCTCAATAACAAAAACACGACTTTGTCGTTGGCTGCAAATTTAATATATAATTTAATTTATTCCAACAGAATAAATTTTAATAATGACGGCCGTATATTCATTTATATTAAATTTTATACTGTTGGCAGCATTGCATCTTGAAGTTGTTTTTAAAAAATGCGTTTTCTTACGATTTTACAGCTGAATTAGATAATAATTATTAATGTTAGGATATTAACATTCTGTTAATGTGCTATTTTTTAATATTCGTGAGAGTTTTTGTAAAATATTATAAAAATGTCGTTTAAAACGCAACGATTATTAAAATCATATAATTATGTATTAAGTAATTTCACACAGCTGCATCCTTTTTATCACCATGATGCAAGAACACATCCATAATTAATTATTTTAATTATATTGACGCGTAGATATCTAATATATCTACTGATATCTTTATTAATGGCAATGGGGTGGACATGTTGCTCGACGAGTGGACACATAACATCATACAGTCAGTGACGTCCCTAGACAAAACGCCGCCCCTAGGCAGCGCCAAAATTCCGCCCCATTTTTTATGCAGTAATTTTTGCCATACTTTCATGACCAACTTTTCATCCAATATCTAAAAAATGTGTTGTATGTATACATTACTAACAAAATAATACCACTAAAACATATAAAATTTAATTTAGATATAAAAAGCGAGTCTGAGGTACTGAAAAGATACACCTGACAACTGTTAAAACTTTTAACAATTAATACATTTTATCGCCAACCACTGAGCTGATTTTTTTAGTGGAAAGATATTTTCGTTATTGCTAAGTTTAGGTGCCTATTTCTATATATTATACCAAATGATTCTTCACGATTTGCCGCCCTTCGAGTGACTGCCGCCCCCAAGCGATGCTCAATCTGCCTACCCCCACGGGACGTCACTGCATACAGTGTACCTAACACAAGAGGCATTAAACGACCACATAGAGGCCCTAAAACCCGTTGGATTAGACGAACGATAGACGAACTAGCAGCGAAGAACTAGGGATCGACAAGAATTGATGAAGCTAGGGGAGGTCTTCATCCAGCAATCCACATATTATAATGATGATATCTTAAATCTATATTTCTAGCGTATACACATAGCTGCGGTGAAGTGGTGAGGATGTCGAATAACGCACTTGCAACAATTCATCATTGGTAGATAAATTGGTCAGATATCAGTGGTGGATTGGTGATGTGAGGTGCGGTCTGAGGGGCCCGTGACTACATCCAAACGTTGTTGATCACGTGGGTGTACTTGGAGATATTAACAAAAGTGAATCACGAGTAGGTAAAGTGGTCAGGTAGCAGGTGAGGTGAGGGTGGGTAGAGATGTTCGGGTTTAGATCTGTTGTCTATACAACACACACGCCCTCTAAACCAAACCCGCACTGTACCATACTCGTCTTCGAGCGTATCACGAAGCACTACGTTTGATGTGAAGCATCTGTACAGTTGTTTACGCCTGGTAATGTCCCAGGAGCAGTTACCCGAGACTCAGGTCGCCACACTCTCAAGTGAGCTTTGACTGAGTTTACTGGTTTTACTCTAATGCAAAGTTCCGGGGAGAGAAAAGGCGCAAGGAAATTAAATTAACAAAAAAGAAAGGAATTTATTAAATATATCAAAAAACGAAGCTAATCATACGGACAGCAAAAATTATGTGATGAGATCTTCACGCCCGCAGTAAGACGCCGCAATTATTTGAATGCAATATAATTGGCCTTTGTGGCGACGAGGTCGGACGGCCCGATGAGCCCAACAGCGGTTGGACCGACTCGAGTAACTCTTACCTCTCGGAGCACATTCTCGGACATTTTCAGAGGATGTGGTTTGCATTCTGTTTTTCTCAGCCATATGGACATGTTGGTCGGTCTTTAAGTCCAATCTTAAAGAGCTTGATAGCGAACCCACCGTGGTCTGTCAAAAATTAACTGGTGTGATGGTCAGGAGTCAACAAGGTTATCTAAGAACAAAAAATATGTGTGCCGGCCCTTGGTAGATTCATTCCTCTTTCGTCGTCTATACAGATGGATAAATTACATTCAAATTGAATCAGTCTATTTTTCTTAATTGAGTATCACATGTCTACATTTTATTTCCGTAATTCACGCGGACAAAATTGCGGGCTATCGCTAGTAAAATTAACAAAGTTTTTGACAGATAAATGATATATTATACATATACGTTATGTTGATACAACATGCATATTTTTTTTGTAAAAGTAATGAGGTAAGCGAGCGGTCGTCACACCTAAGGTGAAGATGCGACATTTGACCCGACTCGGCCACGTACTGCGGATGTCTCAAGACAGTACATACGTTAAAGTGCCCACCACCACCCGTCATATATGCACAACCGTGGATATGCACGGCCGCTTTCTATGACGCTTTAAACGTGTCTGAAAGAAGTGATTTTAAGTGCTCATTCCGTCCCGAGACGGAGCCGCACGGGACTGATGCTGCAACCATGCACCGTAGTGCTGAAAGAAGAAAGTTAAGAAAGAAAATGTTTGTTTTTGGACTGGCTCTGCTGTCCGCTGACGTTAAGCGCTTTGTGTACCCGCATACTGAGTGTCACGAATTGAAATGGATGAGTCTACAGAAGAGTCGGGACTATCCCGCTCCCCATACGACGCTGCAAATTTCTCAAATGCCGCAAAGTTGGCCTCGGTTGCTACCAGATCTCCATGACCAATTGGGCCCGTGTGAGGACGGACCCTGGCAAACAGCTCCGCTCGTTCGAATTCCATAAGCGGGCAATCCCAGAGGATGTGTTCAACATCTTGGTGGTCATGCCCGCAGGTACAACCCGGCCCATCTACTATCAAGCCAAACTCGTGGAGTCTGGCGGCGAAGTTGCCATGGCCGGTGAGGAACTGGCTAATCCAGTGCGAAGGTTGGAGTCTTCTAGTTTGGTGCCGCCCCTTGGGGGAGGCGGTCCACCTCGCCTGCCATGCCGCAAATGCGGTCTTGTACACAATGTCACTTACAGTCTTCCTGTAAGGAACGTCCTCGGATCTCTGCGGTGGTGTCAGATGGACACCGGCGAGTATTGTGCTGATCCCCCTCAAGAGGAGGGTGATCGATCCTCTGACTTGGACGTGCAGATCGAGGGGTAGCACCCCCGCGAGTACGGCAAGCGCGTCAGTAGAAGTTGTGCGGTAGGCTTTGGTAAGCGAGATCAGCGCAAGTCGCTGCCCGCTTAATAGTGCGCGTCTCACGAGAGTTAAGGAGTTTACTCGAGAATGCCAAATGCTGGAGGCGTAACCGGCAATTCCCATGAAAATTGCGCCGTATGCAACCTTAAGGGCTCTAGGCTTAAGTCCCCAATTGCTGCCCGCCATTCGGGCCATTCTCTGATAGGCCGAATTGGCCTTAGAGACGGCCATCTTGGCGTGGTGAACGAAAAACAGCTTGTCATCAAGAATTACTCCCAGATACGTAACCCTTTCGGAGAAACGCACTGAGGTCTGGCCAAAACGAACCGTGGGCGGCCGTCGAGTTATGTTGACCCGAGAACTACCCCTGAGGAGGACAGCTTCCGTTTTGCTCGGGGCAAAGGTCAGCTTGTTCAGCAACCCCCAATTAAGGATTCTGCCCAAGGCGTCCGTGGCTGCACGCTCAAGTGCCGGTCGGCTGGTCGCCCCAACAAGCAGGAGCAAGTCGTCGGCGTACGCAACGAGCGTGCAGCCCGGAGGCAGTGGCAGGGACAGAACGTCGTCAAACAGAATGTTCCACAGAAGGGGTCCCAGGACGGAGCCCTGAGGACACCCCATGGTGGTCCTCCTGTGAATCAGGCTGGGGCCGGAGTCGTAGGTTATCTCCCTATTGCTGAAGTAGCTTTGAACTAAGGCAAAGAGGTCCCCGGGGATCTGTTTCAGCCTAAGCTTTGCCAGAACCAAGGGCCACCACGCAGTATCAAACGCGCCCGCTATGTCGAGAAAAATCCCGGCAACGAGGTCCTTGCCAGAGCTCTCCACAGAATCGATCACAAAGCGAATCGCATCCTCGGTGGACTTTCCGGGTCTAAACCCAAATTGTCTTTGCGAGATTGGACAGTTTTCCGACAGGTGGGACTCAATCCTGCTGTTTATCAATCTTTCCAATATCTTCCCGAAGACGGGAAGGAGCGTAATCGGTCTATACGCTTTCGGGTCACAAGGAGGGCGACTGCCGGCTTTGGGGATCACCGTGAGATGACCCTTTTTCCAGCAGTCGGGGAATATGCCACTACTCATGCATTCTTTGTAGAGTTGCGTGATCTCGTGTGAGGCAAGAGACCACGCCCTTCTCGTCACAACCTGTCCTACCTCAGCAGCTTGATTATGGAAGCCTTAAGGCGAAGACACACGGCGCTGCTCATTGACGGAGACAGCAGCGCGTCAACGCAATATGTCTTAATCGACTTATTCTATTCCAAATGAATCTAATTGGAATCAAGCGAGAACCACCATAGTTCGTGTCAATGAAACTTGCAGCGCCGTGTGTCTTAGTCCTTAGTCATCGTAAGTAGAGGACAAATAGTAATTCAATAAAGAATGTCACAATCTTAAATTTTGAGAATTATTCGTTGATTAAAATAAGTGGTTTGTTAAAATTATACATACGACTACATTTTACAACGTTTTTATTAACTTGTATTCTTATTTGTCCGGTGGTTGTTTATCCAGTACAAATCTTGCAATCGATTTTCAACTAACTTCCCGACTAGCTAGACATTTAAAACTTTTAGAATATATCAGAACACGATGCCAATGTATTCTTTTAATACTTTTAGCCATCTTTAAGTAGAATTGAATTAATTTTCAGTTAATTCTTTTTTGTATGAAAAGTTATTTCGGAAGAAATCCGTAATCCAATCCACTATTATTGGTTATACTAAATTATTAATATATACGTGCGTTACTATGGAAATCAATATGAAATGTCAAATTGACATTTCAGAATTATTTCTATCAAATACAAATTTTTTTGATCGTTAAAGCTAGTCAAGTCAAGTTTATATGATTCAACAGAAAATTTAAAAACGTTGTATATAAAAAGTTCTTTTTATCTTGTAATTATTTAGTTGTCTAGTCTAGAGTTAGGTAGCAATTTAAATAATAAAACTTTAAATGAGGACCTACCTATACTAATTATATTTTTTATTCAATACTGATATACACAAATTCTTAGGATTTGTTCGCAAAAATCACAGTTAGACGCATCGGTAGCTTAGTGGATATGATCATTCATCCGAGCAGAGGAAGATGTGAATTTGAATCCTACTTGTCAAACTCTTTTCTAACAATTAAACTGAGTTTAAAAAAAATATATTAAATGTGCCCATATATCATTAATAAATTTGGTTAACACCTGACTGTTGGTGAGTCATTAAAAATATATTACATCTTCCTTATAGGTATAATTTCTGAAAAAGTAGTATTTATTAAAAGTAAGAAATATGTAAAACATTTTTATATTGCGAAAATGGAGACTGCCGTTATTGTTTCCAGAGCCCTCATTTTCATTTGTCCTATTCGAATCATCTCAGATAAAGGTGGTTGTTAGGATTAATTCGTATAAGTCATAAAGGGGTCGGTAGCTTAATGGATTAGCACTCTGACACTGAAAAATGTGTTTCAAATTCGAGTTCAGTGTTTTTTTTTCTATGACGATTTAAAATTATGTTGTTTACATTTTGTAATACAGTTAAAAAAACATCCTTCAATTACTTATTATATATATATATATATATATATATATATATTACATGCTATTAAGTAAGTAATTTTGCGCATATTATGGCATAATTCGATTTTTTACGGTTTCTATTCAAGTTATAGTTTCATAATTTGTCCTTGGTGGGAATTTTCATGAAATTTTACACACTAAGCATTGACCTAGAGGTAACTGACTGTGTTCGCTTTTCAATAACGGATATAATCGATTTTACTTAGGTCACTTTTATATTGCAATGAATACTTAGTTATTAGCAAATCATATTATCTACTTAGTATTTAATTCCTTGCAATGTTAACAAAGGCAACCGAATGCTATATTATATGACTAAAATATCTTAAAATTCATAATTATTTTAATGGCGATAATCGTATATGTTATTAGAAGGGAAGCAGGGTTTTTTTAATCTCGGAACAGGTCAAACACAAGGACCTTATGTTTATTTCCATTTAGAATTAAGCTACCATTTATTCATAATTATTTTATAATTCCACGGTGGTGTAATGGTAGAGTGGCCGCCGCCGTAGCCGTGGGTTGTCATTGACACATAATAACTGTGGTTGTAGGGTAAAAGTTCTTAAGTCTCGTTTTTACAAAATTAAGATATTAATGGCAATGTGCGTAAACAATTGTGCTCTTTTTTTGTATCATAGATTTTGTCACACGTAAGCAAAATAAATGGATATTTTAATTTGTAGAAATAGCTAAAATTGAAAAATCATTTTTAACTACATATAAGTAAAATTAAAATATCAAAAAACTTATACATAAATAATCTAAAAGAAATAAAAAAAGATACACCAATTAACTTCTAAGCAAGAGTATTTTGAAAACCGTGATTTATTTCAAATCCGATTATCTCAGCAGCAACCAAACTAACTTAGCATTTTTACCCCGAAACAAAAGATATTATAAAATTTATTTGACATTTGAGTTTGATTTTTTCATTTACATGCGTATTCTTCTTCTTCCACGCATTACATTTGAGGTATTGGCTACTTCTCTTCAGTTTAGGATGCCCAAGAACTTAAAATCCAACTCTACACTATCCCCACGAGGTCGAACAGGTCTTTGTTTGCCTCCCGGCTAATCTGTGGTGATCGTACTTGTATCTTCGTGTTCACCCCAACTTATGTCATTAATGAGTCTGAAGATACCACGCAGCAGGCTCCGCTCAAATGAGCCAAGCACGCTTTCCATGTTTTTGGTCATGCATCTCCGAGCCATAGATGACATTGGTTTTGTCATTTACATGTATGTACTCGTATTTTACAAAATTCACCACTCGATATGGAAATATATGAAAAAGTAAATAAACTTTGACATAAAATGATTTGTTCAATAAGTCAAATTAAACATTAAATGTTAAACAATCGTTTATTATCGAGTTATTGCTGCTGGTATACAACGTTCCTTGTAAGGTGTTTGCATCTGCGTGCGCATAAATGTTTCCAACCTCCGCACTCAAAAATCTTATAGACAGTTAGTAGTATAATCCGAGAGATATCACGGAGACTTGAAGGTTTCGAGATGTGGCTGTATAGGCGCATCCTCAAATTTCCTTGGACTGACCGGGTGACAAACGTTGAAGTTCTCAATCGAATGGAGAAGGACCGAGAAGTTCTACGTAGCATCAAAACCAGGAAACTACAGTACCTCGGCCATATTATAAGAGGACAAAAATACAGCGTTCCTCAACATGTCATTCAAGGAAAGATCAATGGGAAGCGTAGCAGAGGACGGTGACGCATTTCGTGGCTTAAGAACCTCCGTGATTGGTACGAGTGCAGCTCCACTGAACTGTTCCGGGTAGCAGACGACAAAGATAAGATCGCCTTGATGGTGGCCGACCTCCGCTAGGAGATGGCACAAGAAGACGAAGTAGTATAAGTGATACCAAATTTCTGGTTTGCCTAAATAACTTCACGAGGTCATATTTTATCTACCCAAAACTATGATTATTTGAGCATACATTTTTTTGTACAAAATTTATTATCCACACACATAATAGAAAAATTAGAAGGAACATTCTGTTGGTATTTATTTATATATATATATATATATAGCAATCCGACTTGCGATCAATTTCCCACACGCGTACTGGATTAATATCATTCTGACCGCCATCAAACCTGTCACTCCATAAGCATCAATAATCACCTGCTCGCTACCGGACGAATAACAAATAGTCGATTAACGATTTGCTTACTACGATGATCGAATAATATGCATGTTATATGCCACTTCCCCAAGCCCGGTCCACCTCTAATGAATTGGAGAAATTTAAAAGAAATTGATTATGCGAATCGCTTTGTTATAAATAAAAGCAAAAGGATGATAGAGCGTCACATACGCTGAATGTTATTTAGTCAAAGCTGTTGAAGATTGTTGTTTTTTTTTACGTATAAACCTGCCTAAGGATGAAATGGGCTTTGGTTTACAGTGTGAGTTGACAGTTAAACAATATAATAATATAATCGTAGTGATAGAATACCATTCTAGTTTCATTAAAATTAACCCCTAAATAAAATGTGCATTTAAATGTGTTTTTTTTTTAAACCAAGGACGATTAATAATTATGTGTGTTTAAAATTAAAAGTGTTACCATTACATTAAATATTATATTTAATCAACGATAATCTGATTGAAATTTGGTGGAGGAATTTATCACAGTGAAACAATTGTGTTATTTCTTATGATTTTATTAAAAAGTAAATCCTTCGTAGATTCATATTCATTTATTTACATGAGTGAATATTCAAAATTAAATAGTTCATTATAACGTTCATGACAGAATAGAGTATACAGAAAAAGAAAACCATTGCATATAAATAATAAAATATCTAAATATATTATAATACTTGCCAAATCAGTTACCTACCTTTGGTAAACATTTTTCTATATTGAGTTTAACACCTCATTTAAAGTAAAATAATTGTTTTAAATGTCAGTAAAATTCATCAGCCAATATCGATAAAGTCTTATTTAAATTTTAAGCCATAGGTGTCCAACTTTTGTGTTTTGTGACTCGGCGACTCATAATATCTGTAGGATTTAGTAAAATTATGGTACTTGATAGTATTTTCTTTCATTAGAAAAATTTTAAACTTCATTTTTTTCTGTAAAAACAAAACAACCGAAACTGTATAGTATATAATATAAAAAAAAAAACACTAAAGTTTTGATTGACCAAATGGAAAACTGTATATTTATCAGTGGCGTGCGCTTCGCAGATGCTGTAGATGTGTAGTATGCCCAGAAATAATCTAGTATTCTGTATGTGCAATCGTATGATAGATTTTACTCAACTTTATGTACTTATTGTGTAAATATGTATTATAAATCAAAGCTACCATGCTGAAATACCGTTCGAATGTGATTAGAAAAAAGGGCGTAACCCTCGATTTTTCGATAAGTGCTTTTATTAGATATTAACTATGTATACAATTTTATACACGTTCTATAAAAAAGAAGTATGCCGCAAATGCAGATTTATTATCTAAATTCAGGTTTTAATTGAGATTAATTATTTTTTAATTTATGGAAAAAAGCTTTATCCTCAATTTAAATGATTTTTCTGTAATAACTTCTTTAATTATTATTAGATCGAAAATATATTAGACCAAATCATCGATCATCATGTCTGTGCCTATTTAAAAAAAAATATTAAACTACAATCTCTCAAAAAACGTTTTTTGCCTCTCCTGTAAAATTTGTTCTATGAGTGTTACGCCCTTTTTCCAAAACACGGTTGGTATATAATACTACTATTTCATTTGCCGCACACTAAAATTCAATTAGTTACAAAACCCTAAGTAGATAATTGTTATTTACTTATGTATTTTTTCGAGCGTATCCTTATAGGCAAAAGTCACCGCACGTAACTGATACTTACAAATATCAAAATTGACAAGTTTGTGCCATAATTTCAGCATATCTAATACAGTGCATTACAGTATATAATATTTATTGCTAAATATATGTATTTCAATATAAGTAATATGAAATTCAATAATCATAATATTTATTTTGCACACTATTAAAAGCAACATGTATTAATATCATTATTAATCTTGTGTTCATAATTCAATATATATTTTTTTCATTTCTTTGCTCTTTAAAAAAACTGTATCGTTATGTCATGTTGCTTTTTCTTCTTCATAGCGGAAGCCATAATAACATGATATAATAAATAAATTAACATCAATCACATTCAATCGATTTTATGCTTTGTAAAGCATGAAATTCTATTACTTGTAATAATATTTACAATAAGCGTTATTACATATTTTCATATACATCGAATAATTTTCAAAGATCATTGACATTTAGTTCATAGGTACACAGTCACTAGGTATACTTGTTATAAAAAATGTCCACATAACGTTATAATAAAATTACGACTTTATTTAAATTAAGAACGTTAGACCATGGCCCCCACAAATGGGGGGGCTGAAAGAGCTCTAGCCTGAAGGCCTGGGCTCTGGGCGGCCCTGCATGGTGCGTCTACATTATAAGTGAGATCACATCACAAATTTGCTCTTATGCGGCGTTATTTTACTTAGATTTAACCATATGTGGCTATGTGATACAATTTTTGATTATTGTGTGTCTATAATCGATATTCGACAACTCCATAATTTAAGTGTGTATTCAAGAATAATAAAAATCGCTAAAAATACACTGAATACCCTTAATTTTACCTGGAACACCTTTAGAAAACGCTTCTGAAGTGCGTTACACTGCCTTTAACCATGCGATAGGTAGAGGGCCGTGCGTCGGACATTTTAATAAAATATAAGACTAATACGATCATATATGGATTTATACAAACTGTTGCATATTATATGCTATTGACAAACCATACATGATATTATATTATTAGCATGTATGTAAAAGCAAATCAAAGATATGCTATTAAGTGAACTGGCGTTTACGTGGTAGAAATCCTTTATAATGGTTATGAAACAAATACAATTAAGTAATAGCAAAATAGGTGTAATATTAAAAAAATGCTCCAATAGGCATGATGAATTGGATCATGTTATAATATATTTGTTAATCAAGAAATATACATAAGAGTGAGTTATACCTATATTGTGAAGTACTAGTTGTGTTTTACTCACAGATTTTTTTTTTGATAATATTATGTATCTAATATGATATTCAAATATATATCTAATAAATTTCAACCCACCACGACTGTTAGGTGCATTGTCGCATTACAAATAAAATATGAGCACGTTAGTAGAATAGGTCAAAGACGTGAGTCGTGAGCGTATATTAGCAGAACGCACTCTAATTGCAATGTAGGTAGAATACAGTTTTCAATCACATACAATATACGTGCAAGTGAATTATATGTGGCAGTATCATGCGGATACGTTAGAAGCATACGACAAATATGATTCTGAATTTAAAATACACATCCTTATTGAAATATAGATAGAATAAATTTTTCAAACCATATACAATGTAAACAGATGCGTTTGCAGTGCAAGACAACAATACTGTAAAGTCACGATCGCGAATTTGTAATAAACACCTTTATTGCTATGTAGCCGAAGTTAATTTTTTAATCACATTCACGTGTTTGCGAAAGAATGAAAATTGTATGAGCATATCGAGAGCTTTTTTTTATCATTATATTGCTGCGCTATAATATGCGAAATAAGCTTCGTTTTAAATAGACAGATTTTAAGAAAATCGATTTGTTTAATAATAAATATATTATACGTGCGTTAAGACTGATTATTATTCAAAAATATTTTTAGTGGGTACATATAGAGAAAGCTTGATAAACAAAATTTTAATGATAAACAAAATCGTTAAATAATAATATGTAATATTACGATGAAATATTAAAAAAACCAAATATTATAATATAACGTAATATTAAATTTATTGTAAGGTTATCTTTGACTTCAAAACACTTAAGACGATGTCTTTACCTACCAGAGGCAAATAGTGGAAAAATACGAAGCTTGCAATTTGAGACATTTTTTTTTATAATTTTGGACTTGGGCTTGATTTGAGCTTCAATATTGGGACCATACCTAAATAAAATGTGATATAAATAAAAGGGATTTTTAAGTTATACACATTTATATTTTTATAAAAATCGATGTTTTTTTAAATACTTAAATAAAAAAAATATTAAAACTATGAATTAGTCAAAAATCTCTTAGGCGATGCTTGGAAAACTTAATAAACTAAATTTTAATAATAAATATGACCATAAAATATATGTAATAATAAGATTGGGTCCAATTCAACAAATTCACATTTTATTACATTTTTTACAATTATTGTAAGTTTATCTTTGACTTAAGGCGAAGTCTTCACTGAGCCTTTTTTAAAGAGGCATCTAGCGGAAAAATACGAAGCTTGCAATTTGAGACATTTTTTTGATAATTTACAATTTCAACTGTATTAATGAATAAATATGTATCTGAAAACATTAAAAATAAAATTATTTTTTATTTTAAGTCAAAGACAAACTTACAATTGTAAAAAATGTAATAAAATGTGAATTTGTTCTATCGGTCCGCACCCTATTATTACATATATTTTATGGTCATATTTATTATTAAAATTTAGTTTATTAAGTTTTCTAAGCATCACCTAAGCGATTTTTGACAAATTCATAGTTTTAATATTTTTTATATCTATTTTAAAAAACATCGATTTTTATAAAAAATATAAATGTGTATAACTTGAAACCCTTTTTATTTATATTAATATAAATATTTTATTTATATTTATTAATTTTTTCCACTAGGTGCCTCTGGTAGGCGGAATATTCACCTTGAAAAAAGAATATTATTTGGTTTCTAAGCTAATTCTTCCACACAATTTTTTTCTTGTTGTAACGTCCCTAATCGATCATGATTAGAGTAGAAGAATTACTAATAAGAAAAAAACTTGTATTGATATTTTATTAATTTTTATTTTTATTGTATTTACAGACCGCGCTGGTGTTTTGCATTCTGTTGATCCCAGCAGAAGGTACTTTCGGAAATAAACCATCTCGACCGAGTAAATCATTAGATCCAGTAAGACAGCATCGTTTCCATCCAGGAAAATATCACAAGAAACGAGGCCTGCTGAACTCTGCACCGACATTCTCCCAGGGATACGACCAACCCAGAGTGACTCACTCGTTCCTGAAACCGTTCGTTGTTGATTATCCTGTCCAATCTGTGCCAGTAGGAGTAAAAATTCCATATAAAAGACCAAATAATCACGGCAATAATAATCACCAAGGGCATGTTCCTAGTCAAGTATATGGACCCCAATTCCCAGCAAATTCAGGTCATAACCCAGTTCACTTGCCTCCATCGAAACCAACCTGGCCGACGGATTGCCATCATAAAATTCCTTCTCCTTCAATACCACCGCTGATACCAATAATTCCAGCTCCAGCTAATCCAACAGTAGACGTTCAGATTCCGACGAACATAATTCCTACTCCATCATTTACCCCCATTGTGTCTCTACCTCAACCACCTGTTTCTTTTGTCGCAAGACCTATTTTTAGACCGGTTGTACCAGTGCACACACAAATATTAGCACCGGTTGCACCTCCGCAGTTTATCCCACAGCCTGTATTGAAACCAGTAATTCCTGTCCACACTCAGGTTCTTGCACCAGTCGCTCGTCCAGTGGTACCTTTACAGTACGCTCCCGCATTTACATCAGCATTTATAAAACCAGGTAATTCTCTTCAGACTTCTTTATTTGCGACATATCCTAAACATCATTTGTTGCAAGGTGCACATGTAATACCTACTGGTTTTGGAATTTCAGGAGGTCACGCTCCTATTAACATTGGTCATGGACCAGTAAATGTTGCACATGGTCCAGTTGGACATATTCCTCTGAATATTGGCCATGCTCCTATTCACATCGGCCATGGCCCAGTGAATGTTGCACATGGTCCAGTTGGACATATTCCTCTGAATATTGGCCATGCTCCTATTCACATCGGCCATGGCCCAGTGAATGTTGCACATGGTCCAGTTGGACATATTCCTCTGAATATTGGCCATGCTCCTATTAACATTGGCCATGGACCAGTGAATGTTGCACATGGTCCAGTTGGACAAATTCCTCTGAATATTGGCCAAGCTCCTATTAATGTTGTACATGAACATATTGGACAAGTTCCCGTAAATATAGGACACGCTCCGGGTGCATTTGCACAAAAGCCATTTCACATTGCTCACGTTCCTATAAATTTTGGCCACGGCCACTTTAACGTTGCACAAACACCCGTAAATGTTCCAGTCAATTTCGGTCTGCTACCTAATTTTTCGCATGTTCCTTCGGCACCTGGTCAGAGTCCGGTACATTTCGGTCATGTACTGCCTAATTTTTCTCCTTTAGCAACGAGACCGAGTCTGCCTCCAATAAACTTCGCCAGGCCTACAGCACCAATTGCCACCAGCGTTGGAAACTTTCCTGTTAATATTGGTAATTTTCCAGTCAACGTTGGTAACGTACCATTAGGTCATGCCCCACCAACAGAGACAATTGCTCACAATAACGTGGGTCAATTTCCATTTAACTTTGGCCAGAACCCATTTTTCCTAACAAACCCAACCGAACAATTACCCCCACAAGAAAACCCTCCGATTCCTTTCTTTATTCCCGGAGATCAAGATCAAAGAACCAATCCTACATTATCTACAGGAGATCAGGGTCAAGGAATAAATCCGATATTTTCCATAGACGGTCAGGATCAAGGAGGTAATCCAAGTTTTTCTATAGGAGGTCAAGACCAAGGAACTTTTCCAACATTCTCTACAGTAAATCAAGACCAAGGAAATGGGTTTATCAATGACTTGAATAATGATGGTGGTGGGAATAATGTGTGGATGCCAATGACACCAACACCACAAAGTGAAATTCTTCCAGGAAACCGGCAGCCAATACACCCCCAATCGATTCCTCAGGGTGAAGATAACAATGCATTCCAGCCTCAGGACATTGGAGGCGGTGGTCAAGACTTCAATAGTTTTAATAGTCCTAACAGTCACGGGTATCACTATAGACAAAATGGAGGTCAGGCATATCATGAAGTGAGTCATCAGCAGAATTTCCATCAGCAGGCACAACAACAGTATTTGAATTCGCAGGATTCTGGTAATCTTCAGCATCAGCCACAGTTACCTCAGGCTCTCCCGGAGCATCCACTGGGTGACAGACCAATCAGTGAAACCTTTCATAATCATATACCACTCCACCAGAGACTTCCACTGAGGAGGCCTCTTGATGATTTCACTGGTCAGCAATAGGTAGTTTAAAATATTGACTTTTTAACAATTTATACTTCTGCGTGCTATTTGGAAGAATTAATTTCTTCCAGTCTTTTGTGATTACCTCATATTTATTAATGCACTATAAGAAACCTTAAAGCCAAATTATACCATCAGTTTCGCATCTTTAAAATTCAAATTCTTTGAGTTTATTACACATAACAATAATTGCCGTGCAAAGTAGTCTCATATTATGAATATAATGTAAAGACAGCTTATAATGTCTTTATTAATCAATACTTTTTTTAAAAGTTATAACGTGTGCAACAAAATGATAACGTTATTTAAATTACATATATAATCCAAATATGTTACATTGTTTAGTTGGTATTTCGTGACATATAGTATTATGCCAAGTAAATTATTTTATCACCATTATGTCCACTGGTGACGCCATAATCAACACAGATTAAAATATAAAATATTCAATATTATCGAAGATCTATTTTTTGTGATCATGCCAGACGGTTGATTCGTGTAATTTGACCATTACAGTGAATATTTCATTCATCTTATCATTTTCCATATACAATCATTATAATAAATTAATAAGCATTATGTATAATCCTAATTGTTGATTGTGTTACGACAATATAATAACAATAAGAAAGGCAATATTGCCCATATTACAATTATCATTAGAATAATGGTTTAAATATTATTCAAAACATGATACATGAAATATTCAATTGCATTTATTGACAATACGAGTAGGTAATTAAATATATACTTAGTTCCATATCAAATTATAACAATATATTATTTGGCGTTATTTTGTATCATATAAAGTATAAACATAATGATATGGGAATGAGAAAACTGGACGCCAGGACAATTGGACGCCGCACTGTCGTAGACACGTATACAAAACTTAGACGAGGAATTTTAATCAGTTTCTATCTACTACTTAGTAGTTTTAATTCATTTTACTCTTAAAATAATGTTTTTTTTGTTGCGGATTGAGAATTACCACGCCTAAGGCTTTATATAAAATAAAAAAAACTCTTTTTTCGTTGTAACTTAAACATATGCACGATTAAATCATTATTTACGTCTGCATATTTACATTCTCACCAACTATTAAATCATAATATAATCATTTAAATAAAAATAAAAATATTTTATGTATTTTTAATTATAGTTCCTAACGTCTATTTTCGAATTGCGTGGCGTCCAGTTGTGCGGCGCCAAATCTTCCTAGACCCAATGATATTATGCACGTGTGTGGATATAATCTTAACACCATCACTGACGGTAATATCCTTTATTGATATTACGTATGTCGGTTATTGTAATCTATGAACATTTTAAGTATATTTTAACTGTAAATAACTGCATATTATGATTATGACACTCACTGCAATAATACTATTGACTGTGGAAGAGGTATCAGAATCAATTTGCGTTCTTCGGTTTCAATTGTTTTGAACCGGCACTGTACTTATAATAGAAAGTATCACCCATTATATCATAATCATCAGTGGCTAAACAACATAAAGCGTGTCCTCACTTCCCAGTACTTCCACCATCATCCCATATCCTGGGCTAGTGTTGTCCGAGCGTCTGGACCGGCCGCTCGAGCATTCTTATTGAATCGTCCAACTACCAGGGTTGTATAACACAAATTTTAATAGAAAATTGACTTGCACATTAAATTGATTTAAAATATTAAGTGTGTAACATAGTAAAAGGATGACATATCTATTCTCATCGACCATTTTCTATCTTTCGACTATTATTGAGGTTTTACGACAACTCTATCGAAACAACAACAAAAATATGACTCCATGTAAACTATAGCAATTTTAATGAAACATTAATATGATTTGCATTAACATATAAAAATAATGTCATAGTTATTGCGAAGGTTCGATACTGAGGCCTTAACGTTTACCGTGGCTCATAAAAATGATTTAAATATGAGAATTTTCTAACCATAATATTTATAAGGTATATGTTGAAAATGACGCGAATTGATGCAGGTAACTATTATTCCGTCCCCAAGTAAAAAACTGACGACATGAACCCTTTTAAACACTATGAAATTATGGGGTCTGTATTCGCGACTAAAAATTGTATGAATATACATGTGATTAACGCCGTATTTCGGAAAATATGATCAAACAAACATTGAAAAATGTACGGAATATTAAAACACGGATATAATATATTATATACTTACTACTAACTAGATGCACGATGCACGCGGAATTCGAACCCTAATGCAATATGCTTTTTCAATTGGATAACGTTGGTTATATCTAATTACGACGAAATTGACAAGTACTATTTTGTAATTACATCTTGAAGCGCTTAACAGATTGCGTTCATTTTAGCAATCGGATTTTTGTGGTTTAAATCAATTTATTAGTATGTGTATAATATCTATGGTGTGTTCCAAAGAATGTTACATTCTCAAATCGTGTAAATAATTATTATTTGTGTTGAATAAAAGCAAATAGTTTGTCGAATATATTCAGTTGATCACGGTCTAAATGTGTATTGTTGTTATTATGGATTGCATTTTTGCAATCGGACTGTATCGTTTGTATGGTGCATGACGTGCTATTTGGAGGTGCTACCATATTATTATTATTATAATGGTAGCGTGTTCGAAAATCCAACAATTTAAAATTTGAATCCAATCGTCAAAAATAACGGTAAAATGGCCACGCGTTCTAAAAGCCGAAGCCGGACAAAACGTATAAAATTTAAATATTACGAATTTTTAATGAGCGCTCTTTCTTTGTGTTTGATTTATTCTAATCCCACGAAAAGGTCAACATTGAAAATCGAAACCTTCGAAAAATACCTACACAACTGTCTTTTATTACAAGATTATAATATTATGAGTTTCTAAAATTTGATTTAGCGGAAAGATTTAAATTTGATGAGAAAAATGAAAGTTGCACAAAGCATTAATGTCAATATTTTAAAAATAACTATTTTCGATCTGCTGTATAATGTTATGTTTATAAATTATATGACTACATTTTTATGAAATTCCGTCAAAGTTGTTTTGAAAATATCGTGATCTGTAATTTTATTAGATAAGTAGGTAGATAGTTAATTTTAATTATATATTACAATGTTAAAATATGTAATTTCTAAGATTTACTTATATACAATATTTTATAATGTAAATATTATGTAATTTATTGTTATGAATATATTATTGTTTAAAGATTTTGATGCATTATAAAATAAACCTATCCAAATCCTTACCAAAAATTAAAAATGTCTGACAGCATATTATACTGTAATCATGGTTCGAAATGGGCCGGAACGCACCGGAGCGGCGTTCCGGTTCGTAAAATCTCGTGGAAAATAATTTGATCGTCTGAGCTAGATATGCCAACAAAAAACCAAAAAACACTTATTTTTATAAAATACACATAAAATTAGATACTAAAATTAGATATTAGAGAGAGAACTATGTTAATATTTCGTGGAATTACCGACCGCTCCGGTTCGTAAAATTTTCCATTTCGAGCGCTGACTAAAATCGTATCAAGGTGAAAATTTCATAATGTAAATGTATTTATAAACATCACACAAACTCACATAGATACTAACAGGCCACGGAGCATAGAAAGCATATCTAAAAAGATTTAAATTGAGGTACGATGACTGGTAACCATGTGATGGTTACACATTTCAAACTGTTTGGCATGTCATCAACGACTGCCCAATACTAGAAAAGGAACGATGGCCTCTCGCAGGTCTATTCTATACACAAGGCAGCTATCGACGGTAGTTTATCATATCTATGTATTGAGGGGGCTGATTGTTACAATAGGTTAACCGTCTAAACCACTGTTTCACAACCTTTTTTCACCTGTGGACCGGTGAAAATATTAAAAATATATCGCGGACCGCTAACACAGAATGAAAAGTATTATTTGGTTAATTTGTTTTTAAATCTCATATTATAACATATAGACATATAAACTTATTATAACAGCCAGATTGTGAATAAAAAAAATATACCTTTATATGATTATATTGTTAACAGAAATAATTAAGAACCGATCTTTAAATAAATTGTTATTGTTTATATTTTTGTGTGAATGAAATTTTACTTAAAAACATGCAGTTCTCTGTAATGGACAAAGTGTTCTCACAAAATAGTTATCGTTTTTATTCACATGTGACACTGTTTATTTATAATACTATTAGGCATTAAATGTGATCGATTCAGCGGTCGAAATGGAAAAGTTTACGAACCGGAGCGCTCGACCAATTTTCTGAAGATATTTACATAGTCATCAAATCGTATGTGTATTTTATAAAAATGAGTGTGTCAGATTTTCTATTCTATGGCCTATCTAGCTCAGACGGTCAACATATTTTTTCCACGAGACGGAGCGATAGTTTTACAAATTTCACGAGCCGAACGGCGCTCCGGTGCGTTCCGTTCCATTTCGAGCCCTGGATCGATTCAAAAGTAATTGTACTTACATTAAAGTGTTACCATCATGCATTTAAGGGTTAACAGTAGTGGAAAATTTTCTGCTGCATCTTTGCTAGAATATTAAGTTGATAGCGATTTAGTGTTGCATCGGAAATACGAAGCGCAATATTGACATTCATTCGGTTTCTCTATTTAGTTTTTATTACTGACATGACCTAAAAAGTCTACTCACATGAACAGGTAGCCAAAAATCCGTACAATTTAAGTGATTATAGTGCAAAACTGAGGCAATGTTTGTATTTTATGTCTAAGACCAGATTGGCATTTGAAGAATAATAATATTTGTGTATTTAATTTTCTAAATAAAAATTCGCTTGAAGGTTTTGACGTAATATGCATTTTAAAACTGGCGACAATATCTACTGTTTGCGGCCGGCGGTTGGGAAGCACTGAATTAAGTCATCGAGTTTTTTTTTTCCATTTCTAGAAAATGTAACAGCAACAAGTGACAAAAGAAATGGTAGTATAATCCAGAGCAAATTTAGCTTTTTTATTTTGATACTACCTCAGACGTGATACTAGCATAGTCTCGATAATCGTGTTATAACCGAAATAGTTATTCACTAACAAATATATTGTACATACCTACATAACTTGAAAAAACCCCACAAATATTTATTATTTTTTATTCGACCATGTCCGATCATAATAAGATCATATTATGGGCCTCCACAGAGTAGAGGTTTGTATTAACAGATTTTTGTTTTTACGAGCAATGGATGTCAGCCACTGGCTCAACCCAATCAGCCGGCGCTCCGTTGGCACGCAAGTCAGACGATTTACAGTCTTCGGACTTTTTTTCGCGTGGAGCACCCCAGATCTGCGGACTTTTAAATCCGCAGACCAGGCTCGTTGGATTTCAAACATGTTTGATATTTTACTCTCCGAGTTGCCAGACTTCGTCCGTCGATCACTATGCAAATTCGATTTGACATTAATACGCGATCATTCGGACCGAAAAAAATCTGTAATTGTTTTAAACATTTTCATTGAATAATTTGTTAATTTACACATTAGAAAATGAGAGATTTATCAATTATTTTTTTATTTGTATTTATGAAATTCATAAAATAAAACGTAAAACTTGTGCTGTTTTCACTGCTATATTATTTTATGCAAGTCTACATATAAATAACACAAAATTATAAGATTTTCGGAAGACATTACGATAATCGCAACTTTTGACTTTTGACAGCTCGACTTTTTTATTCGTTCGTTGATCAGTAGCAGAGCATAGACAAATCGGACGATTTATTGTCCTCGGATTTTTCGCTCGGCAATGGAGCGCTGGCGTTAGGTCCATACTCTTACTCATACACAAATTGTAAAATAATATGTGTATTTGTATATATATTTGAAATATATATAATAGAAAAATCTTGAATGTTATATATTCCGGCCAATGTGTCTTACGAATTTAGCAATCTGCGCCCTATCTAATGACGATGAAATTAACTAATAGTCATGCAGTTAAGGCGCTTCACATAAATTATGTCCTTAATATTGGCGACTGGGTTTTTGTGGTTTGAATCAAGATACCAATAATAAGTACTTTCCTTGACTACTAGCCAGCATCAGTATATCTCAAAAATTTTGCATTAACTTATTTGTCTTGCTAATAATTTAATAAACTATTTTTGAACGCTTCGGTTGTATGACTATTACAGTTAATTATTATGATAATTATAATATATCGATAGATATAAAATTACAAAAACGAAATTTATGCTATACAATATCGATAGATTACTTCAGTCTAACTATACAATAAACGCATTGAGACAATTGATAAGTTTGTCTACCTTGGATCACAGATTCATACGAGCGACGACATTGATAATAACCCTTAACAAGTGAAAAAAAATCTGTACATACCTATATCAAGAGATTCCTAGAAGTTACAGGCATTTGAGCGTATTATCTTGTGAAATATCTATGGTCTTAGCCAGCGACATTACCGAGCTATTCATTATTGAAACTGCAACCGAGAAATAAGTCTGAGCACTCGATGAACGGCGAATAGTTCCTATGTTATCGCACACAGGTCTACGAAGTCGAAGCCTGGACATTAATGGAACGGATCATCAGAATATTTGATGCTTTTGAGATGTTTGTTGATTATGTCGCATTACAGTTTACATGCGTGTGTTGCGACAATTGTGAGTTGACTCGCGGTGCGGTGCCGTTACTGTCGTTGTAATGACGATGTGAATATTAATTTTCCAAATATCAATGACATTATTAATGGACAACGCACTCAGTACAGTAGCTAGCAAGTAAATTCGCGCATAGCGACATTCGCACATGTATAGGTAGACGTCACGCAATTTCCATTATGCGATATCACGCAGCGGGACTTTATAGTAATATTACCTTTATTGTAATGGCGTTAGAACAGTGGTTCTAGTATCAATGTTCATTTGATCGAACCCGTTCGAACCGAACCATTCGGCAGACCTGACAAAAAGCATCGGGAATTTATAGCAATATCACCTTTATTGTAAATGGCGTTAGAACAGATTATGCCATTCGGCAGACCCGACAAAAAAATGAGTGTAATTTTTTTCCAGATGCTTCGTCCATATTAATGTCGTTGCCAAATATAGATCCAAGATAATATAATTGCTATAATCTATCTAGCGTGGCTGCCAGCGATGCCCATTTGACATTTCTTACCTCGAGATACTTAGTATCCTGGAATGCGTTTTTATTGAATTTGGAGGTGTAATGTTAGCCCACGTCCACGATGGCCGCGCGGCTTAAGCATCGGCATAATATAACGTTGCGGGTCCCAGGTTCGATTCCTGAGTCTTGCAAGTACACATATTGTTTTTCAATTTGTGTATGAGTCACAGTATGGGCCTAATAGGTTGAGCAAGTGGCTAATATCCATTTCACGTAAAAAAAAAATCTGGGGGGGACATGCTCGTCGAAGGTCAAAATTGAGTTTTTATTGTTTTTTCAAACCATGATCCTGGACACTCCTTAAACGTTGTAGATAATCTATTTATATAATTTTGAAGCCTTATTATCCTTTATAGTTATTTTAAACATTTGATGACTGCATAAAGTATTTTTGTTACATAAAATAGTATTCTTTTAAACCTCTCGCTCTAATGTTTTAGAATATAGTCATATTTCGGTACATAACTGTGCAGTGGTGTTAAGATTTTTTACATTTATTAATTTTTAGACGCATTTATAAAACCATTAGTATAATTTATTACGAGATAATTTTTGTAAAATATTCACGATAAAAAAATATATTGATAATCTCTGTGATCCCAAATTTGACAAGAATTAGGCATTTTATTATTCAAAAAATGGGCAAGATTAACACATTTGAAGATAATTCTAAAGATACTAATTATAAGCTATGTCTTTGACAATTCAAGTGTGATAAAGATCTTATGAATAATGATTGCTTTATAATAATTATTGACCTAAGAATAAGGTAGCGTTTTTTTGAAATACGCCATTTCTTTTGTCATTCCCCAGCGGTTAAGCTACAACATACGGCCGTAGCCATAAATTTACAAACTATAATTGAAGTAGGGAGTAAAATGATATTGACGCGCGTGTTTGAACATGTACCGTTTAAAATAAAATAAAAAAAAATTCGGTTAGGTACATGTTCAAACACGCGCGTTAACATAATTTTACTCCCTACTTTAATTATAGTTTGTAAATTCATGGCTACGGCCGTATGTTGTAGCTTAACCACTGGGGAATGACAAAAGAAATGGCGTATTTCAAAAAAACGCTACCTTATTCTTAGGTGAATAATTATTATAAAGCAATCATTATTCATAAGATCTTTATCACACTTGAATGGTCAAAGACAAACCTTATAATAAGTATCTTTAGAATCATCTTCAAATGTGTTAATCTTGCCCATTTTTTGAATAATAAAATGCCTAATTCTTGTCAAATTTGGGATCACAGAGATTATCAATATATTTTTTTATCTTGAATATTTTACAAAAATTATCTCGTAATAAATTATACTAATGGTTTTATAAATGCGTCTAAAAATTAATAAATGCAAAAAATCTTAACACCACTGCACAGTTATGTACCAAAATATGACTATATTCTAAAACATTAGAGCGAGAGGTTTAAAAGAATACTATTTTATGTAACAAAAATACTTTATGCAGTCATCAAATGTTTAAAATAACTATAACGGGTAATAAGGCTTCAAAATTATATAAATAGATTATCTACAACGCTTAAGGAGTGTCCAGGATCATGGTTTGAAAATTCAATAAAAACTCAATTTTGACCTTCGACGAGCATGTCCCCCCTTAATACAAAACCTCCACTCTGTGTCATTGGTGTAGGTCTATATGATCTTATTAGGATCGGACATGGCAAAAAATATGTTAGAATAGAGCTGCCGACGGAAAACGGTACGCGGGGAGAGATAAATGGCTTTATGACATACCGAAATAATTATTGCAAGTGACTGGAGTAGGTAATCGTCTGACAGAGCAGAATGAAGAGGTCTGTATGACGTAACCAAAGTTTACACTAAGTTGTAACCTAGGGGCGGCAGGTTATATGAAAGTATGGTGAAACAGGCAAGTATGGTGAGGCAGGCTAGTACGTTATAATAACTAAAGTAAATCCTCCGTGATGCCCTGCATTTTTTTTTATCGCGTCGCTATTTCTCGTTAGTTGTTGGATATTGTTGGCTTGCTTCATTCAGTTGTATGAGAAAGCCGATTCCTTTCCCCTCTTTTTATTTAATACTTCTATAGTTGTAACACTAGAATAATAAGTGTTGGCCTATTTTCCTGGGCCTTTACATACGACCCTCAGTCGGTTGAATCTAGTCAACGGTTGAACAATCCATAAATATGTGAACAATAATAATACATTTCGATAACTAATCATTTGACGAAACGATCATAATAACCGGGGTTTTTTTCTGGTTAAATGCAATGTTAAAAGTTTGCTAATGTAATGGAATTAACGCAATCGCCACTCGCTAAATAAAATAATAATAAATTTACTTCGATTCGGCCATTTCGAAATGCTCTGTAGAGCAGAAAACTCCAATTCACGGCACTCGACACCAAAGTTGGTCAACACTTTGGCGAGAAAAAATAGTTCAAGATCAAAACTTTAATAGAAATTTAAACCTTTAATGACTGTTCTATTATTTGTAATATATCGTCCCCTCCAGAGCCAAATTAGGGAATTTGATTAGCCCGGTAAAGACGAGAGTTAAAGAATACAGCGGAAAACACATTTTGAAAATACCTGATATACTGGATTATTTGTTAGTTTGGGTTAGTTTAGGTTAGGTTGGGTTAGGTTTGGTTTGGTTAAACTAACAAATAATCCAGTATATCGGCTATTTTCAAAATGTGTTTGCCGCTGTATTCCTCATAACCGAACTGTACAAAAAAAACTTATTATACAAAACAATCATTTTAAGCCACCACAGTAAAATCAGACTTGCAAAATTAATTATTAATTATCAAACATAATACACGTAATAGCATGGGTTGTATTGAAATCAGTTAATTAGGATCATGGCCCCCACATCCTAAAGCGGCCGCCCTACCAATCGCTAAGTTTAATGGCATAATATGTGACTCTCAACAGAAGCGTTTTCAAAATTGTGTAGAGGTAAAAGTAAGGGCCTTCAGTGTATTTTTAGCGTTTTTCTTTTTGTAGTTTTGATGCATTTACTTGAGTTATGGAGATATTGAGTATCAACACAAAACAGACAAAAATTGCACCGTACAATTTCATGATGTGTAATAGAGCCGCAGGCGACTTTTTTTATTATGAGATCAAATTCGTGATGTGTGTTTATCTCACATATCTGATCTACCTGACACGCCGGGCCCCCCAGATCCTGGGCCCCTAGGCTAGAGTCCTGTCAGCCCCCACCCTTGGGGGGGCCATGATTATGGTATACTTTACTAATACGATTTTTACTTTATTATTGGGTCTACAATCCGATTTTATGATTCTTGGCCGGCTCCCGAAAGAGATTTCTGTTTTCTTTTTATTTTTACAAGAAATGGATTTTAGCCTCTTGAGTCTTGGTCAATATATTAGGTCCAAGGTCAGAATCCAAACATAATAAATATTGAAAAATAATCTGGATCCAAACATTTGTGAATTCTTCAGGCGTAGGATGCAAGTAGGGACAAGTGATCCACGGCAGGAGATTGAAACGAAGACCTTTTTGGATACGACTCTTTCTACCAACATTTTTTTAAATAACCATGCCCTTTTTTTCGTACAACATGGTTCAGATAGATAATTAGGTACATTGAGTTATTTAGATATTTACATTTGTGGTTCTGATAATTTAAAAATGCTCAAATACAGTTTTTAGATGAAGTGTGCAGTTAATCATGTTATTCTTCGTTTATGTCTTTAATTTTCTTTATGACCAGAATTACATAATATTGTGTGTAGTGTCATTGTGTTATATTGTTGTTTAATATTTCGTGAGGTGTTTGGAGGTACATTTCCTGATTATGATAATCCATATTTTTTCTACACTCGAGATCTGTTTGTATGTCCACTGATCATAAAATTTGTTAATGCTTATGATTTGTATCCATTATGCAAAGCAACTGTTTACAATTTAATTGAAGTTAGCCTTTTCAAACGCCTTTTCACATTTTGAAAATCTTACTTTGGGTGACGGCACCTGTTACCCAGGGGCATCTGAAATCTTAATTCGGCCCTAGTCCTCCGAACAAAAATGAACCAAAATTAATGCAAATAACATTGTTTATTAGCACCGATTTATTGCAAGATATTTACAATACATATTTTAAATTTCTCTTGCTGTTGAGTAGATACTTATTAATGATTTTTCTTGTGTAGGTCGTTGTTTAGTGTTTATTTGAAATTTTACGAATAAATGTGTTATTTTTATATACCTACTTATATTTAATTTAATTTTCACTAAAATGAATGCAGGAGTGAAAGTTTTTTTTTTATTAAATTCTTCAATCATATACCTAACTACTATGGTTACACGCCATCTTACAATGCATATATACCACAGCGAAACAACATTATTTAAACAGTATTATTAATTAGTCGTCATTAGATAGGATGCTCGTAGCATAATTGGTTAATACACAGTTTGGCGCGACACCAATGGTTATACGGGTTCAAATCCAGTCGAGTTTTGTATTTTTTCAAAAATGATTTTTTCTAGTGGGTATATATCTGAGGTGTTTTCAAGTTATGTATGTTCAATGTATGGAATGTAACATTCTCTAAATCTTGTGAATTATTCATTGAATAAAAGAAATGATTTATTAAGAATTGTTTAGTTAAAAATAACATAATATTACCTATATAATAAGCTTTTATGAATATAGTTTATGTACATGCCACAGAATAGATAAATAACTAGAGTTCCAATAGGCTATAACCGCAATACACTACATTTTGAAGCAGAGTTTTGAATGTGTGAGTGTTCTACGAAAATGAAACACACATTATAGACCTGCAATAGTGTGTATATTTCAACCTTCACATACACCAATATTGAATGAGCGTCAGTGCATAAACCGAGAGCAGTTGTCAGACCGAAAGATACGCTTGAGATCGGTTGCCTGTTACTCCACACCCGTTAGGTATTCCAATTCCCATTAATTCTGCGTTCCCTGGTATATATGTGCACACACTTTTTTGGTGCTTATTCCTAAGTGAAATATATAATATATTATCGGTATTCGGTACTGATAACAGTGATAACACGGGCAAAGAAATAGTCTTAGTCGGTCATTAGCTATTTGATGTAGATTTTGATGATTTGTTTAATTACTGGTTTATATTTTAAATGTATCTCAATCTTTATTTAAATCATTCTACGATTGAAATCTTATCTTTGATTCAGCGACCAAAGATTTCTTTTAGCTTAATAATTTTTATTTGCACATGTTTAGAAAACCGATTCCTTATTTCCTTTTTTCTAGTGGATTTTAAATATATAAATTACTTTATTATTTAATGAATAATAAACAAATAACAAAGTGTAATATCCGGTGTTGATATATAAGTATTGAAATAGAAATGCGTTCATCAATTAAATAAAAAAAGTCATTTGAAACAGTGATAGCAGTGTTGCCAACCGCCATTCACAAAATTATGCCCGATAAAGTAAGAAAATAGGGCAGAAAAAAATTGCTAGATTTTTTCAAAATTGAAAAAGTGTGTAGGAAATAGCATTTCAAAAAAATGTGAACACTTATAAACATCGTTTTTAAAAGAATAAAGATCGAAAAGAATTTAGAATTTTACAATAATTAAGTAAGTACTTAATAGAATAGGTCATCAAATTAAAAATTAATGCAGGTAAGAAATTTAGTCGTCATTTTGTATGAAACATTTCGTGTAATAATTATAAGATTCATACATATTATTATTAGTCTGTTTTAATTTACCTGTCTGCAACGCAGCGCAAGACATGCATAATTCGCATACATGCTATATATCTGTCTCCGAATTGAACACACTGAACGCATCGACACAAATGTTGACAGGTGGCACTGCCACTTTGGATTTTTTCCTAATAAGATATATTGTACGTAAGACCAGTATGTTGATTTTTAAGCAAATATGGTGTACTATTCCAGCTTTATTACGAGAAGTTTTAAGCTGTTTTCGGTGTCGAAAAACGCTAGATTTAACGCCATACGCCAGATGAAAATTTTGCAAGGTAGATGTTTATTCAAAAATGCTAGACCTTGCAAGAAAAACGTTGGTAACGATGCGTAGTAGATAAGGACACGGTTGGCTGATTAATGTGTCCTATGTTTTCTTATGCAAATTCTCATACAATTTCACGAAAATAGATTGTTTTGAAGATGTATTGTTAGAATAATATGTCAAACTCTTAATTTTGTTAAGATTGAATGAATTTCTTATGAATATCAGTATCAGTTAATCAGTTGATATGAACGCGTTAATCAATTTAAAAAAATCTGTGAAACCCTGATAAATAACGACACGATTGACTAATTGATGTGTTCTCTATTTTTCTATATAGAGTCATTGATAACTTAAGATGTCGGTTCATCTGAAAAATGGAAACCAGAAACCTAGTGCTGAGGAAACAATTTATTTGGGGGAATCATGCGAAATGACCAAAAATATATACGACTTTTACACAGGAAGATAGAAGATACGTATTTATTGGTTGAGGAATCAGAACTACCAAAGCATAATATAGTAATTTTGAGAAGAAAACTAATCACACTATCAAGGATTACTGGATAGATGTAGGTATGTCCGGTTTTATATGTTTTGAGAAAATTGAATTTGAAAGATTCGAGTAGATTGAAAATCAGCTGCGAAACGTATAGGTATATTTGAATGATACAATATGATTGCAAATAGATTTAATTAAAATATAAATAAATTAAAGTAT
The DNA here is from genome assembly GCF_057557595.1 of Rhyacophila brunnea. Lineage (NCBI taxonomy): Eukaryota > Metazoa > Arthropoda > Insecta > Trichoptera > Rhyacophilidae > Rhyacophila > Rhyacophila brunnea. Next base: position 31,291,898 of record NW_028232871.1, on the reverse strand, counting down.
ACTGTAGACGGGAAAAATTTAGGTAAAAAACTAGGCATATGATTACAATATCTGTGCAATAAGCCGTAGATAATATTAAAAACAGCAATAATTATCTATAACAAAATATGTCTAAAAAGTCTATGACATTTGAATTTTATTTAAAAATAATTATCTACTACTTATTCGAATTTCGAATTTCATTGCTTAAAACAAGTTCAGTTCATTTATTATTACTAATTATGACGTTTTCCCAATTAAGATTAAAATAAGTAAAAACACACATTGTTTGTATTTTATATATTTCTAAATTTTCAATGAAGACGAAAGCGTAACCAAACTGTTACAACCGCGTTACAACTTGTTACAAGGTGACACTATTTCGCATTTATCTAATAAAGTAACATTTATTTTTTTAATAACCGACAAATTCCATCAGATATTTATGAAATAATTTAATTACTATTTATTAGAAATTTAATGATTTGTGAATGACAAAATGACAGCATGAATTATTTATGATTAAATGACGAATAAACGTTATGCAATATAATTCAAATTATTGGACACAATATTTGCAAATCAATTATTATAATACAGATCAAATCTGATTTTTAAACTAGCGTAGAAAAATCAATGTTTAATGTAAGTTTTTTTTAATGTTTTAATGTAGATTTACGAGCCTTAAATACAGTCAAATAAAAGTGTTAAAACATACAAAGGAAAGTGCTAAAATTGATGGCATAAAGTTGATTTTATGGCATTGCATTTCTAAAGCGAAATTTAACACCTGTGGATAAAGTGTGTGCCAGTTTAATATGGTAATATTGTGCGTGAGTAGATGGTAAGTTTAGCTTTAACAATAAACGCACAGAATAACCCCATTACATGACGTAAGGTTTGTTCGTTATTATTTTATTACAACACATCAGGATCAAATGGGCCTCCCCAAAATGGAGGTTGTATTGATAGATTTTAGTCTTTAAGAGAAATGTATTACATCACGTGAATCATATCTGGAAACTTGTACGTATGCAGTTCGCCTGTGAAATATCGTATCGAAAATATATGACCGTATATTAAATATCGTCCAACCTCTTTGGGTCGTATAGTACTGACATCAAATTCATGTCTAAATAAAACACGGTTCTTGTCGGTTTACACTTTACAGGAAGCCAGCAGCAAACAAATTTTGAAAATAGCTGGTATACTGGATTATTTGTTAGGTTCGGTTAGGTTTTCATTCTTGAATTCATGAATTTTGCCAAAATCACCTATACAATATTGAATCTAATAAAAATGGAGACCGTATAGTATACGGTCATCGTTTTCCGATAAGAAAGTTCACGGCGAACTGTCCCACGGTGAAATGTTTTATGTACAATTTACATGTAACCCACGTGAATATGTTAGACCCGGGATCCACGACGTTATAAGCCGACGCGTTACCATTCGACTCTGCCACCGTGGGCGTTCAGTATTTATAATGTGTATTATATTATTTTTATCTCTCGATTAAGACAATATATTAGAATATTATTAGGTAACGGGTAAATCTAAATGATTTAATGTCCTTTCAATCATGTTGACACGGTAAAAGATATCTTTGTAATGATTAAATATATTGTTCACTTAAAATTCACAAATTTAGTATCGGGCTTGGGGGATAATTATTAAATTAATTTTAATTGCATAACATTTTTCTTCATAAGGCACTCGATTTAAGACCTAATGCAAATAAGGCAAGCCATGTCCAAGACCAAGATATGGTGATGAATACCCGAAATGAGACACTGGAGCGATGGTCTTGGAAATAATCGGAGCGTGAAGAGAAGGTGCGTATCCTAAAGGTGATGCATAGCTGACTGGAGCGATTGGGGCGACTGTCTTCGCGATGTAAGGAGCGTGGAGCGCCGGAGCAGCATAGCTATGGGCCAGGGGGAGACCAGCGTGGGCCAATGGAAGGCCGTGGCCTAATCCGAGACCATGGCTGTATCCAAGGGGAGCTCCAGCGTATGGGTATCCGGAGTATCCTCCCAGAGGGAGACCACTGTAGCCGAAGCCGTTATATGGGCCGTATCCACTATATCCACCATATCCACCGTAACCCAGGCCGACTACCCCGCGCTTTTCTGTCTTCTTCTCTTCCTCGGCGGAGCACATGGCTACGAGGACCAACAAGCAGATCTGGAAATAATTTAAAAAAAAATCATTGAGATAGGTAGCATTTATAACAGTAAGTATTTTGTTACCATGTTCGATCCTAAGAAAGCAACCTCTGCCTCACCTAACCTTTAATGTCTTTAATGTCAAAACATTAAATCTATGAATCATTCATAAATATTTTCGCTATAACAGAGAGAGCTTAATAAACTAAATTTAAATGAAAACAAAACGATAAAATAATATGTAATAAAATAAATAGATTCATTTAAAAATTACCGTTTTGTAACGTTTTTTATGAAATGTGAATTTACCTTTGATTAAATTGAGACTTTTTTAGATACATATTATTGATAATTATTATTTATTATTTGAAGGAAGCACACAAGAGTACGCGATGTGATAGAAGTCGCTAAGCAGGTGAAATGGCAATGGGATGAAGATATCGCTCGGCGAGTGGAGGTGCACTAACAAGGTGCACTAAACGCCCACAGGAACGCCCTAAAATCCGCAGGATGAACTAAGTCATAAAGTTTGGTGGTGTACGTGGCAACAATGAATTAGGGGCCTAAAAGAGTTGAGGGAGCTAGGGGTGGCCTTCATCCAGTAAAGAATCAACCCCAGCTGATGATAATGATTATTGATTAATAATAAACGCCCACGACGACCGAGCGACTTGCGCGTCGGCTTATAATGTCGTGGGTCCCAGGTTCCAATCCTAAGTCTGGCAAACACACATATTGTTTTTCAATTTATGTTTGGAGTCAGGGTATGGACCTAATAGGTTGACCAAGTGGCTAACATCCATGTCTCGTAAAAAAATATTAATACAAACCCCCACTCTGTGGAGGCTCATATTATTATGATCTTATTAGGATCAAACATAGTCAAATAATAATAAAATATGATAATATACTTTAAAATACACATTATTTCAAATTGCAAGCTTCATATTTTTCCGCTAGGTGCCTGTGGTTGGCACCTTAATTATTAAATTATAAAATTTCTGACTCTGAAGGCAAGAGAGCGGAAGGCAATTGATGCCTTTGAGATGTGGTGTTGGGGCCGAATGCTTCGTATTTCTTGGACAGAACACAGGACGAACCAGTCAATCATCCAGAGACTACAGATTATGGAACGGCTCTCGACAATATGTCTGTGACGCTTTCTGCAATTTTTTGGACATATTGACCGGACAACCTGGAGAGACTGGTGATTTTGGGTGGCCTCCAGAGAAGGCGAAGCAGAGGAAGAGCGTCTGGAGCGACCAAGTGACAGAGCTGACTGGGGGGCACAATTCATTCTACCCTGAGAGAAGCAGAAGATGGAGAAGGATGGAAAGTCTTGTCGCACAAAGGATGATAAAATTAAAAAGTGGTTACGATCCTAAGCCATGAGTGTACGACCAAGAAGAAGAACATTTCGTATACGAACTAAATCACCAATTAAAAGGGTGTTAGGTACCTACTAAAATTTGACATTTTGAATATATTTTTGATTTATATTGTATTGTTTTCGTGTTGTTTAATTGAATACTAGAAAATCTACACCGTTCTCAATTCATGGATACCGGATCAAAACTTTTAGACGATGTCGTAATAATTATTAAGGGTAAACAATCCCTATAGAAATATAAATGTATATTTAATTTATAATTATACTTACAAAGAATTTCATTTTAATATGTGGATTTGATAGTACTTAACAAGAGGACTGTGGTAATTACAGATATTACTGTAAGAGATAAACTGAGCGACTTAAGTAAGAATGGATTGCCGGTCCTTTATATAGCGAATCGAAACAGTAGGTCCAGAAAATAACGCATATGACCACACCCTAGTATATATAGCTAGTACATCTCGTTAGATATAAGACAATCAAATACAATATCACCCTTCCATTCGGATTTCGAGGCATTGGTATTATCTGCCGGCCGGCGTGTTACTTCATATCCTACGGCAGGTGAGATAAACCTTTCGTTAATTAACTAAACCCCGATATGCATATAAGATCGAATTACGTTAAATCAAACTATAGTCAAAATGACATGCATAGACCAAATTTTACGACAGTTACAAAACTCTTAGCCGGGTCGCATACCTAAACTCGTTTCGACTGCAACACGTCGAATATGTCGATGTCATTTAATGTACTTCCACACAGTTCGAATGCGAAATTTTAGTTTGAAAAAAAAACAGCTGGTGTCGCAAACAACAAAATTTCTCCCGGTATGGGGCGCAGTTATAATACCAAAATGTCGCACTGGCACATGTGCAGGAGCTGCTTTTTCATTCATTTCGACTAGTCGCGTGATGTCACTGTCCCGACATGGCCTTGCCTATTCGCACGGAAGAAAGTTTAAATATTACGTCCAGTTTTGATTTATGACTACATCCCAGTCGAGACGATTTTCGAAGTGCAACTGGGTTTAGATAATTAATGAAGTAACATCGCGTTCCACCATTATAATTATTATTATGTTTTGAAATTTATATTTCCAGAAAATTATTAGAATAATAGTATGTATTTTTTAATTTACATACAATAGTAAAGTTAATATATGAAAACTACACAATATGAAAATAATTTGAATAATTATCATAAAACCCACGATGGCCGAGCGGCTTACGCATCAGTTTATAATGTCGTGGGTCCCAAGTTCGAATCCTTGGTTTGGCAAACGCACATATTGATTTTCAATTTATGTTTGGAGTATGAATCTATTAGGTTGAGCAAGTGGCTAACATCCATTTCTCGTAAAAATAAATCAAAAATCTGTTAAAAACTTTCACTCTGTGGATGACCATATTATGATCTTAAGATCGAGCTTGGTCAAAAAAATATACCTGATACTGCCGAAGTGAAATTAATATATATCTATGGTAAGTAAGATTCAAGAAGATGTTAATGGAAGCACATAGCTAATATCAATCTAAAGCTATAAATAGTATGTTTATTGGTTTTAATAATTATTTATTTTATTGTACCTTAATAAAATACAAAAAAATGTTTAGTGTCACTGCGCAAACGAAGCTACAGTTTTTGAATTGCATTCAACTAAATAATATGAGTTTGTATAAAAGTGAGAATTTTACAAAGTAGCAATTATTCCCATTGATCAATTACCTACTTATTTTACAACTGGAATTTACTATTACTAGGTTAGAGCATTTAAAATATCTTTTAAAAAGACCTTTCGCCATACATAATAAATGCATCTTTATAGTTTTAATTGACATAAAAAAATATATTTATACAGTGCGAAATTATTAGGAAACCTTATTTTTAATAGTCACATATCTCATAATATATAGATAAATCTTCTCTTCTTATTGTGCCATTCCCTAGCGGAGGTCGCCCACCATCAAGGCGATCTTATCTTTGTCGTCTGCTACCCGGAACAGTTCGATGGAGCTGCACTCGTACCAATCAAGGAGGTTCTTAAGCCACGAAATGCGGCGCCGTCCTCTGTTACGCTTCCCATTGATCTTTCCTTGAATGACAAGTTGGGGAATGCTGTATTTTTGTCCTCTCATAATGTGGCCGAGGTATTGTAGTTTCCTGGTTTTGATACTACGTAGAACTTCTCGGTCCTTCCCCATTCGATTGAGAACTTCAATATTTGTCACCCGGTCAGTCCAAGGAATTTTGAGGATGCGTCTATACAGCCACATCTCGAAAGCTCTGTCGAAAGAAGTCTCCGTGACATCTCTTGGTTTAGCGTCCATACTTCCATACCATAGAAAAGAATTGAGAGCACATAACAACGTACCATACGCAGTCTCAGACCTAGGTTAAGATCTCGATTGCTAAGGAGGCGTCTCATTTTGAGAAAGGCGCTCCTTGCGATCTCAATTCTAGTTTTTATTTCCTGAGACTGGTCCCATTTCTCATTGACCCATGTACCTAAATATTTATAATGGGTCACACGTTCGATTGGTTCGCTGTTAATGACAAAATTTGTGTTGGTGTCTGGTGTCGCTGTTTTTGATACTAGTAATAGTTTTGTTTTTTTGAGGATCATTTTTAAACCATAAGAATTACTGACCTCATTAACCTTTTCTACCAGTTGATGTAAACTCTTTAAACTAAGATAAATAAGGTTGTAAATTAGTTTATTGTCCCTAAATAGTATTTTTAGTCCTAAATATTAAAATTAAAGGGTTCAACGATTGTGCTAATAGTATCATCAAACATGTGGCCAACCTGTGACTTTTGACCTGTGAGAAATGACTTTTCGTTGTCATCGGTTATCATAAATTAACGTATGTAGTTTTGGTCTCTCTTCAGTAAGCATTACCATATTTATCAATCTACTTAAGTCTTTGTAATCGGAATTATAATCTATCAAAAGCGCAAATAAAATCCATGTTCAAACTTGGTTAAATCAAAACGGTTTAATCGTAGTTACAATAAGTTAGAACTGCTGTGATGGGAAATATAGATTACCTAATGTAAGAGTGATTAAAAATTAAAAGTACCGCAACGTAATATGGTGAAATGCAGGTTAGGCATAACACCAATAAAAAAAGGTAGACAATATAAATAGAAATCGCCAAACAGCTAAACTGGGAATGGACTGTACATGTCACTAACGGTGTAGTGCTATTCAAAAATATCCTGGAGTGTAGATTATTTGTTAAAATTTATTATTTATATTGACTCCTCCCCATCTAAAAATGTTATGTTTTAAGAATGTTAGAATGAAGTCAGGTCAGAACTTAGACATGTGGTCTATGTATCAACGTAAGATTGGTGTGAATGATCAAATTTGGTAAAGCGCACGACGTTCCTAATTGAAGTGCCGTCCTTTTAGCGGATTTTATTTATTTTCGGCTATCTTAGGGCTAAGCAATGATAGTATTATATATCAATGGGGCTAAGACACATGACAACGCAGACGCCATTGCGTCGAAGCAGTTCTTACTTCATTCGAAAGGTATTCAAACTCAAAAGTTGTAACGCCTTTTATAATGTGCCGCCCCTATGCAACGTATGATCCGCAACGTATGACCTGTATGAACGGTATGATATCCCCATGATATGACATCCATGGGATGTCACTGGTAAAGCGATTTAAGGGATAAGGACTATAATTTTCTCATAGTCTGGTACTGGATTATTTTTCGCATTTTCCTGCCCAGTTTAATAGTTATAATTTAAATATACATTTTTAAGTTAAAAAAAAAATAAGAACCACACAATTTTCTATATTCACGTGATTCAGGATTAGTGCGTGTAGCATAATATTGATAATAAGTGTTTGAAGAAGTGGTCGAACGCCAACTCGGCGCGCTCAGGCTCAACTACACCACTGCATAGCTTGTCATCATATTAACAACTAAAGTTGATAAATCTGGTGGTCAAGAGATAACATTTAAAGAATCAATATCTACATAGTAGTGAATAAGTAGCTGTGAAAGCTAATGAATGAGCTAGCAGAAATCTTTATCTAGCAGTGGATCGACCCCTGCCTGATGACAATGATGATTATAAAATTGCTATTAATTTATACTTCTGAAAAACAAAACTGGGTCGTCATAAATGCACTCATTTTCAAAAACATCAATCGAGTGTTAGGAATATTTCATAACTGTATAATTTTGATTGGAACAAAATATTTATTGGATAATGTTACTGCCAAACTGGTATCGAATTCCCACGAATGTTGCAATTTTTTTGGGGCAACAATGCAAATGGTAGTTTTATTTTAGTACCTATCTCTAACACATATCGAAAATATTAATTTACCAGAGGCGTATGTAGGCATTTTGTCTGATAAACAATTTTTCATTTTTAAATTTATCTTTACATTCATAATAATATATCGGATAATGATGTAGGTATGTGTGTAAACATATATCAATATTTTGATATGTACCTATCTACTTAGGTACCTACTGAAAAATATAGCTTGAAGTGCGATCTCGGAGGCATCACCGTATAAATATTACCAGTATATTACGAGCTATTATTTCTCGCAACCGGCGCACCCCAAGTTATAATTGTAAGTATCTAATCACTAGGCGGTCTGAAAAGCTGAAAGCGGTAGGTATTCAAAAAAAATTCTACATAGGTAAGTAAAAAGAGTAATTTACCATTTTTGTTTCTGTTATATTAACTGTCTTTTTAACGAAGAATGATTATCAGCTATTCGACCTATCTACTAGTTCCTTGCTCTGGATTGCTTGTCCAAGTATGCATGTGAAACTTATACTGTTCATGTAAGGAGAATAAGGAGGCAGGCAAGAAATCACGATGAGATAGAGGCATTGGATGATTACAAGTGGCGCATTGCATCTTTGCGCCTACTTATTCTTTTGAAGTAGGCGTCATAACTGAATCCATCTTCATATTTTCAACACCTGATTGCTGATTAAAAGCAAAACAAGATCGCGAAGAACTGATTCAAATTTGAAGAATTTTCTGCTGCTATCAGTAACAAATTTAACACCAAACATTAAAAGACTAGCGAAATCCAAACGCTCAAAAGCTCTTAGTGCTCCATTCCGCTCAGAGTTCTCTCTCTCTCTTTCATCACATCCAACAACTGTAGTCCAGAGCTATCTTCACCAAACGAGACTCTCCGGCAGCTGTAACACCATCAGCGGGGTCCACGACAGCAATCACCATCTCGTCCAAGAGATCATTTCTGACTATTGTAGATTGGTGCTCCAATAAACGTGTGTTTTTTGAACTGGCATAAATTAATTAATTTAATTGCGTATTGAGTTATTTCGTTTCCTCCCCTAAGCGAAGCAGATCCTACCCCTATCCCTATTTTCCAAACCCAACCGTGAACGTAAGAAGGTAGAAAACGTGCTTAAGTTATATGGCGCATCTGAACTAGTCTGTGAAAAAAATTGGCGCATGGTATGCAAAAGGTTGGCCACCCCTGCAGTATAGATCGATGAACTCATGGGTGGTAGTAGTTAGGAGAGGCCTCTATCCAGCAGCAGATCGACCCCGACAGATGATGGTGATAATACAAATGTTCGTTGCCTATTTTTTTTCATCAAAGGCGGTTTGCTTATAAAAAATAAATTAATATTATGTTCTACTAGTGCGACACTGTAAAATGCATAGTTCGGAAACTATTTCATCTCAAACGGTCGAAGGCACATAGGTATTAAATAGTATTACATGTACACCACTCCAATACATAGTTTAGTTAACTTTATTCAGGTTATGTAACCACCCTGTCTCCTGTCTCCATGTGGTTGATTCACGAACTAAATAATCTAAACAAGCAGGTGTTACGAACCATTAACTTGAAATCATTAATAATTATTACTCACAAAAACACTTAAAATGATGAAAGATTTTTTTACTTCAAACTGAATACAAATTTGAGACCTTGACTTTTCAGTGCAAAAACTACAATACAATTATTATGGATGAATTTAAATCGAATTATTTTATATTTAGTTTTTTAGTCAATCGATTTTTCGGTTGTATCATTATTATTAAGACTAATTATCGAGGTTGCTAACCCGAAAGGGAATTGAAAATGAGTTATTTGTGGGTTACATTATTATTTAAATTGTCATATACAGCGTCCCTAAACTGTGGAATAGTCGTTTCTTGACTATGACTGAAATTTAAGTAATAAACTGGAATAAGTACTATAAAATTGTGTTTTATTTAATTAAACAAATAAATAATCAAATAATACAATGCAGTTCCACCATGAATTGACAATCAACACTATAAAAGAAATTAAGAAGTTAGCATTATTTTTTGACAGTTTAGTTTTCAAGTTGCTCTCCTGTAAAATTAAAAATTATCAAATTATAAAAGACTCTTTTTACTTAGCACAGTCGATATAAATAAACAGTTTGTCTTTGCCTGTGTAATATCTGTACCTGACAGCCAGTGTATCGTATCTCCAAAGAAATAGTTTCGAGAAAGCTCAATTTGGTTTTGAGAATTTTCAATCGAAATATCTATCGGCTAAACGGTTAAAATTACTAAAAATTACTAGTAATTAATATTATTCCATTGCAAAATTATTACGCATAGATTTTCTATATAATTTGGAATACATCAGAAACATTTTACATATTAGAAAAAAACATTTAAACACTTAGTGTTATTGAAATAGTTTCAGTTTTTATCTTCACATAAAATTATATTTTCTCGAAAATGTATCTATCTACAGTTAGTATTTTATTAAATTATATAATATTAAAAGTTAATTATATGTCGCTCACACAATGGTGTCAACTTATTTATTGTGGTAGATATTTCAATACGACAGTTAGTTTTGCCCTTTATAATTTTAGAATTGATTGGAAAAAAATATTACACTTCAATAAATGCCAGTATTTTTTTTTCTGTTATAAAAAAATAAGATCTAGATAAAATCCCTCAAAAACACATTGTTGAAATAATATTTGATAGACACGTCGAATAATTGGAATTAGTATTTTCTTTTATTATGTGTTGATTGTCTTGCAAAATATATACTTACAATTAATATTCCTGATTGACACTATTATACAATTTTGTTCATTATTATCTAAAAAATCACTGTGCGTACCTGATACTTTTGTATTAGTTTAGTTATATTGTGTGGTGGAATTTTGAGTCAATTGTATAGATATTACACCTGCTATTCCGAGTTGAATTTGGAATAAAGAATTGTATAAATTATATACTACATACTTATTATAAAATCGATAGGCTCACCTTTCAAAAAACAGTGTTCATGGTATGGTGGACAAGTTATTTAATTTTACTAAGATTTTCCCTTCATTTTTTCTTTGTTTATTTTCTAATGTACCAATTTACTTCACCGCAAGATGAAGGCCTCAGTTACAGAGCGACACCAAGTCTTCTGCGTCACCACGGTTGATTTCTGGAACTAAAACCCGCCCCACCGCATTTACTTTAACGCTGCTACATTTCCCGTGACCATAATGCAGCGTGTGTTCTATGTCGCGTGGAGTTTTATTAACATTAAAATGCTTAACTCTTTGTGGAAGCAGAATATGTAGATCATCATTTCGAATGTAGAGGTATTGTGAAGAGGAGCAGCAGAAAAGAAAGCTTTTAATTCATTTCAATAGTGCCAGAGATACAGTATCTGCTGTGAAAAGTCAAAACGCAAAGAGCACGTGACTTAATAGTATCAGCGCACAAAAACCAAGTAACGTAACAGTGTGCGCCCTTCAAAGTTGTGTTGATCAATTTGCACCAGAGTGAGTGTGATTACACTGATTACTATATAGATACTATACTTATATTATGGTTAATCCTCGATGAGAAAAGACTTTATCGCTCTCCGGAAAATGCCGCAAATTTTTTGAGAGCTAAGAAATTAGATACAAAGCCGTAATAATTATTGCCGACCGGTCAAACTGAAGGTCTTCCCTTTCAATCAACATATAGGGACACTCCCAGAGGATTTGATTGGCGTCATACATTAAGTTACGTGTGTTTAGTTGAGTGCCAACCTGAAAATGCGGAAGTCACATTTTTATCGTTTTTGAGTTAAGTATATAGATTTAAATGTTTATTCACGTTCTGTTAATGCTGAAAATCACATGGTTTTCAAAATACTTACTTACTTCTAAAACGGCGGTAGTCCAATTATACTTTAGAGCTGAAAGAGTAGTTGTCAAATTTAAGTAATTTTTGCTTTAATCTATAGCAAAAAGATTAATTGCAAAAGTGCGGATTATGAATGATATTGAATATGTGACTTCCAGACTTTTAGCTCTAAGCTACAGTTGGCAGTCTCAATGAGTTTGTACATGCAACCCGGCTACGTGTATAAATATTGATATCATCGCTGATATGTTTGCACGAGCCCTGGCCTGGCTATAACAGAGCCCAAAATTTTGTTTAAACGTTAAATACTTATACTAAAGTCTAAACAAACGAATAGTTAACAATCGGGACAGCATTTATAGTTGTGAACTGCTGCCCCCGTACGTCAGTCCACCTCTGTTTCGGTTTAAATAATAGCTTTGAACTAAAGTACGTAGTGTTTGTAAATAGGTTTAACTCCCATTATTATTTGGAATCGTGATGATTATTGCTTTGTTTGCACCGTGTCCACGGGAGCGTATTCCGTTGAAAAGTGAGAGGCTTCTCAAGAATTTGATAAGAAAATTGTATGTATAATACAATAATATTATATATAAATATATTATATATACATACGCCTGCATTTTGCAAACTAATTGAACTCCCAGATTGTACGAAAATAGTCTTTCGCGAACCTCCAATATTTTTCGATATTTTTTGTCATTGTACAATGTTTCAATTAAATTTATTATTTCACAATGAGTCGTATAATATTTCCAAAAACTACCAGAAATATATATACATATTCCAAATTATATAATTTCACACAATATTTCATGACCATTGATTATTTCCAAATCTGTGTGGATCTTGGCCTTCACTAGGATAGTTTTTCTTTTAAATTCTGATTTACACACACATATTGTTAGTGCGGCAGGCGAAAAATTTATCCAATCCACGAAAGCTAACTCTCATAAGTTGTAGGTATTATTTGCATTCCTTCATTAATTTGCCATCCCAAATCAACGCATGACCTCTTTATTACATGTACTTGGTCTTGATACCCGTTCAACATGTCCATGTGGCGGAGAAATACAGAACGCAAACCACATCCTTTGAGAATGTCTTATATTGTGTACAGAAAGGGAAGAGCTGCCCAAGTTGGTTCAACCAGCTATTGGGCCCATCGGACCATCCAACCTGATCACCACAAAGGCCAATTTTTTGCATTTAGAGAATTTTCGGCCTCATACTGTCAATGTGAAGGTCTCTTCACTTAGGTTTATGTGCAGTTTTATATAAGCGTTTGTTACTTATTGACTGGTCCTGAGACATTCCCAGTTATAAACAAATTATGTTTCATATCAAACGTAGGGTCCCGTGATACGATTGATTATGGCCTTGTCTACATGGCGCGTTTTAACTCGCGCGCATTCAAGGTACATGTGACCTCATTGAGGTGTCCACATTCACTCGCGGCGATCGCGGCGAGACACGCGCCATGTGAACAAGGCCTAAGACGAGGTGTGGTTTGGTTACTCCATTAACTTCAATCACTATTAGTTAATTATGGCACAGGTGGATGAATTGGTAAATCACATTGGCCGACACCATATTTATAAAGATTTTTTCTAATAGGTATGATTCTGATGTAAGTCCAAAAGTTGGTAAGTCTCGAAATCATGTTATGGAGTAATTGCAATTTGAATGTTCGACATGCCCTCTAAAATCAGGCATAATGCTAATTTCTTTGTGCTTTTTGTGCATTTTCTATATATCGGATTACCTTGTTTTTTCCTAGCATACATATTTATTTATATATAGACAAATAATCCGTTGTCAACTCTAAATATCCAAATTATCGACTTACAACCTTTTGGCAGCAACCCCACGGTATGTGGGTTCACAAAATCGACATAGAGTACCATAATCTAAAAATACTATAATACGGTTCGTTAGTTCTTATATAGTTACTGTATGTATCTATCTACTGATACTTTGTCAAAGTCATTGATATGAAGTTTTAAAAGCGGATACGATAATAATTGTCACCGAAGTTGACCTAATCCATAATATTATAATTTACCCACAACATATTGTAGCTGACATGGGTAGGCTATAATATTTATTAGACAGGTTTGCCTTTTGCTCTTATCTCATATCAGTCAACTGCGGATGTCGATCAAGCAGTGGTCAGGATATTGCGAGAATTCAAGAAAACAATGTTATATGCTCATACGATTTATACTATAGGTACTCGTATATTCAGAGATTGAAAACGTAAAGAGATAACCTTTTATTGAATTTTTGTGAACAATCCATATCAAAATGAGTACCTACCTATATTGATAAAACAATGGTTATTAAGGCATTTACTGTATCTACCAAATGTCTACGTTTCAGGACTGATAAAAAAGATATTAAAAACCTCATTCTATAGTGATTGACCCTAAATGAATTAAATTGAAAAAAATGTCGACTGGTCCACTGGTAACGTTCAGCGACATCCCTAGACAAAATGCCGCCCCTAGGCAGCGCCAAAATGCCACCCCATTTTTGTACAGTATTTTTTTATCATCCTTTCATGACTCCAATACCTAAGAAATTTGTTGCATGGATACATTATTACTTACAAAATATATAGCACAAAATCTAATTTAAATGCCATCTCTACTTCAATAGACAATATTGCGAGTCCACGGTGTCAGATACATTTAAAAATACACCTGACAACTTTCAAAATTCGCGAATCACTGGCAAAAATGTTTGGATAAATCTGCACACGTCATTGCTGGTCATCAAGGACGTGACGTCCAAGGACAACGGAAGTAAACTAGACATCGCGAACCCGACAAAAATAATTACAGTACTGTTAAACCTTCTATGTTAATTAATACATTTGGTTTCTAACCAGTGAGCTGATTTTTTTAACGGAACGATATTTCCGTTATTAATAAGTTTAGGTACCTATTCCTATATTTATCTGATTCTCCTCGACTTGCCGCCCTTCGAGTAACTGCCGTCCCCAAGCGACGCTTAATCTGCCTACCCCCATGGGACATCACAGGTTACGTTAGTTGGTTAGCAGCTAGCGACAGGTGACTTCTCATTGTAGGTTCATAATATGACATTTATTATTCGTTGAATACAAAAAAATAGTTAATATAATAATTACAGTGTACCTATAACAATTCCCAACCTTTTAACACCTGCGGTTTAGTGAAAATTGTAGAAATATTTTGCAGACTGCTAACACAAAATAAAAACTATCATTTATATACTTAGTATTTTTTATTAATTTTTAAATTTTGTGTTATAACTGATGAATATAACAGATATATTATAACAGTCTGATTGTGAATATAAAAACATGTAAGTTTACCATGAAAATTATATTGCTTAACAGAAATAATCAGAAACGTATCTGTAAATAAATTGTTAATACCAGACCAAAATCGACTTCTAAATCTTTACTACAATAGTCAGCGCTGGAAATGGAAAACTTTACGAACCGGAGAGCTCGATAATTTTACAAAAATATTAACATACCTAGTTATCTAATTTTACGTGTATTTAAAAAAAGTGTGTTAGATTTTTTGTTATATGGCCTATCGAGCTCAGACGGTCCAATTAATTTTTCCACAAGAGGGAGAGATAATTGTGGGGTTTTATGAACCAGAACGGCAATCCTGTGCGCTCCGGTCCATTTCGAGCTCTGATAATAGTTGATAACGATAGACTCTGTGTTGTTTTGGAGACACGAAGCGCTGCATTGACATCCATGCGGTTATTCTATTTAGTTTTTATTACTGACATAATATGTAGTCGAAAATCTGGACAATAATTTCAGTGATTTTAATGATACTAAAAAGTGACGCAATGTTTGTATTTTATGACTGAATACCATAGTGGCATTAGAAAAATAATAATATTTGTATATTTCATTTTTGGGATGACGATTTGCTTTGAATTTTTGGCATATTATGCATTTTAATGTAGGCGACGATACTTTTTGCGGACCGGCTGTATTTTTCTGCGGACCGGCGGTTCGGAAACACTGGCATATTATTATACACGATCAAGAAGAATATTACAATAATCGGTATGTGTACTTATGTACGCGCGTTAGAAGTTATACTTCCTTGGCATAACAAAATAAAATAATCGCACACCGCGTTGGTCAAAATTCACATCAACCAAAAATATTCAAACAGTTACAAAATAGTTTTCACATAAACTAAACATGTACCTAATACCAAACAAAAGTAACGTACCAATCACACTTAAAAATATTAAGCTTAGTTTTGACAGCTAATCACATATAAAAAGGAGTAGGTACAATTCACAACGCGAAAGAATATTTTTCACCAAGCAAAATAATCCATACTCCTTACTCCTTATTCTATGGTCACTATGGTCGGCTATGATGACATCATTGCGTGAGACGTCATGTTTTAGATCTGTCAAATTATAAAGTATGATATAAGATAGAATTTACGTTTTAATAGCCCCATATCAATAAAAACTAGAATAAAGGAGGGCCGCTTATTGGAGTGCCGCTGGTTCATTTCTAGACACTTTAACTTTAATTACTTATTTTAATTAATAAATTATTTAATTATTTCTCGTTGTTTTTATTTTATTTTGGCCAACAATAATAAATTCGTTTCCTAAGCAACGGAACAATTCTTCGTACATATAATAATAAATTCGCTGCGTAGGCATCGGAATAAACCATATTATTATACTGTATAATCGTCACGATTGCATTATCATACTGTAGCGTAAAGGCAGTGCTTTCGGCTGATAACCGAACAATCGTGGTTCGAATACAATCGAGTACGATGTTTTTCGTGTGAAAAAATAAATTATGTGTTACATGTCACACGCCAAAAATACACTCTGATCTGATTTTCAAAACGCTCATAAAGACCTATAACTTAAAAATATTAGTGTTGGTAACTCACTCTGAAACCAATAGATGTACTTTATAATATTATGTCCCCGGTAAGTAGGTAGGTACTATCACCCACTTTATTTTAGCTTCGTGATTTATGGAAACGTGCAACTGCCTCAGAAAAGACAAGTGTAAGGAAAGATATTTTATATTGAGAGATTGTATATTCCTAATTACAATGCCAGTACCTACCGTACTTCAGAAATTGATTGAATCAGACAACTCGGTTATTATTGTTTCAATTGCTATTGTTCTAACGTTGTTAATAGTATTTATTGAGAAGCCATTGTTATAGAAGTGTATCAATAATTATTGTGAAATATTGGTAACAACGTACCCTCTAGTGTTTACTTACCCTTTTGCGAGACTCATAAAAACAGTGTTAAACATTTTTTCCCCAATATAAACAACACTGGTTCAACATTCTAAGCTTAAATTAATTAAATTAGATGTCGCCAATTTGTGAAAATGGCTGGAGCTATTGCTTGGACATGTACATATTATATAACTGCTGAACAAATACATTGTGTTTAGGGATTACAATACCGAATATATATATATATATATATATATATATATATCAATACTGGTATTCGTCAAAACATATTATATAAAAAAGAAGTAGGTACCTATCAATAGCTATAAGCTTAATTAAGCTATAACTATTAAAATCTATTTAAAACACTATGTTATATAGCAACCTATATTAATTTATTATATTGATCTTTGTAATTATGTATAGATCATAATATTATTTTTGAACTGCTAATTTTTACAAAAGACCGGGTACAGAAAAATCTCTCAAAAATTCAACGTTTGTGGGATGTACCAACTCGTATTATCAACGCTGTATCAATAGTTGTAGAATAATTGAAAATATTTGCTATGAATGTTTTATTTTTCGAAATATGTTAATTCATCGCGATAATTCTGTGTATTAATTGAGGGATTTTGTTTTAATATTATTTAATTTTTGTTGGCTTCAGTCAATATATTTGCGTTTTGGCAGTATTAGATTTATACACTAAATTTAATAAGTACCACCAATATAGTAGTAAGTAATAATATTTTTTTTTTCGACCATGTCCGATCTTGATAGGATCATATGGGCCTCCACAGAGTGGAGGTTTGTATTGACAGATTTTTTTGTTTTTTACGAGAAATGGATGTCAGCCACTTGCTCAACCTATTAGGACACACACAAATTGAAAAACAATATGTGTACTTGCCAGACCCAGGATTCTAACCTGGGACCCACGGCTTTATAGTCCAACGCTTATGCCGCGCGGCCACCGTGGGCGAATAACAATAATTACAAGATAAAAAGAACTTTTTATATGCAACGTTTTGAAATTTTCTGTTGAATCATATAAACTTGACTTGACTAGCTTAAACGTTGAAAAAAAATTTACCTGATACAAATAATACTGAAATGTCATTTTGACATGTCATATTGATTTCCATAGTAACGCACGTATATGTTAATAATTTAGTTGCTAGGACTCCAGACCCCTCTAGCAACCAATAATGGCGTCGAAATAACTTTTCATAGAAAACAGAATTAACTGAAAATGAATCCAATTCTACTTAAAGATGGCTACAAGTATTTAAAACATCCATTGGCATCGTGTTCTGATATATTCTAAAAGTTTCAAATGTCTAGCTAATCGGGAAGATAGTTAAACATCAATTGCAAGAATTGTACCGGACAAAGAACCACCGGAAAAATAAGAATACGAGCTAAGAAAAACGTTGTAAAAAATAACATAAAATTCATGTTTGAAAATATTTACGTGTATGATTTCTTTATACTGAAAATACCGGTATTTTGGATTTTTGAAACCGGTATTTCGGTATCGATAAGTAATTGAATACCGGTATTGCAATCCCTAATTGAGTTCCTATCTTAATAATATAACGATAACAACGCAAATGTATTGCCAAATCAATTCTGTGAAATATATCTATAATCCAAATAAGTTGATACAATGTATTTACATAATATTATGTTATAAATTTAATAATGTGTATGTTGTTAAGTCAATGTTACGACTAGATGACTCAATTTTGACATTGATAGGTAATAACATTGTTACCTACAATGGTAAGTGGAGTATAACTAGATTAAAAAATAATTACCCGTCACTTCACCATGGAGATATTTAGTTATATTATTAAAATCAAAAATGCAACAATATATTAAAATATTTGTATTATTTACCTACAACGTTCTAACTATTCGAATTTCAAAGCCTTTTTGAACGAATAATTCCCAGAAATAATAAAAGTAATAATAAAAAACAGCATTAATAAAGTTACCTAATTTTATTCTTTTGGTGACGATAGTTGTATGTAGGTATGTAATATATAATATAAGAACAGTAACCTAAGAGAAAGGTAACTAAGTACATTTAAACCCAATCGTCTCAATTTACCTTTGAAAGATCAGGTCCCTTATAGAAAAGGTTCTGTAACTTTTTATCTTATTAAATCGATGTAATACAATAAAAATAGTTCTTCAATTTCTGTATTTAATGACATACCGAAAGAATTACCATAAGAAATTTCCGACACGCTTTCTTCTATGTAATGCTGTCAATCCCACCATTGTCAACCCGAAGAGCTATTTTTCTTTTAAAACATTTCTTTCTATACCCACTTCTTCGTGGGTTTATTTACAATCCGTCTATATTGGCAATATTATGACCTATTTTCTTATGTCTTTCCCTTGCATTCCAGTGTTTTTTTTTTGATTTTTCAAAGTTTTTTATTTAGACTTTCGCGTTAAACTTAGAGTAATTATTCATCTCATAAGCACCTACGTTCTACAAATTAGATTGAAGGATTGATGAGGAACCGATAAGACGTGACAGTTGGAAAACTACTTATTTAGACTACAATGATAATAGTGTGTAAACTTTTAAAAATATTTATACGTAGTGCCTAGTTATAGACTTCAAAGTCTTGCGACCACATACCTACAGATAATATGGATATATGTAAATATATGTAAAGGATAATAGCTGTATAAAATATCGTGTAAATAACGAATTTTTGTATCAAATAACGTGAATTATAACATCGTTGATCTTATTTATCAGCTTAAAAATAGATAATTTCTAAAACGTGGGAATAAAATATTCATTTTAAGTTGACACATTATCTTAATGAAGATGAATAATAGATTATTTTCTATTTTGTTGATACTTAAGTGATGGATAGTAAAATAATTTAAAACACATATATTTCACCAACTTTACTGTCAAATAGACATTTTCAATGCTTGAAGTAGGTAAGTAGGTAGCTGCTTTGCACAACTGTTTTATATAATATTAATTTTATTCGTATAGCGGTGGAGTATCAGGTATCACTGATAGAAAAGAAAACAATAAAAATCATAGAAAAAATATAAAATTGTATCAATATATTGATAGCCCATAGATTTTCTGTCCAATACGTCAAGACCTCCAGTCAAACTCAAGAGGTCTTTCTCCAAGTCTATTCCAATAAGTGATATTATATTAAAATAGCCCTACTGGAATCTGTGATACGTAAAAATATTGTGGTAGTGATTTAATTTTATTAATTACTTCGATAATTTTTAATAAACCATTTCTTTTATTCAACGAATAATTCACAAGATTTGAGAATGTAACATTCCATATGTTGAACATACATAACTTGAAAATATTCAGATAAATAAATACCCACTAGAAAAAATCACATTTGAAAAAAATACTATTTTTATTACTACTTTAAACATTGTTAGCAAGTTCAAGTAGACGTTAGAGGTGAATTTAATATTTAAGACGGTCAATAACACCAACATAATATTTGTTATCCGATAGAATTTGCTTTATATGGCTACCCATTGGCCAATATAAATAGTCAGTATTATCAGTTATTTTAATTAAATTTTATTGTATATAATCTTGTAGTTTAAACTATTATTTTTGAGCACAAAAAGCTACACAAAACTGTCTTATGAATCTGTACTGAGTCTACTTAGAGTTAAATATTTGGCGAGAGCCGGGCGTCGTTATTCCTTGATTTAAAACACAAAAATCGATAGTCAATAATAACGCAATTTGATAAGCATTTCTTGTAGGACCCACAAGTTTAAATTATTGTAATTAAGTAGGAGGCTTGTAGCTTAATTTGTTAAATCATGTTGGCGCGATACCAGTGGATATACGGGTTCAAATCCCGTCAGGCGTCGTATTTTTTTTTTGAAATGTGTTTTCAAGTTAATTATGTATCTTCAATAATTATATTAAAATATTACTACGAATAACTTGAGAAGAACTGGCATGGGTATTTATATAAAACTGCTGCAACAGTTGCAATATATTAACAAGTTGTTTGGTCTATATTTAATTTTAGGTTGGTGTAACAATATGTTCCTTGACAGACCAATTACGACCGGTAGATAATACGTATGTTAAAGGTTGATGTTGATAGATAGACGCTTTAATTGAACAGATCAAAAGGGTGATAAAAATACATTTAATTATAATAGATTCATATTATATGGATAGAAACGGATGGTATGAATACCTCTTGGTCGATAATTCATTACGATACATAATATGATTTCGAGAAGATTGTAGAAGAAGAGAGCTGAAGATGAAAGAAGCCTGCGAACAACTTATAGGTATAAAATTGTTTGTGAACATTGCAGATACACAAATACACGTGTACAGTCATATTATGTTTGTAACTAAACGATAGTCCATAGATGAGGACATCGAATTAAACGTTTGGGCAGTCCATCCCACAAGATATATTTAAAAATACATAACAAAATTCATATTCAAGCGTTTGATCTCAGATCTCTGATCTCCGATGTATGACTAATGCATAACAGTTGATTATAAATAATTACAAGATAAAAAGATTTTTTTATGGACAACGCCATTTCTATTGGCATTTCTCAGTGGCTAAGCTACAACATACGGCCGCAGCCATAAATTGACTAACGATAAATGAAGTAGGGAGTAAGATCATGTTAACGCGCGTGTTTGAACATGTACCGTTTAAAAAAAATCGGTTAGGTACATATTCAAACACGCACGTTAACATGATCTTACTCCCTATTTCATTTATCGTTTGTCAATTTATGGCTACGGCCGTATGTTGTAGCTTAGCCACTGAGAAATACCAATAGAAATGGCGTATTTCAAAAAAATACTACCTTATTCTTAGGTCAATAATTATTATAAAGCAAACATTATTCGTAGAATGTGTATCACATTCGAATGGTCAAAGACATAGCTTATAATCAGTATCTTTAAAAGTATCTTTAAATGTGTAAATCTTGCCCATTTTTTGAATAATAAAATGCCTGAAATTGTAAATGCCTGTAAAATTTGGGATCACAGAGATTATCAATATAATTTTTTATTGTAAACATTTCACTATAATAATGTCGACATAAATTTTACTAATGATTTTATAAATGCTTTTAAAAATCAATGAATATAAATTTTTTTAACACCACTTCACATGGACGTACTGAAATATGACTATATTCTAAAACATTAGAGCGAGAGGTTTAAAAGAATACTATTTTATGTAATAAAAATACTTTACGGAGTCATCAAATGTTTAAAATAAATATAAAGGATAATAAGGCTTCAAAATTATGTAAATAGATTATCTACAACATTTAAGGAATGTCCAGGATCATGCGTTGAAAATAGCATCAAAGCTCAATTTTGACTTACGCTGAGCACGTCCGCCCTTAAGTACAATGTTTAAAAAATAAATGAATTCAATTGTTTTAATTTATATTGCCTGTTTGTATTGTATGTTTGTTTGTTCGTATTTAATGCGCAGCCATACCGTTCATCCGATTGCGATAAAACTTTGTAAACTTATTGCTTGCACTTGCGGGAAGAGTATAGGCTATACTAATATATAAAAATGAATGTCTGTCTGTCTGTATGTCTGTCTGTCTGTCCCGTATGCGTTCCTATACCATTCATCCGATTGCAATGAAATTTTGGTAAGTGGTTGTATGCATACCCATAAAGGTTTCTGAATTAGAAAAATCATCATCTTCTTCTTCTTCTTCATTATATTTTTTTTTATTCGTATGGTTCCTATACCATTCATCCGATTGCAATGAAATTTTGGTAAGTGGTTGTATGCACACCCATGAAGGTTTCTGAATTAGAAAAATCATCATCTTCTTCTTCTTCTTCATTCTATCTTCTTTTATTCGTATGGTCCCTATACCATTCATCCGATTGCGATGAAACCTTCATCAGTTGTTGTGGTAACACCCGCAATGGTTTTTGAATTAGTACAACCATCTTCTTTTTCTTCTTCTTCTTCTTCTTCTTCTTCTATTCTTTATTCTTCTATTCGTATGCGTTCCTATTCCATTCATCCGATTGCAATAAAATTTTCGTCAGTAATTGTGCCAATACCCGCAAAGGTTTCTGAATTAGTACAACTATCTTCTTCTTCTTCTTCTTCTTCTTCATTCTATCTTCTTTTATTCGTATGGTCCCTATACCATTCATCCGATTGCAATGAAACCTTCATCAGTTGTTGTGGTAACACCCGCAATGGTTTTTTAATTAGTACAACCATCTTCTTCTTCTTCTTCTTCTTCTTCTATTCTATATTCTTCTATTCGTATGCGTTCCTATTCCATTCATCCGATTGCAATAAAATTTTCGTTAGTAATTGTGCCTACACCCGCGAAGGTTTCTGAATTAGTACAACCATCTTCTTCTTCTTCTTCATTATATCTTCTTTTATTCGTATGGTCCCTATACCATTTATCCGATTGCGATGAAACCTTCGTCAGTTGTTGTGGTAACACCCGCAATGGTTTTTGAATTAGTTCAACTATCTTCTTCTTCTTCTTCTTCTTCTATTCTATATTCTTCTATTCGTATGCGTTTCTATTCCATTCATCCGATTGCAACAAATTTTTCGTCAGTAATTGTGCCAACACCCGCGAAGGTTTCTGAATTGGTACAACCATCTTCTTCTTCTATTCTATCTTCTATTCGTATGCGTTCCTATACCATTCATCCGATTGCAATGAAATTTTGATCAACTGTTGTGCTCACGCCGCAAAGGTCTCTGAATTGTTACAACTATTTTCTTTTTCTTCTATTCTATCTTCTTCTATTTGTATGCGTTCTTATACCATTCATCCGATTGCGATGAAATTTTGACCAGTTGTTGTGAGCACGCCCGCGAAGAGTTCTGAATTAGTACAACTATCTTCTTCTTCTTCTATTCGTATGCGTTCCTATACCATTCATCCGATTGCAATGAAACTTTGGTGAGTTGTTGTGCCCTTGCCCGCAAAGGTTTCTGAATTACTACAATCATCTTTTTCTTCTTCTATTTGTATGCGTTCTTATGCCATTCATCCGATTGTGATGAAATTTTGACCAGTTGTTGTGCGCAAGCCCGCGAAGGTTTTTGAATTAGTACAACCATCTTCTTCTATTCGTATGCGTTCCTATACCATTAATCCGATTGCAATGAAACTTTGGTGAGTTGTCATGCGCATGCCCATGAAGGTTTCTGAATTAGAAAATCATCTTCTTCTACTATTCGTATGCGTTCCTATACCATTCATCCGATTGCGATGAAACTTTTGTCAGTTGTGTGCGGTTTCTAAATTATTATTATATAACATACAAAGTTTGTTGTTTGTTTGTTCCATCCAATTTTGATTTTTTTTTTATTACATATTTATAACATTAATAACGTTTTCATATTTTGGATTCGATTTTAATTTAGTGTTCTTATGTTTGACCTTTACTCCTATTATAATTATTTTCATATTGCCATATTGTATTACACAGATATTTTAATATTAAAGAAATAATTACCTCTTATTATTTTTCAAATATCTAAGATAAATATAACCACGAAGCGACCCCGTGCAAAGCCGGGTGCTTCAGCTAGTCTAATATATAAAAATTAATATTTGTGTGTTTGTTTGTTCGTATTGAATGCGCAGCCATACCGTTCATCCGATTGCGATAAAACTTTGTAAACTTATTGCTTGCACTTGCGCGAAGAGTATAGGCTATATTAATATATAAAAATGAATGTCTGTCTGTCTATATGTCTGTCTGTCCCGTATGCGTTCCTATACCATTCATGCGATTGCGATGAAATTTTGGTAAGTGGTTGTATGCACACCCATAAAGGTTTCTGAATTAGAAAAATCATCATCTTCTTCTTCTTCTATTCTATATTTTTCTATTCGTATGGTTCCTATACCATTCATCCGATTGCAATGAAATTTTGGTAAGTGGTTGTATGCACACCCATGAAGGTTTCTGAATTAGAAAAATCATCATTTTCTTCTTCTTCTTCATTCTATCTTCTTTTATTCGTATGGTTCCTATACCATTCATCCGATTGCGATGAAACCTTCGTCAGTTGTTGTGTTAACACCCGCAAAGGTTTCTTAAATAGTACAACCATCTTCTTCTTCTTATTCTTCTTCTTCTTCATTCTATCTTCTTTTATTCGTATGGTCCCTATACCATTCATTCGATTGCAATGAAACCTTCGTCAGTTTTTGTGGTAACACCCGCAATGGTTTTTGAATTAGTACAACCATCTTCTTTTTCTTCTTCTTCTTCTATTCTATATTTTTCTATTCGTATGCGTTCCTATTCCATTCATCCGATTGCAATAAAATTTTCGTCAGTAATTGTGCCAACACCCGCGAAGATTTCTGAATTAGTACAACCATCTTCTTCTTCTTCTTCTTCTTCTGCTTCATTCTATCTTCTTTTATTCGTATGGTCCCTATACCATTCATCCGATTGCGATGAAACCTTCGTCAGTTGTTGTGGTAACACCCGCAATGGTTTTTGAATTAGTACAACTATCTTCTTCTTCTTCTTCTTCTTCTATTCTATATTCTTCTATTCGTATGCGTTTCTATTCCATTCATCCGATTGCAATAAAAATTTCGTCAGTAATTGTGCCAACACCCGCGAAGGTTTCTGAATTAGTACAACCATCTTCTTCTTCTATTCTATCTTCTTCTATTCGTATGCGTTCCTATACCATTCCTCCGATTACAATGAAACTTTGGTGAGTTGTCGTGCGCACGCCTGCGAAGGTTTCTGAATTAGTACAACCATCATCTTCTTCTTCTATTCGAATGCGTACCTACACCATTCATCCGATTGCAATGAAACTTTGGTGAGTTGTCGTGCGCATGCCCACGAAGATTTCTGAATTAGAAAATCATCTTCTACTTCTATTCGTATGCGTTCCTATACCATTCATCCGATTGCAATGACATTTTGATCAAGTGTTGTGCCCTTGCCCGCAAAGTTTTCCGAATTAGTACAATCATATTTTTCTTCTTCTATTTGTATGCGTTCTTATGCCATTCATCCGATTGTGATGAAATTTTGACCAGTTGTTGTGCGCACGCCCGCAAAGGTTTCTGAATTAGTACAACCATCTTTTTCTTCTTCTATTTGTATGCGTTCTTATGCCATTCATCCGATTGTGATGAAATTTTGACCAGTTGTTGTGCGCACGCCCGCGAAGGTTTTTGAATTAGTACAACCATCTTCTTCTTCTTCTATTCGTATGCGTTCCTATACCAGTTATCCGATTGCAATGAAACTTTGGTGAGTTGTCATGCGCACGCCCACAAAGATTTCTGAATTAGAAAATCTTCTTCTTCTACTATTCGTATGCGTTCCTATACCATTCATCCGATTGCGATGAAACTTTTGGCAGTTGTTGTGCGTACACCTGCGAAGGTTTCTAAATTATTATTATTATATAAAATACAAAGTTTGTTGTTTGTTTGTTCCATCTAATTTTGTTTTTTTTTTACAACATATTAATAACATTAATAACGTTTTCATATTTTGGATTCGATTTTAATTTAGTGTTCTTATGTTTGACCTTTACTCCTATTAGAATTATTTTCATATTGCCATATTGTATTACACAGATATTTTAATATTAAAAAAATAATTACCTTTTATTATTTTTCAAATATCTAAGATACATATAGCCACGAAGCAACCCTGTGCGAAGCCGGGTACTTCAGCTAGTATTATTATAAAATATGAAGAAACTAGTAAAAACGACAAGCAATAATGAGCTCTGTGACCATCGTCTCACATGATTAGATTTGCTTAATTGCTTTTAATTGCCTACCTGACTACCCGCGACTTGCATCAAAACAATCTCAACTATTATAAATAGACCGGAATAACGACTTGAACCAACTCTACGTATATATTATTATTACATCGGTCATACAGTTTGCAGAATGTTTATATTATTTCATAATGATATTCTGCTCTAGTTTGCGATATTAAGATTATCTATCGAGATAATAAATAATTTTGCTATTAAATGCAAATCAATTTTATTATTATATTCAATGACAGAAAGATTACAGTGAACTTGTCGATGGTTTTAAGATTAAGTATCCAATATCATGTTTTGATTGAATAAAACAAACAGTTACAATAATTTAACGGTTTAAAAGTTTCTGTATTTGTATAATTAGGTGATGAACATTTTCACCGGAAAATTAATAAAGCTTTGTTAAGTGTTTCATTTGCTATCGTGTAGTAATATTAGTAATTTAATTTTTGCGTACAAGTACGTATCTCTATATAACACACAATGATGGGTTTGTTTCTAGAATTATTGTATGAAAAATTCTGTAATTTATATATATAGTATATTATTGAATAAACAATTCTACTCAACTTTGACGTCAAAAGTTGTCAAAGGATGACTATAATATTTTTTTTTTTTTTTAATAATAACCATACCCTTGCTTTTTCGTACAAGGTGGTTGGGTGTGTTAGTTGCATTGGTGTGGGGCTAATTAGGTGCCTCCATTTATATCTTTAATTTTCTTTATGGCCAGGATTAAATATTTTGTGTAGTGTTCTTGTGTTGTTCTATTGCTTAGTGCTTCGTGAGGCTTTTGGAGGTCAATTTCGTGATTATGTTGTCTACATCGAGTCCTGAGAGTCCATCGCTCCCTTTCTAGTATAGGGCAGTCGTTGATGACATGCCACACAGTTTGAGATGTGTTGCCGTCACATGGACAACAGTCGTCATCCCTCAATTTAAATCTTTTTAGATAAGCTCGCACCGATCCGTGGCCTGTTAGTATCTGTGTGAGTTCATGTGATATTTTTAAGTTCCTGGCAAGAGTGATGGCACAGTTTATGTTTGGAATAAATTTCTGCGTTATTGATCCTGTGGCGGATGTTGTGTATCTGTGGTTCCATAGCTCTATGGTATCTTCGTTTAGTTTTTGTTTTGCGTAACTCAGAGGGAAGTGTGTATAGGTTAAAGGTCTTTTGTCTGTTGTGGCTTGTTTAGCGTATTTATCAGCTTCCTCGTTTTCGGCTATCCCTGTGTGACTTCTTATCCAGAAGAATCTGGGGTTTGTTCCTATCATTCGAAGCTGTGTTGACAGTGTTAAAATGTCTCTTACAAGTGGGTGTGTCGATGATGGGTTTTGGAGAGCTACCAGACTGGATTGGCTATCTGAGAATATGTTTACATAGTCGTGTCTGTGGAACTTTAATCTTTTGAGTGTCCACTCGAGAGATTCTTTGATAGCAAATATTTCTACTTGGAAAACAGTGCAGTAGCTTTCGAGCTTAAATTTTCGGGGTGTTATTAATGTTCCATTTTCGTAGGCTACAAAAGCTGCCCCTACTTTGTTATCGATTAGACTGCCATCTGTGTAGATCTCCAATCCTGTGATGTGGTATTTTGTTTTAGTGTCTTCGTCAACTGTTCCTATGTGTTCTATATTTTCTAGATGTCTGTTACCAGGATGTGGAAGTTGTGTGTAGTGTATTTTGTTTTCGTATGTTCTGTCTGTAGGTAAGTGTCGGGGAAGTATGTGGCTTGTTTTAACTTGGTATATTCCTGTAAGTTCTTGTATTTTTATATCTATTGGCGCTATTCCTGCCAGGGCTTGTGCTGACGTCTTATTGAATATTGTCTTATTGGCTAGAAATTACTATGTCTCGTAATCAAACCTGCTCATATTACTATGAGTCAACTTGATAATGGTTACGGGGTATTTTAGGGTCTGTGGAATTGGATACTTAGGGGATGGCACCTTTTGGGGGTGTTAGTACATAGACATACACAATTTGTGAAAATGCGCATATTTTAAAGGTTTTGGTAAAATTTAACCATAATTGTATAAATTATTTCTTTTATTTAATGAATAAGACACAAGATTTGAGAATGAAATAATATTCTGTATATTGAATATACTTACATCATTTGAAAACATGGCATGAGTATATCCACTAGAAATATCTTTTTTAGAAACAATTCATGTAAGAACTACTAGTTAAAATCGTCGTAATTAGTAGGATGCCCGTAGCTTAATTGGAAAAGCACACTAGCACGAATCCAGCGGTTACAGATTCAAGCCCCGTGTGTGTATGCATGTGATCACAGAACAGATAATAAATATAATACCGATAGGCTATATCCAATACGCGGCATGTTAAAGCAGGCTTTTGAATGTGTGAGTGTCCCACGAAAATGAAGCACGCATTATGCACGTGCAATAGTGTGTGTAATACATCAACATTAAATGAGCGTAAATGCATAAACCGAGAGCAGTTTTCAGTATTCGACGTAAAACGTATTCTTGACACGAGTGTAAGTTTAACACGGATTCTTCTTTACTCGAGTCGGTTACCTGTTATCGCCTTACCCGTTATGTATTTCAGTTCCCATTATTTCTGAGTTCCCTGCATGTGATGTTTTCAAATTATGTTTGTTTTAAATATGCTGACGAATCGATATCGTTTTCTGCGTCAAAGAAAATCGCCACTGCACGCGGTGTTTATTTCATAATAGAACAATCGTTCAATACAATATTGTAATACCCGTTGAGGCAATCTTTGTATGGCAGATACAGGACCAAATGCAAATTTAATGAATATATTTTATCAAGCTTGCCCGAGGGCATCCTTCCCCGGGTCGTTATTAGAGCATTGTCTGAAAATTATCTAGTTAGACAGTATGCATTTCGAATATGAGAACTAGCTAACTTGTTTGAGATATTATATGAGTTTCGTGATAGACAAACTGCTGAAAGCAAAACCGATCTGTGCATTTTATAAGAAAGAAAAAAACTAAACCGTACATTTCGTCACTACAGTTTCAACTTGTCATAAAGGAAAAACAGTTTAGGGCATGGCCCCAACGGTTACATGTAAATTATTGTACCTACTTATTAGTTACATTTCACCGTACCACAGTTCGCTGGAGCTTTCTTATAGGAAATAGATGATCGTACTATACGGCCATCTCTATTTTCATAGCCGATTTTGGCAACCTAACCTAAAAAATAATCCAGTATATTATCGGCTATTTTCAAAATTAGTTTGCTGCTGGCTTCCTGTAAACCGACAACAACTGTATTTTATTTAGACATAAATTTTATCTCAATACGACCCAAAGAGGTTGTACGGTCTTTAATGTACGATCATAATTTCCGATGTAATATTAAATTCACGGTGAAGTGTGATACGGCGAACTGCATACGTAGACATTTTTCGGACACGGGCCCCAACACCTTGAAGCGGGCCCTCACGCCAGGTTGTTTGACGCCCCCCTACCTACCGCTAAGGTTAAAGGCAGTATGATGTTCTACATTAGTGTTTCCCATATGGTATAATTATGGGTATTCCGTGTATTTTTAACGATTTTTATATTTTTAAATAAATCCACTTGAATTATTGAGTTATCGGCACTTAACATGAAGCACTGACTGCAACACCTTTGTGGTAACCAAGTGACATGCGACCCTTCGACATATTGGATAAATAGCCATTTTTATTATTCAGGAAATAATTATAAAATAAATTTTTACGCATGAATTAGGATTTCAACATTCCAAAAAGGGCGACATTTTTTACTGTTTGAGTAAATTTGTTGTGTGTATTTATCTCAGTTACCTGGTTCATTCACCACGCCGGCCCCCCAGGCCCTGTCAGCCCCCCCCCCTTGTGGGGGCCATGGTTTAGGGTAATAAATTAATGTACGTGCTTTACCAATCAAGTTATCTGTGCTGTTTTTCTAGATTGCATCAGGATCTCTCAAAAGTTTATCTTTAACATAGGTACTTGCTAATCATTCAATTTTAATTAAAGTATTTTTAATTCAACAAATAAGTCACAAGATATTATATTGAATAAAAAATAGTTCAAATAACATATTAATGTTACAAGAGGCTATAAGTTGTATATATTTTTTAACCATGTTCGATCCTAAGAAGATCAATTGGGTCTCCACAGAGTGGAGGATGTATTAACAGATTTTTTTTACGAGAAATGGGTCTTAGCCACTTGCTCAACCTATTAGATCCAAACACACATTGTAGTATAATAAAATAACTATACCTACGTATTTATATATTACTAGCTGACCCGGCAAACGTTGTTCTGCCATATAAATTATTTCTAGTGAATATTTTGGTTGTTAAATAAAAAATAACGAATCTATCGTAAGTGTGTGGGGATGGGATCTATGACAGAAAGATGAATAGAGCGCTGTAGACGATGACCGCCGATAAAAACAAAAAAACATCAACCATTCATTTTCTCAATTCAAAATGAGTAATGATGTTCATAATGAATGAATTACCTGTGACAGGATCTCGTTGTTTAATGTTTATGCAATATCCGTCTTGTCCCTTCCAGAAAAATTGCGGATATTGGAGAGCGTCGTATGAATGGTGTGTGTCAGCGATGAACTCCAGATTATTGTTTTTTCTTCGAATTACGATTTCTCGCGTCGATGTGCGGTCGACAACCATGATTCCAGCAACGTCGTCAACAACAGTCGCATTGAATCGACGTACGTGCTCTCCAGCTGGTTTTTTTTATCAGGATTAATGACAATAGCGTGATTGTGACTTTGCAATTCGTATATGTGTGCTTTGAAGAATTTCAATAATTCATTGTGCTCATTCAACAGGGCGTCCAGTTCGCCGACGATGTGCCTGGCATTAGGCGAATTGAGGCTATTGTAGCCGCAACGTGCATCCACATGATTGATGTCCTCACCGCTGCGTTGATTTTGAACGTAGAATGGAATTGTTGACCATTTGCCGTAGTATTGTGAACTATTTCTGTTGCTCCGGACGAAGTCATTTCGAAGCATGAATTGAATGTGCGAATGGACCTCAGGAACAGGTTTGAATCTGGAACCGTGCCGATGAGCAAGCCGTTCAATGGTTCTGGTGGTGTCTCAATTTCTGGTAGTTGCACTTTTCCTGATGCGCAACACATCCCGGCTGACTCATGTTTGAATTTGAGCGCATGACAATGGGGACATTCTTTGTCCATAGCACCAATCAGCACTTTCGGATGAGCGGAATATTCAATATCTGGCTCGTACTCGAATGCGAGACGAAGGAACGAAGCGGATGTAAATGTTCGATGTACTTGTTGGCGTTGTCGGTCATTTGCTCTGCGTGTGTTAACTACGAACCGGCGCGCTTGGCTCCGTTCCAATTCTCGTTGTTGTTCAGCTCGTGCCTCTTGTGATTGAGATGCACGCAATTGCAACATGCTTACACGCACGTTTTTGTTATCTTGTTAGATTTGTTCGTCTGTTCTTTTTGCTCTACTATTTCGCATGTTTGTTGCTTTATTCGTTCGACGGCCCAAATGGCCCCCCTTGCGTCTTGCTGGCATTGTGCACTGTAATACACGCACATAAAAATTGATAAATGAAAATAAATCGTACAAAATTTTGCACGCACTGCGTTGTGATATGCCGAATGAAATGTCAAAATGACGCGACGCTTCTCTTGAATTCTTCTCGGACGTAGCGCCATCTGTCATTCAACAACATAAATAATTTCGTTCTCTTTGAAATACGAACGACGGTTAAATTTGTTCATACAAAAATAATAAAATCGCGATTAAAAAATAGGAGGGTAGAGGTAGGATGGTGAAAATTTTGGGTTATAGGTATTTTTTTATGCCAATTAATAAAAAAAATACAAAAAAAAAATTGTCAAAAAAATAAAAGAAAAATTTTCTGGATAGAGATACCCTAATCACCTAGCGGTATGAAATATACTTGTTGATCTATTCTCATACCTAACAAATATACATAAAAAAAATCATAAAAATCGGTCGAGCCATTTCGGAGGAGTTCGACCACAAACATCGTTAAAAGCATACATTAAAAGTATCATACTTATCACTTACTAACAAGTAAAGATGACTAAATTGAAAAGCAGTTACATCCCGAGGTGGTAAGCAAGTCATGCGTTGCATAGGGGCAGCACTTTATAAAGAGCGACGAATGAAGGAACGAATACAATATTACAAATATCGAGAGAAGTGGCGGTTTTCCATAAAGTAGACGATGCAATCGTTCCATTAGAAAGTAGTAACATCTTAATTTAAAAATAATCGAAGCATAAAAATGCTGACAACATAACTATTATGGTTTTGTAATACCCATTATAATACATAGTATTGTAATGGCGGTTTATTGCAATTTTTACAAGGGTGCCTCCAAACCGGTCAGTGCCACAGATTTCCACGTACTTAAAACCATCATTAGTAGGTTTCGTGAAAATCCTATAATTCTCAGTAGATGATGTACATGTCAATTTAAAGATTTTTTGTGAATTTGCCTGTTCAAGATGGTCGAAAATAAATAATAAAATAGGTAAATCGGCACCTTGCGAATTTGCAGACAATTTGAAACTAAATATAAAAGGGGGCGGTATTCTAAGTCTGTTTAAGGGCAGCATTTTTCGTAGGGACGTCACCAGGGAACACTTAATTAATGAGAACTGAAATACCTAACGGGTGTAGGGTAACAGACAACCTATCTCGACTGTGGAAAAATATGGGATAAAGTTAAACACGTGTCAAGAATACGCTTGTCATTCGTTCTGACAACTGCTCTAGATTTATGCACTGACGCTCATTCAATATTGGTGTATTTAAAGATTTCAACACACACTATTGCTCGTCTATAATGTGTGGTTCATTTTTGTAGGACACTTACACTCAAAACCTTGCGTCAAAATATACTGTATTGAATATAGCCTATCGGAATTCTATTTATTAATCTGTTCTGTGCCAGTGGTACTCAAGAGAAATAAGACAACCGTAATGGATTCCTGTAATCACAAGGAATGCTGGATTGATAAAATAGTTAGTGAGATTCCGTGAAATTCATGGCAGCGAAGAATAAGGAGCATATGAGAGATACCTTCATCCGGTAATAGATTGAAGCAGGCTGATGGTGATGATATAATATGTGTTGTGTATGATGTTCCACTTGGGGGCTCCTGATGCTGGTTCGGGGTAGAAGGGTGGGATGCGTCCGGCGGCTTGGTTAACTTCGGAAGCCTTTGGAAGCTCATGTTGCCCTGGTGATGATGTCGATGTCGTGATGTCATAACTGCTTGGTCCAGTCTGTTACCATCGCAGTCTCTATATCGCTTCGCCAACATCTGATTGTACCGAGATGCGGACCTCGGATCCGTACCTATCATAAGTTTAGTATTGTAACATAACTGCTGCCGTAACATACTATTGTACCAACCGTTACGCCTAATAAAATTCGCTCCTGCCTACATCTTCGACTTCTTCATCATCATCCTCAACACCATAACCTACGACACATCGACGACTCCCAAAGTGATGACCCACACATCCAGTGACGTCCCTAGACAAAATGCAGCCCCTGGGCAGCGCCAAAATCCCGCTCCTTTTATTATAAGTACAGTATTTCTTATCATCCGTGCGCGTGTCGTTTTTAGTCACCAAGTACGTCGAAGGGCAACAGAAGTAAACTAGACATCGCGAACCCAACAAAAAATAGAATCCTGTTAAACCTTTTATGTTGATTAATACATTTTGTTTCCAAGCAGTGATCTGATTTATTTAATGGAAAGATATTTTCGTTATTACTAACACCTACATATTATGATATATGTATAGGGGAATATCTGTATCATACAAAACAGAACAGTGACAAACAGAACAACGATAAACTATGACCTTTCAGGAAAAATATAAATTTAATATTGAAATTGTCCTATCTCTATTATGTGATAGATTTTCAATACGCCATAATAAATAAAATTATATACTGTATTGCCGTACAGTATATTATATTATAGTGTTGCCGGCAAGCTTAGGATATCTAATCTTAATCAATATAATATGTTCAGAATGATTGGGTGACTAGGTACAACGAAATAATGACCTAACCTAACCTAATCAAATCTAATCTAACCTAACATAACTTAACCTAACCTATATACATTCCATAAAAATTAATGTTTCATTTTCCCCCTGGCTGTTCTGTTTTGTCATGTGCTGTTTTGTCATTTTCTGTTTTGTCATGTTCTGTTTTGTCGTGTTCTGTTTTGTCACTGTTCTGTTTTGTCATGTTCTGTTTTCTCATTTTCTGTTTTGTCATGTTCTGTTTTGTCACAGTTCTGTTGTACCCAATTTTCGTAGTAAAGAATAGGTGCAGTACATGTGCAGTAGATACATGTGTGGGTCCAGTGAAAGATGAATGGCGACACAGGTGTAGCTAGCGATTAGATTTTTGGAATTCCATGCCTATTTTGATTCACGAGTGTTTATTAATGTTTATTTATTAATTTATAAGAAAACAAAACATTGTGGGCATAAGAAATCAATATTCAGGACGTTCCCAACATGAGATTTACATTACAACAAATATTACTCACAAGAGAGAAGAAGAAAATAATAATAATACAAAAACATACTTAAACAATTTCATACATGGCTTGACTCGATGAAACAGCTTGGACCCAGAATAGGCCATGGCTGCCACCATGTAGGTAATTTACTGGTGTATATGAATTAAAATTCTTTAGGACGCTAGAAAGAAACCATCCCTCGTGATAGCAGGCAAAAATGTTTCAAGAGCAGAAGTGACCTACGAGATTCAAGAGAGTGAAAAGTGACCATGCCTTGTAGAAAGGCAGTCATAACGTAATCGTTTGACGAATTATTATTAAAATCTTTGTACAACCGCATTACAAAACGTATTTCTTTCGTTATTTTATTTATATTAATACTTTGGACTCTGAAGACGCACCTGGCGCGTAATGACCAGGCGGCCGATTGATGTAATTAACGTGCATTTTAAAGGTGGTAATTAAAAAATCATTATCTAGTCAGCAGCGAATTTAATTATCCCCAACCACACGGATTACACATACATATGGCAAGGGCACACACTAATGGACATACCTAGCGTGTGAAAAATAAAATGACTTTAATAAACAACAGTGCTCATGTAAATGGCATTATTTCAGAAACATACATAGAGAGATACACATAAATTTGATTTAAAATATAACTATATTTAGGTAGAATTACGTCAGACTTTTCTGCCAGTGTAATGCTTCAAATACACTCTATGACGATCGGTCATATATATGTCGAAAAACCCGTTTCTTATGTTGGTGTCCTGTGTCACAGGGTGTCACAGAGTGTAAATACGATGTCATAGCTGTCATACAATATGTATGTATAAATGTCGGAATGGCATAGATTTGATCATAGACACTAAAACGCTCTTAGCATATATGTGCCCGATCGTCATATAGTCTATTTGCACCTTAAGAGACTTATTTAGGTGTCGGTTCGTTACTTTCAAATGACACTAACACCGTTCCAAAGTGATTTAGGCGTGGCTGCAATGCTAGAAGAATCAGCCCTTCCTATATCTACATTGAAATAGGCATGACATGACAATAATGTTGAAGTATCCACTATTAATATTGAGATGTATGAATCCCGGTATTTTATCAATCACCATGGCGTGGAAGTATGTAAACGGTATTTTTGCCT
This sequence comes from Rhyacophila brunnea, assembly GCF_057557595.1. Taxonomy (NCBI): domain Eukaryota; kingdom Metazoa; phylum Arthropoda; class Insecta; order Trichoptera; family Rhyacophilidae; genus Rhyacophila; species Rhyacophila brunnea. The sequence goes on along the minus strand of NW_028232871.1, from coordinate 31,255,364 downwards.
GAATAGCTTGATTTTGTGCTGCGTTGAAAAACGTGTCCACTGGATGGATGCCTAGCTCCCTAATTCTTCGCTGTCACGTAAATCCACCAAACTTTATGAGTTCGTCTTTGCAACGGGTTTTCAGGCGTCTAGTGCCCCTTGGGTACCACTGTATGACATCATTTGTCCAGCGGTTGTCCAACTCGATATGTCCACTTTGTATGGGGCGATGTATGCTGTATATTAGGCATGTCTAACTTCAACTTGTCTGTGATATACTATCCAGAATCAAAAATGGTAGTGAAAAAAGTCTACAAATCACAAGCTCTATAAGTGAGCACCTAAATAAAACGTCAGTTAGGTTTATTTTTTAAATCATCAACAGATTTAACAGCATGATACCATGTTTTTGGTGATGAAAAAATGCACGCCACTGCTTGTAATGGTCACAGCTACCGGCATACATCCAGCGACAACACCACAGCGAATTATTATTGTTTGATTTCCTAGTTTTTTGTTCAACCAAATCACTCTGTGTTTGTTTGAAAATTTATCAATGAAATATCGAACGTTTCCTACTTTCCAAGTAAAGAAATAATTCAGTTGACCCACTATATCCGGCGGAAATAGCATTTAACATTATTTAAATGTAGCACTGGGAAACTGTGGTCACTTATTACATGCTTTATATTGAATAATAATAATTGTCTTTGTCATATTTTACGGAAAGATACACGAATTTAAGAAAAGACTGATTTGATTAAAATATTTTCACATCAATAAGATAGATAGATGATGGTTGGATCTATTCTCACCTTTCCTCACATAGCGATCTGACTACTTTACCTGATCGTAATGAAATGTAATAACAACAAGTGCCTTATTTTCGGAAGTTTTATCTTGCATTTTCGAAACATTAAATTTGTCACAAAACTGTATTCAACAATAAAGTGTAAAAGCTATTCAAGTTTGATCAATATATTGGTCCAGTAGTTTTTTGGGTAATACCTAACCAGGGAACAAACAGAGAACATTAACAAAAGCAATATTGTGCTTAGTGACCTGAAAACGGTGATCAAAAGGCAAATATTTCGAAATTATACAAAGCGTTTTAATAAAATTTATTATTAGTACACCTAGCTAGAGTTAGATGGAGAACTAATGCAAAAGTTAATTAAAAATATTACCACAATTTTCTCGAAAATGCAGAACCGATTGCATATGTAAAGCATCATCATCAGCCGGGGTCAATCCACTGCTGGATGAAGGCCTCCCCAAGCTTTCTCCAACTCTCTCGGTCCTGTGTCGTTCGCTGCCACGTATTTCCGCCGAACTTTACCAGTTCGTCAATCCAGCGGCTTTTAGGGCGACCCTGTGACCGTTTCGTACCCCTTGGGTACCACTGGATGACGGCATTTGTCCAGCGGCCGTCCTTTCGGCGAGCAATGTGCCCCGCCCATCTTCATTTCAGCTGTTTGGCAACGTCATATTACACAATTAAGAGTAAAGCACTATTTTTATTTACAAAAAATGAATATTTTTTTTTAATTAAAAAAAACACATTAATTATTCATGATTATTAAATATTAATTCATGATTCAAAATTATGAAAAAAATATTCATAATTCTCGACTATACCTATATGTTTTATCAATGATAATTTCTTCGATGGTACCTATAGCTATACTATATAGCTATATAAACTTGTACCTGTATAATAAACACAATCACTCCAACAGACGCTATTTTCAAACAGGGTTTATAAATCTTTCACTTCGATTACATAGGATTTGACCCAAAAAAATGAAACTTTACGGGAGGCACAAAAAAGTTTTTGTTATGTTTTTCGGCCAAAGTCAGATTATAATAATTACAAGATAAAAAGAACTTTTTATATACAACGTTTTTAAATTCTGTTGAACCATATAAACTTGACTTGACTAGCTTAAACGATAAAAAAAATGTACTTGACATGTCATATTGATTTCCATAGTAACGCACGTATATGCTAGCAACCAATAATGGTATCGAAATAACTTTCCATACAAAACAGAATTAACTGAAAACGAATTCAATTCAAAAGTATTAAAAAATGCATTGGCATCGTGTTCTGATATATTCTAAAAGTTTCAAATGTCTAGCTAGTCGGGAAATTAGTTAAAAATCGATTGCAAGATTTGTACCGGACAAAGAACTACCGGACAAATAAGAATACGAGCTAAGAAAAATGTTGCAATAATATACACATAAACTTGAAGGAGGTACATGATTATTAATAATTTGGTGTTTTATTTTCCCAATCTGACATTAATTAATAAGGATATTAAAGAAAAAACTAATAATAATTATCGTTAGGTGTTTTTTCCACGACACTTTATTAGTTATTAAAAATTACATAATAATTTGGCATTTGCAGCTTACACTCTTTGGAATTTGGACCAATAAAACAAATTTTGAAAAAAACTGACGGGATAAATTCTTTTGCCATTCTGCAATCGACTTGTTATCAGTAAAGTCCCATGGGGGTAGGGAGGTCATGTCTTGCATAGGGGCGAATCATAAAAGGCGGCGAATGAAGGAACGAACACAAATATTCCAACTTTTGAGAGCAGAGGCGGTTTTCCATGAAGCAGGCGATGAAGTCACTACATTAGAAAGTATTTACATTTTAAATTCTAATCGATTTAAGTATTGTACTATTCCATTTGAGTCGTTTTTTGCGACCCGGGCTTCGCCTTTCGGCGTCTTCAGGCACTGTGTGCACTCATTATATATTTTCATCGTGTGGACGAACCTGTCAGGACTCCAAATAGTATTTGCTTCGAAAATACTATAATTTGAAAATGATACATGATTGACCACATCTGTAAAATTTAATTCGTCGTAAATACACAGTTCTGTTATTTAGCTCAAACTAAAATTTTACTAATGTCTGCGATTAGCTGTATATCGTAAAATTTACATATTTAGCTAGGTATATATTTTTCCGACTTATACCTACGCAGTAACAAGAGAACTAATATTATTAGTAGTTAATATTATTGAACTAGTTGTTTGTTTTCCCAAGGTGCAGAACTAAACTGCCATTGGTAATGCCAACTGGAAAGACACTGTGTTTAATCAAATAACTTTATATTTTAATACAATATAATATAATGTATTTAAGAGTAAATAGTGCGTTTTCTGAGAGTTTCCGAACCGAGAAGGGAGTTCGTCAGGGATGTGTTTTATCTCCCCAGTTATTCAATATATATGGAGAGCATATAATGCGAAGAGCCCATGATCATTGGCAAGGCGGAATAACAATTGATGGCCAGAAAATAAACAACTTAAGATTCGCAGATGATACCATACTAATCGCTGCTGATGAAAGAGAACTCACAGAGCTGCTACACCGGGTAGAGGAAGAGAGTCGCAAATACGGCCTCCTTATTAATAGGAATAAGACCAAGTTAATGGTTGTTGATCGGGCCAACCTTCTACCAACACCAAGTACACTCCAAAACCTCGAAACAGTCGACGAGTTTGTATATCTGGGATCGACCATCAGTGGAAAGGGTGGATACGAAGCGGAAATAAGAAGGCGCACACAGATTGCAAAAAATGCGATGACACGCCTTACCACTATATGGAAGGATCGGGGAATTTCGATTGCCACAAAAATGATGCTTGTGCAAACATTAGTGTTCTCGATATTTCTATATGGAGTCGAGTCGTGGACCCTGAATACAAGAGAACGGAAGGCAATTGATGCCTTTGAGATGTGGTGTTGGCGCCGAATGCTTCGCATTTCTTGGACGGAGCACAGGACGAACCAGTCAATCATCCAGAGACTGAAGTTAAAGGAACGGCTCTCGACGATATGTCTGAGAAGAATTCTGCAGTTTTTTGGACATATTGTCAGGCGCGGACCGGACAACCTGGAGAGACTGGTAGTTTTGGGTAGCCTCCAGGGAAGGCGAAGCAGACTGGGGGCACCATCCATTCTGCCCTGAGAGAAGCGGAAGATCGAGAAGGATGGAAAGTCTTGGTCGCTCAAAGGATGGCGAAATTTAAATGTGGTCACGATCCTCAGCCATGAGTGCACGACCAATAAGAGAGAAGAGAGAGACAATATTATATTATTCCCGTTACATGTGATGAGGTTAGGTGGACGTTGTTTTATTTATGTATGACGTATGTATTTAAATAGGGTATAAGTACTTCGATCACTCGATGTAAGTAGTTCAATGTAGGTAATTTTTACTATTCATTTAAATAAGTATCCCTGTATTTTGTTTAAAAAGTATTGTTAACATTTCTTTGTTTTTATGTCATGTTGTAAAACGCATTATATTAATTGTAACTAAGTAATTATGTAAAATAAATAAAATTGAAGATTCATTCAAGATCCAAAGACTATGTTGGGTAGACACCAAGGAACACAAAAATAATGGGAAGGGGGTTGCCTTCTGGGCGACGCTGTAATAATGCTCAAATCTCGATTGTGGAGAAATATATAATAAACTTAAACACGTGTTAAATAATTAAAATTTGTCACGTAAACGAAATGCGCACTTAATATTGGTTATTATTTGAGGACACTTGGCGGGCTTTGTACCTACTTCTTGTGTTTTATGGGATGAGCGCAATGACATTAATATGGACGAAGCATCTGGGGAAAAAATGACACTCACTTTTTTGCCGGGTCTGCCGAATGGCATAATCTGTTCTAATGCCATTACAATAAAGGTGATGTTGCTATAAATTCCCGATGCTTTTTGTCGGGTCTGCTAAATGGTTCGGTTCGAACGGGTTCGCTCAAATTAACATTGACACTAGAAACACTGTTCTAACGCCATTACAATAAAGGTGATATTGCTATAAAGTCCCGCTGCGTGATATCGCATAATGGAAATTGCGTGACGTCTACCTATACATGTGCGAATGTCTCTATGCGCGAATTTACTTGCTAGCTACTGTACTGAGTGCGTTGTCCATTGATGAGCGTCATAAAGGAATAATCAGAATTCGGCATCAAAGCCTTTTTCCATGGCGGACGGACTTTCACATTTATATCTTATTAATATGTTGTGTTTGGACACATAGAAAGAGTGAACAACCCATCAGCGTCGAAGCGATTAAAGTCGACAAACCAGAGGGGAGACCACGATTCCTGTGACTGGACGAAGTAGAAAAGTGGCTCCAGACTAGACTCTCTGTATATTCACTTAACGTTCCAGAATGCAAAATAAATATTTACTGAATTGACGCCAGCTTTTGTGTGATAAATAAAAATAACACGAATTTGGACCGCCCCCATATAAACATCTCTGGGTGCGTCCATTTCCATCGGGCAGTTAACTCGATTCATTCGTTAACTTTCTCAAGTCACACGGTCAAAATGTGAATCAAAATAATATTTCGCTGTTAAATTTCGAAAATGGAAATAATTTATTCGTAATGGCAACACGTAACTTTTCCCAGGTTGGCATAGCTATATATTGCATTTCTTTATACCTATCGCGTTTTTTAACACTAATATGCGCGTAAAAAGTGAATGCAATTAACTTAATCGTTAATTACATCTGATCGGCAATAAATTTAATATCACGTGGATTAGCTGCATTTCCAGTGGAAGAATACCGTATTTCAATTCATAATAAATATATTTTATGGTGTTAACTTTACTGTCAACACATATTATATAGTTCTTCGACCATTTCCGTCCCTTAGCTGGAGCATATTATGGAAACCACACGGCGCCACCAAGAATCCCTCTTGTTAGTTAGTCATCTTGCGTCATTCCAGGTCATATCAGCCTCTCGTAGCTCCGCCGTATACACTCCATTGATAATATTTAGCAGCCTCCCAGAACGCTGGAGTCCGGTTGGTTTGAAGAAGAGGCAAGTCAGGTTGAGGTTCTCCTCTGGCATCCGCAGCACGTGACCGAGCCAGGTCCAACGTCGCCTCTCTCGTCTGCTTGGTTCGTTCCCGTATCTCATCGTTACTCCTATCATACCATTGCACAACCAGTATCCGTTGCAAAATCTCTTCTCGAAGCCTTCGCTTACCGCACCTTAGTGCCATGATTCACTACCGTCAGAATGCAAGGCATTTGGTTTAGACCGAGTACAGTCGTGAGTCCCAGTAGTTAGTATTACTTAACTAATATCATGTTATAATTTTCGTTATAAAAATTTACATTACAAAATTTTTTTATCGCTTTTTTTTTTTTTAAATATTCTCAGAAACTTTTCTATGTAATTTCTTTCACCAAATGTTTTTTTCACATTGAGTTCATTATACCGACGCACCAGACTAGAGTTCACATTTTAAAAAAGCTAATTTTTTTGGCCAAAACAGATGATTTACTAGAACTTTTTTAAATTATTATTCATATTTTCAATAAATTGTTTGTCTTTTTTAAATTGGTTAGTATTAACATTTGTATTAATGTATGTTTTGTACTCGTTGACGATGTCCTTTTGAAGCAGACGAAACCAAAAAAGTGGAATTGGTAAGTACTAAATATTGTGTTTTATTTAATTATTGATTACGTATAATAAATCCACTGAATATAGGTAAGTTTATTTATTATTGTGCTTGTACTATGGGTATAAACTATAAAGTGTAAAAAGGATTACAGAACTAACATGACATTGGTAATATCAATTGGAAGAGTAATATTATGTAACTGTGTTTGACTAAAGCGGTTTGGATATTGATATGTTCCACTTGCGTGAGGTAAGTTTAACTGGGCGTTGTTTTATAAATTATAATACTTATAGAGTCTACTTAGCTTATTTTGTATGTATTATTACACTATTTTTCCTTTGAATATTGTCATCAAATAAAGTAAATTACCATGTTCGATCCTAAGTGGGATATATGGGCCTTCACAGAGATTTTTTACGAGGAATAATCGTTAAATAAACGCCCAACCCTTTGTTATTAATTATTCATTTGTTTTTCCATGGCCTGTCGAATATATTGAATTATTAATTTACAATGTTTCACTAAATGTATTTATTTAATTTGAATTTAAAAGAACTGTAGCGCAGTGTCCAAAATTTGATGTCGCTAGCCCGCTAGCGGATTTAATGACCTGGTGGTCCGATGAATTGATTGATTTTGGGACCCATTAAACAACTACCAACGTACCTAATACAATTATCAATAAATCGCACCTTACGTTAAGTTAGAACAGGGGTGTAGATACGTACAAAAAACGACACAAAAGAAAGTGATAATATAATCAATCATCTTATTAATGAATTTTTTTCTCGGAGAGACTAATTTTTTCCAACATTCAAAAAAGAAACTAGATATACATATTGTGTATTTGAAACTTCGATATGTATTCTGCCTCTTTCCGGTACATAAACATGACATAGGCCTACCAATATATCACACATGAATTGCCATGCGATGCGTTTGTTTTTTCTCTTCATTTTATAGGTAGGTGTACCTACATCTTTTCCGATTAGTTCCAAAACGTACCAGGTATATAAACTATTCGTTTGTTTGGTCAACGCATCAGTTCACGTGGATCTGTTTGGTTGACAAGAGTATTATTTGCAATTAAAAAGAATTGTATACTTTCCGACTATGAATCGTTCGGTTAGTATTAATATAAAATAATCTATACATACTATAACACCATCTCGACTTTGATATTCGAAAATTGACAGAAAAATTATTGATAAAGTGTTTTTTGTTTTCACATTTCTGTGTGTGGGTTGGATCCTTTCTGCAAATCGAATGTTCCGCGTTGACAATCATTTCCGGCTTTAAATTATTTACTCATTTTTAAAACACAGTTTTAGAATTTTTTAAATATTTTACATTACGCATATTGGCAATTGTAAATAATAAAAGTACTTTGTTGCATACCTAATCTGTGTACAAAATTATTTTTTTGTTTATTTAGTGTGTTCGGATCTCGAGCATGACCACAATAGGTTGACTAAATTTTACGTAAAAAAAACTGTTACTTATACCGCATTGTAGAGCTAATTTTTAAAATTGAAAAAAATATAAAATATAGGTATTAATTAATAAAATACAAAATTTAATAAAAATGTTTCTATGATACACATTGGATTGGAGAGCCAGTTTAAAAAATAGAACACATTAAAAATAAACAATTTTGAAAAACCTCTATAATTTTGTGTCCTACATAATATTATATTAAATTTATACTAAATTTAAAAAAATAATTATAATTATATATAAGACACATTGTGTACTAATAATAAATTAAGTTATTAATTAACCTACCTAGGTAATAACCGTTTTCGCCTTAAGATAGTGTATTTTTTTTTTTTACCATGTCCGATCCTAATAGGATCATATGGGCCTCCACAGAGTAGAGGTTTGTATTAACAGATTTTGTTTTTTACGAGAAATGGATGTCAGCCACTTGCTCAACCTATTAGGTCCATACCCTGACTCACACACAAACTGAAAAACAATATCTGTACTTGCCAGACCCAGGATTCGAACCTGAGACCCACAGCATGATAGTCCAACGCTTATGCCGCTTATACCTACTACATAATAGTATGAACCGGCTATTCGCCCAATCGATTAGATTCAAATATAGAAATTACAAAAACAAGTGAATTTGGCCTAGAAAATCAGAATCGAGACATGACGTGATTATCAGATCAAAAGCGTAATGCAGTAACCTCTATTCAGTCTATTCCATTATGGGCAGCAAGATAATATTATATTAACATTATAGTGTATAAATATATATAATATTAATGCCATTTTTTTTGCAGATTATCTTCCTCGGGCTCGTTGCGCTGGCATCATTATCATTAGTAACATCAGCAGCAGGGATGCCGAGAGGCTATATTATGATCGCACACCCTCATCCATATGGAGGTCTTCCTCTCGCATCTTCACTATCCTACGCAGTTGCACCATACCCCCAGAGTCCTGCACGAGTCATACACGCCTCGCCTTACGTCCACATGCCACTGGTTTCTTCGGCCAGTACTACCAACTACGTCACTGTGCCGAGATATTATCCTCTCAATAACTATCTGGATCATTATTCGATGGCTGCTCACGGTATTCCGATGACCAGGTTTTACACGCCTGGATTAGTATGAGACAATAGTTTTATTTGTTAAAATATTTATTTAATAATATAAAATATGGGTAACCGATTATGTACATTGCAGTATGTAAACCATTCCAAAGATTTTCATTGTTTTCGGGTTCCTCATTCTTATCAAATGTTCTAGTTATGTCTCTATGGAGATCCCTGCATTAATTTGTCCTCATAGCTGAAAGTATTGAAAGACCCGTAGCATTCTTCACTTGGTTTGACCATCATGCAGGCAACCTAGTCTTCAGAGTCAACACTCAATGTTTGCGATGACGATGAGCCTTTCCAAACTATTTAGTTTTCCTTTCACATGTGGACAAAAGAACTGCAGAATTAAATGATAGGCATCAAAAACTTTTCAGTAGTTTTTGACCAATGCTAACGTAAAAAGGGTTTCACTGACAAAATCTATTGATACTTGAATAATTTGAGGCAAATTCGCTGAAGGTAAAAAAAAGAGACCCTTATTAAACTTAGTAGTCTAACTAAAATATATATTAACGTGAACCTCTAGTGGGTACTATCAGTGTTTCCAATCGTTTTATACCTGCGGACCGGTGAAAAAAAGAAAAATATATCGTAGATTGCTAACAAAACAGTTTGATTGCGAATACAAAAAAATATTGCATGTAAATTCTATTGTTAATTATTGAACTAATCAGAAACAAACTGTTAATAACAGATCTATACAGGAATTTTGAGAAATCAATAATTTTTTTTTTAAATAGTGTGAAAATTAGTGTTGCATCTTTACAAGAATAGTTGATAACCGTGGCTTTAGTATTGTTTCAGACAGGCAAAACGTTGCATTAACATCCATTCAGTTGCTCTGTTTTGCTTTTATTACCGACATAGTCGAAAAAGTCTTCTCACATGAATAGTTAGTTTAAAATGTGCAAAAATAACTTAGATATGGTTATTGTCCTTTTTTTTTTTAAACGGGTGCTAATTATTTTTGGACCGGTGGTTTGGAAACACTGCTAAAAGCAATAAATGCCAATGTACATTGATAAATATCTCCCTACCCCTAGAAGTCATTTGTCCGTCCATGGATGTGCCAAATATAAGACCATGTCGGTGCTAAACTGGCAAGTGGAATTTTTGAGAGTGCTAGATGAGGAGTGTTAAAATTAATCAGAACTTCAGGTTTTTTTATTTAGCACTGTATATACAATTATTAAAAGTATATATAACCCAGAAACACATCCATTACAGCATGCCTCATCACATTAATAAAGCCTATAATTTGTGTATAAATCATAGTTTTTTAAGTTATGATATAACTTACTATAGTGGAACAACTTAACCTTGAAATTGTGCAGATTGTGATTTCTTCTACTGGTAAATTTAATTATTGTTACGGTTATTATTTCCGATTGCTCTTACATGAAGCCTATTGCATCGTTTTATCAGGCTCGGCATCGTTTCGACTACGTCATATTCTCTGTCAAAACTATTGAACTTCACGCTTATGTGTATACATATTTTGCAATTTTTGTAGAATCAAAATTATATTATTGTGATTGGCATCACTGAATTAAACCTCCTAAAGAAAGCACACACGTAACCATTATCGTCTACTCTAACAGTCTAACGTGACAAAATTTAAATTTTACACAAGACAAAAAGAAATATGAAGACAATTTTTTTTTGTAATTCACTTAATAACTTGACTAGGTATCTAAATACATAACATGTAGTAAAGGGATTGCCAGGTCCAATGTGATTACTGCGTAAATTGGACGTACATATAACGGTTAAATTATATTATTTTATGTACAGAATGTTTGTAAGTTAAAGTGATCTTTTCTGCCACTCATTAAATTTGTTAGTATTTTCAAGAAGCATAGTTTTTATGTTTCCTACTGATATATTTAAAGGTGTCTTTCTAGGAGACAATCCTAAACAATGAGTGACTCTTGCCTAATCGTGTGGTATGTATTGCTGATTCCTTTGAGGCAATGAATGACAAAGCTATGACAATATTTAAATTATGTCGCTTGCCATAGCTTTAACCAATTAAGCTAGCGTCTCAAGTGACCTCGCAGATAATCCCCGATATGTACATACATACGTAACTTGAAGATTTATTTCAAATTCTGTCAATATGTAATGTTTCTTAAAGACTTCTGCAGTTAACTTAACAGGGCAGTAATGTCATATTGTTTAATATGTATAATCCATTACCTATGTTAATATGTATAGAACTTTAGAAATAAGTGAATCCTGCCATTATTTTGTAAATACATATAAAAACTTAAAAATTCGTTTCATTTCTTCAATCGAATTGAATGTCTATTACATACAATCACTGATTTACTATATAGAATATGCTTTTAGCTGATTTCGCATACATTTGACATTACATACACAGATATTGACATTTCATAAGGAAATTGTAAAGGCCATAAATTGGTTGATCTATTAGTATGGATGAGTTTGCAGCCAATGAGGTCATATATATATAGGCAATGTGAAGGTAAGTTGAAAGTATTTTTGATTTTATGATACACATTTAGAAATGCAGTTTGTGTATAAAAACAAAAATTCTGTAAAAATTGGACATACAATGTGTTCTTATTCTTTTATATTATAACACAACTGGCCATGAAGTCACGGCTGACTATAGACAGGCTACGGCACTGAATTGCAAATTATGACGGTAGAGCTAGTTATTGATTATCTTTGAATGCAATGTGTAACCTGTTCGTAGTAAATGAATATATTCAATTACATATTTCATTCAAATTATTACGTTTATTCCATTCAATATGCAATAATCATTTTCAACAAATAGTTTACCATATTATTGTATTCAAAGTATGAGCAATAACTTAACTGCAATCAAAGTTTACAGTGTCGTGTCACAGTCTGACTATTAATGGGCATTGCATGAGACCCAATGCTAGTAGTGTAGTTAGTGATATACCTAAGTGAAACAATCACAAACATCCAGACTTTGAGAAAATCACAGAAATATATTGTGACATCATCAGGAATCGAACCCGGAGCCCCCAGATGAAAGGCCAGTCTCTTACGCATTGGATTACAATACGAATCAATGTGAAACATTTTATCTCAACAAATTTTTTTTTAAATTGTCAATAACATAGTAGGTACCTTTCTTTTGATAAACTATTTGTCATTCATTCTTGTTTTACCATAAATAGTTGTAATGGCAATAAAAACAAATGATTCCGATCAAGAATTTTAATCGTTCCATAGAGATATATGTATTTGATCTAAGCGTGTCTAAATTATCGAAAGGATATTATTATATGATTGATATTAACAACAAACCTAGAATTCCAATAATTTTCAGCATCTTAGAGAATAGGTTAAGCCTTTGATCTTAGCGTAATTTAATTAACTTAATTAATTTAGGTAGATTAAAAACAAACACAACTTAAAATGAAAAATATTCAAATTTATTCTTCACCTCTCTTATCAAGACTTCACAACAGTTGAAATATAATACAAATCGAATAATAATTAATAACCTTCTGCCATACGAATCAATAATAATATATTCGATTAACAATGTCTTCTTTTCACTTTCACTCGGAGCAAAACAGTTGGAAAATTTCACTCTGTAACTGTTTATATGATGCTTTCCAATGCTAGTTTACTGAGCGGTCAGCAGGGTAAGTTTCTCATTAAGCTGAAGCTGTATCTTGATGAATTGGGAGAGGGTGATGACCATGAGCAGGTCTTTGACGTTGGTGTTGAACATGTTGGTGAACTGCTCATTGGACATGTTGGGCACAGAGTTGATGAGGTCCAGCAGAGATCTTCCCACAGCGTTGTCGGCTGGCTCTTTGTCCGCCAACACGTCTTCTACGTATTGCAGCACCTGCAGATAAAGAATAGCATTGGTATTAATCGAAGGTGAAAAAAAGATATTTCATAGGTTATATTGTTAAAAATGTCATCTACAACGTTCCCTAGTATTCTGTGACAAATTTATAATTATTTATTGGTAGGGCGAAAAATATATTATTATTCTATATTCTATCTTGTAAATCCAAAACAATTTGTCCTAAGGAATTTCAAAATTTAAAAAATGTAAAATATATAATGAAAATGATTCCCAGTATTATAAGGTTTACAAATTTGTAAACGATATACACCCCCTTGGCTTAGCAGTCTCGATAATGATAACAAGACGTAACGAATACATCAGATTCTTGAACAAGATTAGTTTCACAATAATTATGCTCAGAGACATATTCACTAGGACCACACTGACATAAAAATGTATTGCGTTTATAATGGATTTACTGCTGACAGTACGTATTATCGCGGCTATAACAAAAAACTGCAGATGTAAACATGTATTATCGTGCAAATTGCAAGATTGCATGCATGGATTGCAAAAGTTCAGAAGCTTCAGAATTTTCTGTATATCTGAATTGGATATCTGCGCCTGCACAGTAGAACAATAGTGGCAAACCTGCCGGTAAAAAAAAACAACTACACCGCGCAGACTCATTTTGAGTTTAACCGATTTTCATGACCTGTGAAATAGTACCATAAAATGACAACATTGCGTCTGTCTCGCTTACTCTTGAAAAATGAGATTGGTGAAACAGCAATTTTACATGTAAACAGTTATTATCGCGATAGTTTAAAATACACACTATTGGTGCAAGTAAATCCATGGATGTGTACAGGCACTATAATGTTACAAGCATAAATGAAGTTTTTATAAAACCAATTCATCCAAAACACACTTCACAAAAACAATTTAATTTAAAAACTCAAATAGTATTTTGAATCTCCACAGCCCACCTCTACCCTTCGCCATTGCCATATATATTATATAATGCACATAAGCATTAGCTTTAATACGATGATATGCTTCTGCTAAGATACGATAATAGTAATTTATTTATTATAAAATAGGTATTTGACAACAATAATGTTATCAAACGCAAATACATAAATGAACTAACCTGATCCAGCAATGTTGTCAGCTTGGTGGAGGCTTCCGCGACTTGGGCGAGGTCCATCATTGGCTGAACCTTGCGAGCCCTTCCGGCGGCGTTACCGACTCCCATGGTCTTCTGACACAGCTGCAGACCGACCAACTCTGGCTCGTAGCAGGTTACCTCAACATGGATGGGGGTGAACATGCATCCGGACTTTCCTTTAGGCACTCCAAGCGCCACACACACATACGCCTTGAGACCCATCCGGGCGCCCTGGAGGCCCGTGTCCAGGGTGAGATGGACAGGATTGTTGCATTCACGGGCGTAGTACTCGTGGATGACCGATGAGTGATTGGTCACTTCATTTCCTGTGGCCCACCAACCTGGGGAAAGAAAAAAACATTAATAAACATAAAAAATGAGCGTATGTGGCAAGTACATGTGGCAGAAGTAAAACAATCTATTTGGGGCTCCATTTTCATATTATGGTCGTCGTCGATGTATTGCAACCGAGCACAGAATTCTTGTCATCACATCGTGAAGACTCCTTATTAGGCGATTATTTAAAGTCAACTTTAATAAAAATAAATGTTTCATTACATCGTATTATAGTAATGGAGTCATTGATATGTAATATACTTAATAGTTGTTGCAATATATCTACCTACAGATGCGCTTTGTCATATTATATTTACGAAAAATACTCATGCATTCAAGGGGAGTGTTTGGGTCAATTATGATAGCGCTAATCAGATAGAAATTCCTTACCTACATCCCACAATCATTGTTGTGCATGGCATGTTATAAACAAAGCGTTAAGCGTTAAGACTTGCACTAGTTTGATAGCCCATAATGTCATCAAAGAAGTAACTCAATTACGAGTGGGCCTTAATAGTGCGTTAAATTTAGTAAGTGCGCATAGCTGTCATCGGAAAGGTTGCTGGTTCGACACTGTGGATTCATTGACAAAATTATTGTAATATGCATTTAAGTTTCACTTCAAAATAGGATAATGATTCGGTGCTTTTTACTGGTTCTCCGTCATCGTAATCTGTCAGTCGCCATTTTGAATTTTAGCTATCTTTTTGTCATCGAATTATAGTACGCGGTCCAAGCCATTATAGTATTTAGGCAAAAATTATAGTACGTGTAGAGAAAATGAAAGTTTTTTGTTTGTCACAAACATAACGGAGAATTCGAGAAATTCCGATGTCCTACTTAATTATAACACCTCTTACGACCGAAAAATGCTAACACCGGCCGCCGTCATTAACTGTCACATTAGTTTTTTAGAGTAGGTATACAACGCAAAACCATGTCCATTGACTAAAATCGCACACTGAGATCTTATTTATGCTATTTTTTATAGTACTTATTCCACTTTAATTAATATATTAGGACCGGTTTCGTCCGCCTCAGTGGGACATTTTCAACGTTGAAAATGTCCCACTGAGGCGGACGAAACCGGTCCTAATATATTAATTAAAGTGGAATAAGTACTATAAAAAAATAGCATTTTTTTAATTGTGGTATTTTTGACGTACTATACTTTTTTAATAGTACGCGGACGAAAATGTAACTTTTCGAATAGTACGCGAATCAAAATGTACTATAATTATAGTTCAGTTGGCAACACTGCGCTCACTGACAGATGACAGCGGCCGGTGGCGGAGAACCAGTAAAAAGACCCAATGATTCTCACCAACAATGTTTTCTGTCGAGTTAACACGGCGATTGAGGTCGTACACATCCAAGGCATAGTTGAGTTCGGCTTCTACCTGGTCTGCGTGCTCCTTATGAGGAACACAGAAGCAGTTGGTCACCTCAACGATGCCTTTGTCGAGAGACCCTGAAAAAATAATTCAATGTATTGTATTAGTAAACATAAAAGATAAAATAGGAGTGTCGGCATGAGTTATACAATTTGACATGTATGATTGTTGACATAATTTATTTATAATACCAAAATACTACTTATATACCGATAAAGAAATATAATGAGGCTAAAATATCGGTAACTGTGACAATATGCATATCTAAAATGAGGCACAGTATTCATTTCATCGCGCATATTCGAAGCTTATGGAGACGAATGTCATGATTTTGACAGCCGAAGTTGGCACATGTAAAACTGCAAGATTCGAAGTACACGTTAATATTGTGGGCATTTAAATGAAAATTACCTAATAATGTCCCGATAACTCGATGGGAATCAGCATTTCGGCGTTCGTACGCATCTACAATTTGAAATAAAACTATTGGATGCACTTTTACCACCAGGTTGAGCGCCATTTTGCAACGAAGAGAGAAGTGAAGTGAGGTTATGTTAAAATGATGCCAATTGTAAAAATAGTACTAAATAGTTGCCATACTACCATAAATACCAAGTATCGAACAAAAATAAAAGATTTTATTGTTTTACAATAATTATTTTAGTTTTACGAATGATTCACATGAATCTCTTTGTTCATACGTTATATTGATTAAATAATATATTTTGAAATCCTAATTTTCATAGGTCGTTAATATTTGATGACCCAGTATTAAACAGTAATAACTCAAAATACGTAGTTTTGAGATAATGTTTTATATTTTACAATAGGTACACAAGATTTGATAAGTTTTAAAAGGATACAATATGTCAGAATTTATCTTTTCTAAATTGAAACGTACGGTCAATCACCAGTTTTAAATGGAAACAATTCAAAATGGATTTGTACAAAACTGGTTTTTAAAAACAAATTTTGTAAAATTTCATACCTATGGGTTTTTTGGCTCTCAAGAGTCTCAAGGTACCTATCTAAATTATTTTTTTTGAATTGTTTCTGTACAAAACCGGCAAGAGCTCATTTTTGCGAGTATTTTGATACCTACCAATATCGCGAAATGTCGAATTGTTACCATTCAATACTGGGTCATCAATTATAACTGGCAGCAAATATTGATAATTTTATTATCAACTGTTTATCATGTTCATGCGAGATTTTCAAAAATATACGCGATAATACATACTGTCAAGCAGTAAATCCATACACGTGTAGACTGGGTATCAACTTATCTGAACTATTGGTATTCTGCAATATGTATAGGTACCAGCGGCGGCTCCTCTATTACCATGCAAGTGCTACGCACTGCCTGCATTTTTGAAGACATCGCTCAACTTTTCATTGTTATTCATAAGTGTATCACTCATTTCGCGAAGTAGAACATGTAGCAGTATTATAAACAATACTACGTTCATGGGCGCAAAGCGATTGCGATCCAAATAGATTTTCAGTTTGCACAGGATTACAATGAGGTCATTGTATACTTCTTAAACCGTGGTCCAATGTTCCTGTAGTAGCATTTTTTACACACTTTATGATCGGCGCACAAAATTAGGACTCTAGAAACAAAAATGCCAGTTTCTGTTTTATAACAATGTTGACGAGTTAATTTTTAACATTTTTACATTTGAGATTTAATGAATCGCCAACATTTTACGAAAATACGAACCGCCGCATTTATTTCTAAACCACTCAAATACATTCAATATAATAAAAAAAAACACAAAAGCACTACATGGGTATTACGTCGTAGCTGAATATTAAATAAGAAGAAGAAGAACGATAATATAAGAGAAACATACTTTTAATGCCATATAAATGCATCAGAAATAAAACTGAGTTCGAAAGAACGTTGATTTACAATATAAATATTACCCACGTAATGTCAGTTCATTTTATAATTTCACATAAATTAATAATGTGAGATTTAAAAAATAAACATACTGCCATCCACTTTTAACAAAGTGAATTACCAAGACTTTTGGCTGACGCATTGTGCAGAGCGTAAAGCCATAAACGGTGACATATATAATTTACGAAGTTCGACGTTTCAGTCTTTTAACACTAAGATATTATCTTAGCTTACGGCCTCCGATGATTAAGGTAATCATGAAAAGACGCTTTACGACCTCTACGTGGCTAGGACACGTGTTCCTGATGCCGCCAAAGAGTGTGACACTTCGTACCCTTATAGCACAGCCTCAAGGGTTCCGTTGCCATGGCCGGCCCTCCCTCACCCTGCAGCGGTGCCACAAAAGCGACCTACGTGCTGCAGGTCTGACATGGCGGGAGGCGCAGGAGTTCGCGATGGATCGTGGGAAGTGGCACGAACTTGTGCTTGCCCTATGCTCCAATGCTGGGTCGTGACAGGGTGAAAGAAGATCTTCTCTTTATAGAAGGTAAACCATTGCGCACTACCAGAAAATGCTATTTTGAAGATCACCGGCCGCCACTGATAGGTACCTATACTTGCTACAAGGGTGGGTGAATCAGAACCAACGGAAGGATACAGATTAAAGGAAATTAATAAAAAAATGATTTAAGAAAACTCACACATTTATATAAACATTTAGAAATATATTTATTAGAACATTATTGAATTTTAGTAACTGATCTTGCAATATTATAAATTTTATTAAACACTTGCAAGATAATTTAAAGCAGTAACATTCATTTAGATAAAAATAAAACAAAATAAATAATGACACCAACATCATGTGCTTAACACTCCATTAAATTATGTTCAACGCCAAATAATGAATTCATACCGAATATTATAATAGACATTTTATAAACATTCTTAGGATCATATTATCCGAGTACATAGACAAACTGCAATGGGAAATGACAGAAAACTAACCTATATTAATTATTTAATTTGGTGTTATATTTA
This sequence comes from Rhyacophila brunnea, assembly GCF_057557595.1. Taxonomy (NCBI): domain Eukaryota; kingdom Metazoa; phylum Arthropoda; class Insecta; order Trichoptera; family Rhyacophilidae; genus Rhyacophila; species Rhyacophila brunnea. Next base: position 31,236,632 of record NW_028232871.1, on the reverse strand, counting down.
TAATCTTGATATTAACAAAACTACGGAATATTCAATAAGTACATAATGTACTACAAGAAAATGTCAGATGGTGGATTTAAAAATCAGTAATTAATTATGGCTGTACTTTATAATGACAACCAAAACAAACAGATATTTTTGAGATATCTATATTTTTAAATGTTATAACATATTATGGCTATTCTTTGTTGGTTTTTAAAAATTAGTATATATTGTAAATCCATATGAACATGATGCAATACGGTCAAAACACTGTATAGTAGTTTTATGCATACATATAATTAATCAGTGTGAAATTGTTTTCATGGATATTAAAAAAATGAATTAAAAATAAGATTGTATTTTACAACGCTTTGATCTAGTTGTCAGAGTCTATATACGTTTTTGTTATTTCGTTTGATAGAGCAGTTTCAGAAGTAAAACCTCAAATAAACTGTTAAAAGTATAATCGAAAGATGGAAAAGTATTCCTAGCCAAATTTAATGCAAAGGTGTCGAAGTTTAGTTAGCCTTAATTAAGATATTCTTATAATAATAGACACATTGGTTCTGTTTGTGTGGGATGTTCATACACACGGTGTTTCTGTGTCGAACATATGCAACTCATGCATCATTTAAATAAATATATAAATATATTGTAAAAAGTCAATCCAATAATACAGTATGTCTGTGTACTGATACCTATCAATCTTCCCAGAATATTAAGTAATAATATAAACATTCCACCTACCTAGATCTGTGTAGAAAAATATAAAACTCAATGGTTTATTACACGACTATGGAAGATGTACCCTGATCCCTGTTTTCTCTCAATCAGCATCTTAACCTCATACATACCGCAATACAAAAAATATTCACTTTTAAATATTATTTATCAATGTGTATATTAAAATGTGTTTTAATAAATTTATCTTTACAGTTATAAGGCTTTATTTAATATAGTACATGAGCCCTTGAAAACAACGAAACACGTGTATAATAATTAATGATTTAATAAAAAGTTATTGAAAATAACTAAAAAAAATAAATTCAATAACATTGTTATTACGCTGATATGATCATGACAGTAAAGTTAGTATTATAATAATATATATTTAAATTTTCAAAAATAACTATGTACTATTATTTTAGCATAATTATGACAATGCAGGATTAAAAAAAAACACGAGAATTAACGAAAATATTTGCAAAGACTCATATACAGTTTCTACATAATTTTTTTTGTTTTAATGTAATATGTAATCATAAAATATTTAATAATAATTATTTACAATTCATTTTGACTCATGCAAGCTTTCCGTTGCATCGCCCGTTTCAATATAATATACTTTGAATTCTTAAAGTAAACATATTTTTTGGATCAGACAATTAATAAACTATATAAAATCTATAATATAATGCAATAAATCTAAGGCTGATAGAAAACACTTAAACATTACAAGGTCGACTGCACTTCTTCATGTGTCTTCGTTAATTTTACACGTGTTGGCGGCCACTTCTGCCAGCGTGGCTAATGCGCAAAGGTCGCCTGCACTCTCCGAGTTTTGGTCCTGCATTAAAGAATTTGAGGTAGCTTTCGTATGCTGCGGTCTATCCACATTTGTACATGTCACTATGGTTTTGGCTGATTCTGTTTTATCATTACAGTGGTGTAAATTTGTAGAAGAATTGACGTCTAATCTAGTAATGCTATGCTTCCGCGGTTTTCTCTTCTTACTGCCTATGATGGTGGATTTTCTCTGCTCCGCCATTCTGATTCTGTCGTCGTTTGTGATATTTTGGGGTACGCCCGGCGGTTTGGTATTCTGAATTCGGTCCGCGACCGTCTTGGGTTGAAAGCTCTTTTGTATCGAATCGATCCGCTCGAGGGTCGTCACATGTGTCCCTTTTGTTTTATCGAGGGGATAAGGCGTCAAGACGGTCGTTGGGTAACGAGGTCTGCTGTCACTGTGTTTAGACGAAGTCAGATTCTTTTTCCGTTTCTTGTTTTCTTTTTTCTTCTGTAAAAATTTATCGAGGCTCAGCGACGGCAGCGCTCCGATCTTGGCGTCCAGATCGAAGTCGGAAGCTTTGAACATCTTGTTCCCGAGGTTATCGGCGGGGTCTCCACCGTGTTCAACATGGTCATCATAATAATAACCCATCTGACCGGTATCGTCGGCTTCGGTTTGATATTTATAGGCACTTACGGGTAATTCCCTCTGTTCATAATATAAATTAGAATCTGCGTGTTTATCAATCGTATCGTTCAATTCTGTAGGTCTCGAAACGGCTTCGGTCTCAAAACTTTTCCAATTGCACACGGGGCTCAAGTCGTAGGTTGATCTGTTTCTCGCGGAGGCTTTACTCTCAGCGTGCTCTTTCTTTTGACGTTTGTTAACGATTAGACCGCCGTATGCCATGAACTGTTTGTAGCGTTGCGCTTTGCAGGCCCTTCCGGAAGAACGGGATTGTGCCGAGTCGAACTCGGAAATCCACATGTTTTTATTTTTATCGTAATCGTGCACGTCCTCCGGGAGACTTTCCCTGTCTTGAGATTCATTTGACTGATACTTTTCCAGTGAAAGATTCTCATTGACGACTCTGTCGATTATCTTCTGCTGAGTCAGTTCGGCGACAGAATCCTCAGGTGAACGAGTCACCGGCAGTTCCCTTCGCGAATAATAAGAATCCTTATTTTCTTTACTTTTGTCTCTGTCTATAAAATTAGAAAATTCATTTATGTTCTCATCTCTGCGGTCGCTGTTTCGAGCTAGCGGAGACTGTTTCACATCGTTGGAAGTTTGAAAGGATAATGCAAAACTGCGGGTGGTTTCCGTAAGAGCGTCTTGCAATTTCTGCATTTTGGCTTCGGACGCATCCCCCCCAGGCGGGGACACGTCGTTGTTCCTGTAAAAATTGGTCCTGTTCCCGGGGTCGTCGTCACAGAAGGGGCGTTTTTTAGGCGGATTTGGCATAAGACCGGCGTTCGTTGTCAGCTGACTCTCAGGCGTACCCGGCGGGTTGAACGGCTCGGAATTAAGCATCAGCCGCTGGGACAGTAAAGCATAATCGTTATCGTTGCGACGAGGCGGCGAATCAGAGAGCAGAAGACTGCTGATGCCTCCCATCTGCGCCTCGTCTGCGAGTTTACCAGGGGTGAACATCTGCTTGCACTCCCCTAGGAGTTGTTTGGATGTGGAAGGTTGGACGTTATAGTTGAGTTTGGTCAAGTGATTGTTGTTGGTCTGTTCGGGTTTGGTCGTTCGGCAGGCGGCTTCGTCGGGCGGGAAAGGGTCACGGTCACCGGCGATGCTGGCCGCGTCCGAGTTGGCGGGTCGGGTGGCGAACGTCCGCAGCGGGGGCGCGGGTAGTTTGTACCATTTGAAGTCTGGGTTCGCACTGAAGAAGGCGTCTTTATACTGAAATTAACAAAAGGCAATATATGAGATATTTTCAAAAACCAGTAAGTAGGCGTAATGTCAAAATCTAACGAAACATATGTACGTATTCTATAAGCATTGATCTATAATTTACAAAATCTGTCAAATGCATAGAAAAAAAAATTGACAAATACAGATATTTCCAATTTAATTTTAGCTATATTTATTGCAATTAAGTGTTGATTGCCTAATAAAAATGGGCATATTAAATATATGTTGTGTTTAAATTTGGTACTCGTACTGAGAAGCAACACGATGGTATAACGTTTCAAAGTTAAGTTGATAATAATAAAATTGAGGTTCTACGGTGCGTTATACACAAGAAACACAGTTTCATTTTGCCGAAAAATAGGCGCTCTCTATGATCATTACTCTCGAGTATTATATGGATAATATTACTTTAAATCAATATGTAGGTACACATTGGTATAACAAGGTATCTATAGCGTAGTGTCAATTTAATACCGATATACAATAAGACAAAAAATAGCTCTGTTCATTCACTGAACAGTCTATGTTAATTTTTTTTATAATACACAATATTATCACACACCTGTTTTGCAAGACCTGTATAGCTGGCTTTCTCTTCCTTCTCTAGATTGGCCCACCATTCACCGAGTATTTTTGTGATAGATCTGGAAAAGGGAAAGAAAATAAATTAAAATAACCGCAGTATATACAGGCTGGACCAAAGAGATATATTCCGATAATTTTCATTTTCTCATTTCTCCGTCACCATTTTGAGTGTGCAAGCAATACCATAATAGTTATACAAGAACCAAATAATGCAGATCTAATAACCTGGTTTGACCTTTTTCGTAAGCTTCTTGAGATCGAACAAAGAAAATATCCTGATAGCTTTGATTATGTCAGAAGAAGCTCATTTTGAGGTGTTGGGCTGCGTAGATAAACTAAATAATCACTACTGGTCTGCTGAAAATATACGTGAGCTCTATCAGCGTCCTCTACAGCTACACAGTATAAAAGTAATTTGCTAGTGGACAATGCAGAACTATTCTAATTCACATTTGAAATATTTCCGAAGGGATTTCTTTGAAACAACCTATATCAATTATTTATTATTATATAGTTAAATGTCATCATATTTAAGTAGGACTATTAATAAAAATAATGATGCATAAATATGTATCTATATAAATAATAAATAACTTAAATATGACGATTCAAAGTACACTATTAGTGACTAGGTTTTTTAAAATGATTCAAGCACAGTTCTTAAGATTATATCAAGCCTCTACGTGTATATGCTATGTAATTCCTGGAAATTGACATGTATATCATATTGTTCAAAGTAGGAGTGTCAATGGCTGTTTGTATCAATTTTATTGTTTCCGGGATGTCTTGATTTCATAGACTGGCAATGTCCCTTGGCTTGGGATTATTTATTGGCTATGAGGTTTACCTTTAAGAAAAAAAGTTTCTGTCACAAGACAACTTGTAACAATGAATAAGGGATGAAATTCCAGAACCAATGTTACAGCACGTAATCGAAGTGATCATATAATCATGAGCCGGGGTTTATCTAATACTGGATGAAGGATTCCCCTAGCTCGTTTTACTCTTCTTGGTCTCTAGTTCTTCGCTGCTACATACATTTACCAAACTTTATGAGTTCCTCGATTCAGTAAGTTTTAGAGCATCCCTGTGGTCATATAATGCCATTTGGAGATATGTTTGTCCAGCAGTTGTCTAATTGCCGAGCGACATTCCAGCCCATTGCCATTTCATCTGTTTGGCAACCTCTATCACATTGCATACTCTTGTCTGCTGCATTATCTATAGGTTTCTTTGAATTGAACACTCCACTTTAGGCACAAGGGAAGATATTATTCAAGCACCCAAATGTGTTTAATGTCAGCTTGATTTTGCGAGCCATCTCGCCATATACAGTTTATTGTCTGAGGTAGACGTAATTGTTTATCTGGTGGATTTGAGTGCCATTGATGAGGATCATTTTAAGTCAACGAAGCAGTTTATCATGACTTTTGTCTTAGAGACATTTAAGCCTTATGGATCTTTCGCAAAGACAACACTGCAAAGCGCATATGACAGAGGTATTTGCTATGAACCCGTACACAGCGCTTAGTAGATAAATATACCCCAATGAATTAAGGCTGTATTATGATGGGCAATAATTAACATGGCCAAAATTAATGAAAATCAAATTTTGCCACAGTTGATTGATATATTAAACTGGAAGGTTAATGAAGTAAATACAATTATAAAATGTTCAGGATTAACTGGCTCACTCTGTATAAAAAAAATATAATGGGAGATAATTGGACTGAAAACTATTTTTAAGCCATTGCATACAATGTATGTAGGTATATCATAATAATTATGTTGATAACAAACATGGTTTCCTATCACTATCACAATGCTGGCATATAATATATCTACATTCTACTCTGAACAATATTGTTATCTGTTAACACTGCAACATGTGGACAGTGCAATCAAGTAAAAATAATAATTATGCATGAATGAAAAAAATGAAAGTTTCAAATTCACATCCTGTGACAAATTTATTTATAGTACAAAGTTTTATTTGTTTGAGTTGAAAAATTAAATATGTACATTAAAAAAATACATCCATATTATAAATGAAGGGTATGATAAATCTGAAGGTCTAAATGTGTGTCTTTACAATCTGGGTGAGTACAATTTCTGAGGGTCTTTTTAAAAAAAATATCCCAATTTATAATTTTTTATTATTGATTTTTACAGAGGGGGATTATCATATTATACTATACCTATTAAAATAACAAGAGGTATTTTCAAATATAAGTAACCACTAAATTTTGAAAATAAATTACTACATTAGTCATTATGTACTAGAACTTTAAAATAGATGAACACAGCATTTACTGTCATTCTCCCTGCATATTGAAAAATTTATTCCTACCTAATTTAATCATACAAATTGTAATTATTAGGTTTAGGATTCTAAGGTATTTAAATATTTTTTTTGAGTCGCCCCACAACAAAATATCAAAAATATCTATCTGTTTCAGACAATTTTGAAACATAAAGCCCTGTTTGTTAGCACCTATTTTTAAATATTTTTGGATAATTACATATTTTAGGTTTCAGCACATATTTTGACACAAACACAATAACACTAGTAAACACAATTGAAATGTTAGGATCATCTACAAAGTCACAAAGTAGTGCAGCAAATTAATATTTTAAACAATACTGCTGCTAAAATAAGAAAATGCATCTGATGGAATTTCCAAAGAAGCTTTAATATTCTGCAGCGTTTGAAGTAACAATTTTGTACTTATTTTTATTCCAATTGTAGTAACAATCTCAGTAACATCTGTAGAACTAAGTGGAAAGAAGTTTTTTCCATGTAAAACATTTTGCTAGGATCAAATCGTCAAAAATTCACTTTCGAAAATTTGAAGCATTATTTTATTACTTATTGTAGTAAAGCGTTTTCTATCTGTGAATAAATAATAAATTAAACTGTTGAAATATATATGATTATTGTAATACTTAGGTACTTAAATTTTTAGCATCTATTTTTGTTTTTTAGCACGTAATTATGAAATTTTAATCACATATTTTTCAATTATATCTACATATTTCAGGTTCCTATTATTCATTTTTTAGCACCTAAAAATCCTAAGTCTAGTAATTATACACCACGCCCCCATTTGCAGCCGTGCATAGTTGTTTTCTCATGGCCGACGATACATTGTGACCACCCAGAAATTCTGTTATCTTCTGAACGACCGAGACCTTCCACCCCTCTCAGGTCTTTACTTCTCTCAGGGCCGTGCCGTGCCGAATAAAGCGTCTCAGACATATGTATTGTCGAGAGCCATTCTTTTATTTAAAGTCTCTGAATGAGTACTGGTTCATCTTGTGCTCTGTACAAGAAATATGTTTTTAAATATTATTTGTGCTTAGTGTATGTGTTATAGTTGAGATTCACAATGTGTATAAGTGCATATTTTGTTGTTCTCATGTCATTGATTTTCAAACAATGTCTTGTAGGTATCCTGAGATGGCTATAAATTTATTTATTCTTCTTCTTGGTTTATGCTTGCTCCTCAGTTAGAACATATGACCTAATACGTCAGAATCAGATTAGCCAGAATGTACTATTTCACTCTCAATGTGATGAGAGGCTGCGTGGTACACTCTCTTTCTTATCTGATCGTTACTCATACATTTATAACATTGCACACATAGTATCCACTGTAAGTATCTATTCACGAAGCTCAGAACATAGTTGCTCAGAGACTTCATAGGGTGCAATGCCTCGCTACCTAAGAATACAACTGTCGAATATGCTGCAATTGGTTTTAACCGAGTACAGTAGTGACTAGTAAATGTTGCTCCAGCTATTCCTCTTCGGATAGCGAACTCTCATTGCAAAGTACCATCTCCTGTGATGTGCACCCCCAGGTATTTGAAACTGTTGATACTCTCGAAGTCTTATCCATTGCTAATTAGGGAGAAATCTGGATCAGGACAGGTGCTATCGCAAAAAATTCAGTTTTATTTAATTGCTATTAAATTTTACTATTGAGCCTACTAGCCGAAAGAATCTACTTACAGACACCTGAATAGATGCATGATGTTCATGTACGACTGATTAAAACTATGGTAATTGAGCTGCAGAGGTGGCCATGAGCTTTTATATTTTTTTTTTTACGAAAACAGTTTATTCCATGTAGACAATTATAATAAATATCTTTTTCTGTCTAAATAATTGTTAATTGAAAATTTGAAATTTTCATACATTTTGATGCACCATTATCACAAACTAAGATTATATGAGGTAATATTAGGTTGGGGTAGGTTAGATTAGGTTGGGTTAGGTTTGGTTTGGACTAAAAAGAAAGTTGTAAAATCTCATGGCCACCTCTGCGGCACATTTACCAAAACTATATGAGACAAAGGCTGCCTGGTAATCAGTCGTATACCATTCGGCTAAAAAGCTGTTTTTCCATCCAGTGGACGTCATTTGTGAACGCTTTTCATAAAACGGGAGCGAGTCAAGAGCGTTTTCTGTGAACTCGAGGAGAAACTTAGTTGTTCGTGACTCAAATAACATAATCAATTAGAACAAGATATGAAATGTCACAATAGATAGTCACTCATTTCGCATGTATCTTGTATCTTTACTAGCTGGTTTGAAAATGATAGGCATTGATTTTTCAGTAAATATTGATGAATCTGAAAATCATCCATCAAATCCAGAAATGTCCACAGAAAAACTAAGATTCGGCTCTATAAAACCGTCATACGCACAGTCGCTGCATACGGGTGCGAGTCATGGACGCTAAATATGAAAGCAGCTGTGGGGAGTGGAGAATTAGGTACAACACGGAACTATACCGCTTATACCAAGATTCAAAACTCTCCACCTTCATAAAACTCCAAAGGCTAAACTGGGCAGGCCATGTCCAGCTCGGATGCTTGGAACTCAGGCATGCAGTCACGGATACCGAAGAAGATCCTCGAAGGAAACCCAGGGGGGAAAAGGCCAGTGGGAAAGCCACGCACATGATGGGGTGATAACATTACAAAAGATGCCAACCAGCTGCTAAAAATCAGGAACTGGAAAAGACGTGCGGAGGACCGTTCCGGCTGGAGGACGGCGGTGGAGGAGGCCAGGGCTCGACTTGAGCTGTAGTGCCATCGAAGAAGAAGAAATGTGAAAAATTTGAGATGAATAGAATTAAAATAAGCAGTAGGAATTACCGATTTTCCAGATTTGGGTACTTGTCCCGGACGACACTGCGGTGGCGCTTGCAGAAGATGAGGAAGGCGTTCATGGGCCTGCGTGCGTGGTGAGCAGGCTCCGCGTCACCCTCCCCCTCTACCCCATCTTTGTCATTCTTAGTCTTGTACTGCCCGTTGTTCTCTGCCTTGATGGCAGGCGTCTCTTGACTCTCCGTCATCTTGCAACACTGTGTAAGCTCCTTGCCTGTGAAAATAAGAAAGAACAGCTTTAATCGAATGTTTCTTGCAGAACATCCCCCGGGGTAGGGTAAGGCGTATCTAAAATTATGCCATTAAATCATACTTAGATAAATTTTGATATTTTATAGATTCAAGAATATTTTTTATTGATTATAGTTGCGTTTAGGCAGGGCTTAATGAATTAAAAAAAAAACTAACGAGCACCATCTGTAATATTATCGTCAGCCGAATGCAGAACTATTCTTCACATTTGAAATATTTTACAGAAGTATATTTTGAAACAGCCTACTTAAGTTATACATTTCTTATATAAACAAATTAATAAGTAGGTAGGTGTTTACATCATTTTATTCATCAACAGTTCTACTAAATTTATATAAATAATAAATAATTGAAGTAGGTTGTTTTAAAGAACTCCCTTCTAAAAAAAATCAAATGCGAGTTAGAATAGTTCTGCATTCAGCTGACGCTATGTGTTCTTAATTTAACGAAAACAAATAAGTATATGACTGAAAAGTTTTTCACTATTTTAGCCGGATCTATGTTTCCGGAATTATGTTTTGGTTTAGAAAGGGTTTAGTTGAATCTTAAAACTAACCATCACCATCTGCAAATTGTATTATTAGTTCAAAGTTTAGTGTGTACTATTTATGTCAAATCTTAACAGCCTACCTCCATCTTTCGCCACTGATGTATAAATATCGTTCAAATGGCAACACAGTCTCTGCGCGCCTACTTAATGTTTGATGACATTCATTGAAAGATCAATGTCCGGGAATCGGATCATTAATTTATTAAGATCTAATTCTTTTGTATATTATTAATTATCCCAGTCAGCCTTTTATATAAAATCGTATTGACTCAGTGAGATTATTCCCAGTTTATACTATTATCCTGATCATAAGATTTCACTAACAATTGGACATAGGTGTGCAGAAAGTAGCCAGTCCACAAAAAATAAAAAAATGAGACATGATATAGATCAGATGCGAAGGTTTTCTCTACGTTCTGCTGAAAATAGCCAAGCAGCAAACAAATTATTCTTGAAATAAAATACTATTTTTTACAATTTTACATACATTTTTAATATCATGTTGTTGCTAAAGTGCCATCATCTCAGCTCGACATTATTGTGGACTGGCTACATTCTGTATAACTGCGTTCAATTAATTCTCTCAAATAATACAGCGCTTGAAATGGAAAAAAAAATACGAACCGGAGCACAATTTTTCGAAAATAGTCAAATATTTTCGATTTTCTTGTAATATACCAATCAAATGAATTAATATACTTCTGACATACCTACATTTCTCCGAAGATGAAGGTAACTAACATCTTTGCAGGTGAAAATAAAATCTAATTTCAAAGAAACAAAATAACATAACGGTCAATATTGCTCGTGAAAATATAGGTTTACGACATGTAAAATTTTTTTTTTCACAAACCAGAACCCAACCCATTTATTTATTTTTATTTCAATAATGTAAGTAATATTTTACAATATGGCATACGCCATACATACATGAATGTTTCCAGTGGCATAATATCTCAATGCTAGAAGAAAGTGCAACTTCGGCTATAGGTAAGCCCATTTACGTAATTTTCCGAAAATTCGTTCTAACGAACAATGCAACATTTTGCTATTCTACCTGTAGCCTATTATCGAGTGAAATCTGTCACATGTCACAAGTAGATTACGTTTCTTGCTACTGAACATATCGCACCGATATGTGCGTCATTACATCAAGTTACATGTGTTTTGTGAATGACAACAAAATCACATCGACAAATTCAACGTGTTGCAGTCGAAACGAGTTTTGCGTTCGGACTCTGATCGGATGAAATATTTATAGGAAACAGTTTATCAGCGTGAAATAAAATTAATTATAAGTAGGTACGACGTGTGCAGTCAATGTCTTGCAATACAATAATCATAACTCATAACATTCATTAAGCGTCAATTACATTGAGCTTTTTTACGAGCTGCTTATTGGCTAATTTAAAAGCGGGCGTTTCAGCTACTGCGATTTCATGATTACACACAAAACTTTCCATTCGCTGATAAGCCACAAGCCAGCGAGCGATTTTGGCGGAACGTAGTTCGTTTTTTTACCGGGAGGTCGCTACGCTCCATAAGAATGTTTCCATTAAACGTCAAAAATGTAAATTTCAAAATGAGTAGTTCGTTTTTCCACCACCATCGCTCTACTGCGCAGACGCAGTAAGCCCACACGCCGGCGTGTAATGTGAAAAGTTGACCGGCTTTCAACTTTTCTAGGTGGAGTGTTTACAACCTGCTTATTAGCTTATTCGATGATTACACTGGGCGAATTTACAGGCAGATTATAAATTTGCCAATAATCAGCTCATAAAAAAGCTCAATGTAATTGACGCTTTACATACGCCAGTGGTGTTCCCAACTTTATGTTACTACGCCTCCCTTTAAAAAAAATCTAATCTTGGCGCCTCCCCCCTTTTATTTAATATTATATAAAAAGGTAAACAAGTTTTTACTACTTACATTATATTCATTTTTAAATTAATTTGTTTTTCATGTGACGAATGTGCTTGTTTATTAGCACAATCAATTTTAATAGTAGTCAATCCAAATTCATCATCGTTCATTAACAAATGGATTCTATCATGGGCCCCACATCCTGAAGCAGCCCCCCAGACCAGCATCTTCCAACCACATATTTAAAATATTTAACGGCTCCGAAATAATGCAGCGCCGCGGGCGACTTTTTTTTTACTATTAATAAAATAATGTGAAAAGTGCATTAGCAAACTAACCAAGAACTCAGGAAATAGATTTTTGTTTGCTTCAATATTATAGTAGAAATCATTTAAAAGTGAAGATATGGCGAACTTATTTTTTTTGTAATTTTGATTTTCAAAGCTCCATTTTTTATGAATGCCTTCACTTTGTCTTTTTAAGTCAATGAATGCATTAGTGGTCCTTTTGCATTGATTTATTCACTCAGTTTTTTTTTAAATTTCAACCAAATAGACAAGTTTAACAACAAAATTATCGTTCCTAAACAAATTTGCCTCAAATTTCAACATTATGATTTGACCCTTTTATTTATTTTTTTCACGAGATAGCCAGCGCGTTTCACAATAGTATAGAAGTCAGGTATGTATTATAAAATTAGTCTCCATATTTTCAGACAGGTTTGCAAACAACCTTTTATAGGACTGTTTTTCTGTGTAGTTTATAACTAGCAAACGTTTTATAAACTATGTAAACTTGCGGCTACATTAATTGTGTGAAACTTGTCGCGCCTCCCTTCGTAACACTCCGCGCCTCCCTGGTTGGAAATCGCTGACATACGCACTTAATGCCACTCTAATGGTATCGCAATAAACATTATTGCTGATTGGCCAAGGTAATAAATGCATTAATCTTGAAAAAAACTCCGAATGCGACAATGCTAGGTAAGTAAACCAATTAACACATCGACACGTTGTTTAGGGTTTTCACTAAGTTTTCCGATTCACTAAAAGCAATTCTGAATAAAAATAGTATTCGATTTTATTGAATGCTTCGGAAAATGTGTAAGTATAATTATTAGTTGTTACTGAAGGAGCGCAGGCAATTACTTTCATAGCAAACGTTTATTTTTATTCATTTGGCACAAATCCAGTGATAAGAAAATCTTTATCTAGTTCTAGTAGTGGGATTAATAAAAGTTAAAACATTAATAGTACAATAATGGTAATAACCAGAGAATACACAAATCTGTGGTAATAACTATAGATATGGACTATTGCACTATAGCTACTATGAGAGATACAATATTAAATTATAATTGACTTAAGTTTTGTACTTTTCCATTTGTCATTTTTTGGTTTTGCCTTTCGGCATATTCATGCGGTTCCATGACAAAACAGAACAACGATACATATAACTATGACCTTTCAGGAAAAATATAAATTTAATATTGAAATTGTCCTATCTCTATTATGTTGATAGATTTTTAATAACACAGATTTTCAATACGCCATAATAAATCAATTTATATACTTACCTAATTTCTGCATTCCTAATCGCTAGAAATCCTCAAATAAACGGGACTTGGCCGGCAAGCTTAGGATATCTCATCTTAGTCAATATATGTTCAAAATGATTGGGTGACTAGTACAACGAAATAATGACCTAACCTAAGCTAAATAGATTCCACAAAAATTAATGTTTCATTTTTCCCCTGGCTGTTCTGTTTTGTCCGGTTACCATTCTTGCACTATCCACACTCACCGATGGCAAACAACTTAACTTGAATAGTACACAACTTAAATCAATTAGAATTTAAATTCTAACTCCACCAAGCAACCTCAGTTGATGTTGATAGTATTAATAATTATTTAAATATTATATTGCGACAACTTAATAAAGAAAGAATATAAACAGGTCATAAGACAATCGGTAAATGCCAATTGAGTATTGAATACGTATATTATCTACCTATTAAATCGATGCTATTTTATTACTTAGTGATTCCCATTCAAGGGTTCCGAAATATCGAAAAGCTTGCAAAAAATTTACACTTCCCAGCTTTATTGAATTCTTCTGGTCTGGTACAACATTTAAAAACATCTTAAATACTAACATACACAATGTTTGTTTACAAACAGTACTTAAAGGAAGGTACTTATGTATGTATTTTCATAAAATCATATCGAATCTAATAATACAACGTCAAGTGAGGTAAGAGTTCATAAAGATTTTACAAAATATTATAAGCTCCAACCAAAAAAGGTCGGCGTCCCTGTATTGAATTATACTATTTCACTGTAATTAAAAATGGTTCTTTATTTTTAATAAAATACCCACATACAGCATATTTTTAATGATTTTATTAAAAAAAAATACAAAAATATATTCATTCCATATATGGGAATACTAAAACCAACAATCTGTTTTCAATCCATTTAATAACAAATCGGCGTTGAAGTTTAGTTAATTTTCCTAACGCGGTTGATATTGTAATTTTCAGATTTTGCACACTGCACTCACGCAGTCTCTATTGAAAAGATTGAAAACCTTTTCCCCACGGAGTGAGGAATACAAAATTTAAAAATTGCCAAAATGATATAGGTAATATGAGTAGGTACCTATTATTTTGATTGCTGTCAATAATTACTAAAAATATATTATAACACAACCGGTTAAGGGGAGAGGTATACCAGCAGAGGCACCTAGCGGTAAATATGAAGGTTGCAATTTGAGACATTTTTTTGATAATTTACAAACATTTTAACAGATATTTTTGAAAACATTAAAAAGAAAAATGTTTTTTTTAGAGTCAAAGATAAACTTACAATTGCAAAAAAAAGTTATAAAATGTGAATTTGTCACAGGACCACATTATATTTTATGGTCATATTTATTATTAAGTACAATTTAGTTTATTAAGTTTTCTATTTTTTCTCGTACCTACAGATTTTTGACTAATTCATAGTTTTAATATTTTTTATATTTATTAAAAAGAAATCGATTTTTATAAAAATATAAATGTGTATAACTTGAAATCCTTTTTATTTGTGGTGTACCTAGGTGCCTCTGCTGGTATGCCGCTCCCCCTTAAATAAATTTAGCAATTTACGACTATTTCTTACAAAACAATTGCGCCATTACTACTTGGGTTCATTTGTACTGTACATAATATAATATAGAAAACATTACTTACAAGAAAAGTCAAAGAAAATATGACTTAGGAAACTATAATGAAAGGTCAGCTTTCCTTCACTTTTATGATTTTAGACAATGTTAGACATAAGTACTACATATTTACATGTTTTTCTTAGATATTTTAATAACAGGAAAAATAATTGTAAGACGTATGTTTTTCACTGTGGTAACGCAATCAATAATGGGGTCTTTAAAACTGAAGAACTCAGATCTCAGGATAGGCACTAGGCAGGGTTGGAGAGATATCTCGGAAGCCGCCAAGACCCACACAGGATTGTCGACAACGATGAGCTCGCGAGCA